>NC_056727.1:1138171516-1138527349 GCF_019279795.1 Protopterus annectens | reverse complement strand
TAGGGACTCTGTCCCATCAGTAAGGAATGAATGAAGATTAACATCATCAGATAAAGAAGTTATGTTCTTACCATAATGGTCCATCTGTGTTGTTGATCTTCATTCATTCATTATAACCCATCCCCCCTTCGAAAGACTCCTGGAGGTTCGGATTTGGTCCTACCTTATGGTAGGGTACTTGCTTCCACTTCCACTTTCTTTCTTTTCTTACGGGCAAACTGGATCTGAAGTGATACAGAGAGGGGCACTATGGGTAAGCTTAGCTTGAGAGTTTTTTGGCTGGCGCAAGCTTGTTATAATGGCAGTTCTGAGAAAGGAACCGACATCCATCAATAATAAATGAATGAAGATCAACAACTCAGATGGAACATTATGGTAAGAACATAGCTTCTTTTTTTCCATATGAATTTCACCTTGAAGATTAGGTTTGTAGGAATTCAGATATTACCCCTAAGCTGTATTTGTTAATATAGGTGATGTTACATTTACTTAATTTTATTCAATGCTATCAAGGAGCTGTCAAGATTTAGTAAAGTCTGACAGATTAGAATGTGTTTCATTGATTGCTAATGTAAACCCTATTAACTTGATTATTGTTTTTTGATACTAGATACTTAGAGGAACAAAAGAGCAAAGCTTCTGGGCTTGAAAGAGAAAATGGAAAAGAAAGAGATCCAAAAGCAATAGAGTTGGAGAAAGAAAGAATTAAAGAAAAAAGCAGTGCTTCAGAAATGAGCGGAGTGAAGTCCGAATATTATTCCATGACGAATGAGATGGAGAAGCTATATCGGAGCAGCCAGTCACCAAAGAGAAAGAAGCACACAGAGGAGTATGAAAAATGTGTGGCTGCTGCAGAATTGTATAAAGATAGTCGATATGACCAGGAGGATGCAGACGAGTTGGAAAAGAGGTATAAAGTGAGAGGACTGAAGGCCTCAGATTTTGATGAGACAAAGTTTAAATCCAAATTAATAGTTTCTGCAGGTAAGAGTGAAGAAATTGTCGGTGATAGGACAATAAGATGGGATGAGCTGGAATGCATCTCCAGCTCAAAGGACAAAACCAGGAGGGGAGAAGATATAGAGGATGAACTCATCTCTGAAAGGTTGAGGTGGCAAGCACAACCACAAGCTAAGACACTGGAGGCTGGAAACTTCAGAGAGCTCCTCCTTGAGAAGAGTGTCAAGGCAGGGAGCAACTTTCAGGAGTTTGAGGAAGGGGAAGCCTTCCCACCTCCAAGGAGGGGCTCTCAGAACAGAGAGAGGGATAGGCTGTCCTCCAGGGAGGACAGCCCACCTCCTGGCAAGCAGTTGTCTTTCTCTGTTCGTCGTGGAGCAGACAATAATAGAATGGATGCTGTCACCTATATTTCAGGAAGGTATGGTAATTTGATTATTTTTGAATGCAGTGGATTTTATTAAAGTGTTGGGAATCGCTGCTTGCAGTAACCATAACAGTCAAGTTCTTCCATACAAGGCATTGAACTTAACAGTAACTGACATCAGTCCGGAGATAATCTTGTCTCTCTCATAATGGGTATTTTGCGGCCATTGAATGGAACGTTACTGATTGTTGCAGGCAAATGCTTTTATTACTGCATCGTAATAGGCAGAGGCTTTCTTGCATGCTGTCACAAGGACCTGAAAATGTACATAACAGCCTTTACCATGAATGTTAACAGGCTCGAGATATCTCCTCTCTTCATATTTGTTTGTCGTAACGTCAAGATTTTTATTGTAGTATTCACTGTTGCAGTCCTCAGTTTGGGTTGTAATGTGTGCAGGTAGCTTGATTGGACAACCAGACTTCCAGAGCATTACCTTCCCCCAGGGATTCAGCAGAGACCTGCCCACCAGAATGCAAGGACATACGTGGTATGTGAGGTATGTCAGCCATGCCTATGGATGATGCAGTTAACAGATTTCTAGCTTCAGTCTAGTTATCTGTGGTTTAGTTACTGGCCCCTTAGAGGAGCCAAGCAGGGACAGGGAGGCATGAAGCAGCCTCTTGCCTCAGCAGGGGGCATATTGGGGTTGGTAATTCCCTAATGGTGACAGGGGAGCTCACCCCTCATGCCTTTGGAGATGCAGCAGGACTGCTTGGAGGGAAATTCCCTTATGGAAATGAGACAGCCCATTGCAAACACCCACACAGTAAGTCTCACAGGGTGTCTGCTTTAGAGCTTGAAGAACTAAACAGAAAACCTCAAACCACCCCTGATGGCTGTCTGAATGAGGGCCTTTCCCAGTTATCCCTAACCCTGGTGATGGGAAACAAACAAGATGGTTGCCCATGGCGGTGGCTAATGATTGAGAGGTAGCAGAGGCCAAGAGCAAAAAAATAGGTGTGTCAGATGATTACATCCTCAGATCTTTCTTGCAACACAGTGTGCATAGATATATGTTTCTCAGAGCAGTAAGAGTACATCAATTGGTCCACTTCTCAGGGATCCCCAAGTACCCCATAGGGGATTTTGATTGATTTTTGTACCTAAACGTTGAATTCTGCGACTGTATTTAGCGTCAGTAATTGTATAACATGCTGCAAGCAATCCCCTCCCATAAGGGTTTCCACATCAAATATTTTGTTTGCCTTGTTCTGAAGTACAACCTGGATTGCTGTCTGCATTTTTCTTTCACCCCAGAGCAATCCATAAATGACATCAGTATTTCCAGGAGAAAAAAAGAGGCATGTCTAAGAGAGGAGAGAAGCACTGGGAGACCAAGGACCTCCTGTTGCATGACTCCAACTTTGTGTCTGGCAGCTGTGGGCAAAGTGAGGTGCTTTTGCAGCTCCCTGCCTCCGGGTTGTTCTCTGCTGTGGACTCTGGCATGACCGCTCTGCCTTTAGCATCTCACTTGTCCTCCAGGACCAAAGTTTCTGCCATGCCTGCTGAGATCGAAAACCCTTTAGCCTTAGAGGGTCATATCATTACTTCAGAGCAGAAGGTGGGATGCCAAGAAATGTCCTTCATTGATCACTGTTGCAGTATTCTCAATGTATGGGGCATATCCTGCCAAGGACACTGTTCGGCCAGCCAGCATAACAACGTTTGGGCATTTTCCTGTCTGTCTGTACAGCCAATGTATGTCCATATCACAAGATAATGAAGTAGAACATAAGTGATGTAGTGGCAGGAAAATCGGAACTTTCTTGATGCCAGACAGTGATACTTCAGTGTTGCTTTCTATTGTGTTGGGCCGATAAGTATCCCTGTTGTGAAAACCTTCCTCTTTTTTTTTTTTTTTAAGTTATGACAAAATGTTGATATTTTTTATGTTAGCTAAGAGGGGAAAATGTGACTCTGGAAGGCAGATTCCTTATAGAGAGAGCTACTTCTAAATATTTGTTGTGCTTAAGATTCAATTGTAATTATAAAGAGTGTTCTGTTTGTTAGTCTTTTGTGCCTAAAATGTTAAGGATCTATTTATCTTCTCTCAAAATGTCTCTTGAGAATCAAAGACTTAGAGGTTGAGTGGGGTAGGATGGCTTGTGAAACTCTCGTCTTGGATGGCCCTCAGCAGATGAAAAAGAAGCTCAAAAAGTTGATGCCTGAAGCTTCTGCTTTATCATCAGGTCCTCATGTATCCACTGTGGCCCATGGTTAATACTGAAACTATCCAGTATTGTCTCCCACTCCTGTTGTTTCGGCCCCCTTGGAGGCAGATAAGGTGCAGCATCTTAGTACATTCAGCTTGACCAGTCAGACATCTGGTTCTGCTGATAAGGGGGAACCACAGCTTATTACATTTGAGGGACCTGAGGGCATTTCACAAATTATCAGAAGTATCAGATACCCTAATTGAGGTACGTTAGGGGTCAAATCCTTCTTGTTTTAATCATGCCAGTGCTCCTAAGAAAAGAAGCAGAAAACAGCACTTGCTTGTTACTAGAGACCCTCCAAAGGAATGGTTTGATTTTTCACAATGCAGGAGCATTTTAATGATGTCATGACCCTCAAGTTGCATTAGTTTTTCTCCATCTTCTGCCACTTAATCAAATGGAAGAGGAGACAACAACCGATGCAGGACCCAAGACTTTGTTATTCAGGCAGACTGAGGGCAACCTGCCAGCAGATTACCCAAATGTGTAATGACTGCAACAGTGAATACACTCGAACATCTACATTTATGGTAAGTGTACACAACTGTACTTTACCCAGTGTGTAAGCTTTAAGATGAACTGTTTTAATACTGTGTATGTTGAATGGTTTTGGAATTGTATGCAAATATAACCAGGCAATATTTGATGCCTTGAAGCGTCAGTAGTATGTAACTGCCGAGGCAACTGGAGATGTTATTTGGCTGTAATGAGTTAAACCCTGAATCACAACCCCAAGCCCAAGAGGAGCTTGACGGGTTTTACCAATTTCCTGACACCCACAAATTCTTTCATAAAAATCATTCCTCAGACTCTGCAATGGTTTCTTTGAATTTGGACAAAACTCATCAAGTTATTGCTTCTAATGTCCTGCCCAATGATAAAGACAGTAGGCTGTTTACAGGTACAAAAAAGATGATGTACAATTCATGTAGTTCTTTCTAGGCTATAAATTATCAAACTTGTATTGCATACCTTTTTGCTCTTATGGAAGGCATTAATAAAATGTTGACTAATATATCTGAATCTGATGATGAAACTTGTTTGTCATCTTTGTTGGATTCTGTTAGCTAAATAGCTAGGCATTAAATCAAATGCATTTATAATGCTGCTGATTAATCCTTAAGGGTTGTTGTTTTAAGGAGGCTAGCCCTCTTAAGGGAGGTAGTCTTGGTTGAGACTTCGGTCTTTATCTAAAGAAGGAAAAAAGTAAGCTGTTAGATGCCCCACTGGATAGGGAGGTCTGCTTCTGCAGAAATTTCTAAAACTTGGAAGAGAGAGGTAAGATCATGCAGGACTTAAAACAGATTTCCTCTCTTCTGTACATATGGTTCATAGAAATTACCCTTCCAAGGCTGGCCCCTTCTTTTCTTAAAGAACATAAACAGCAGAAGGATAAAAAGTTTAAAAAAAAGAAGCTCCAGGAAAATCTAAACAGGTTTTCAAAGGGACAAAAGGGTTCCTTTCCAGACAAATATACCAATTTGTGACTACCACATTCTTTCCCACCCATTCCATGCAAACCTTGTCCTATCCCCTCTATCTCTAACATAAGTTCTCAAGTCCTCCATGTGTGGAGACTCATAACTTCAGACCAGTGGGTCCTCAACTACGTCGAAGAGAGAGGATACAAACTAACAAAGGTGTGGGCACTTTGAGGCCTGTTCTGGATATATCAGTCCCTTGACACTTTCCTAAGGGTGTTAAAATTCAAAATATTGTCTCTTCAAACCATGCTGTCTTTATATTTCCCAAACCTTGTTAGTTGCCCTGAACCTCAAAGATGCTTGTCTTTATATCCCACCTTTTCCTAAGAAATCATTTTCAGTTTTCTCCTTTACCCTTTGGCTTTTCACGGTAACAGTGGTGTTCAAGAAATGGACCCAGTCATTGCATTTTGCAGGCTTCAGAGTATTCATATTGATCCCTATTTTGATGATATTCAAGTTTCTTCCAGAAAAAAAAATGATCGCTTAGATTTCAACTTCACTACGGACCTTCTTTGATTAGACTTTACAGTAAACTTGAAGTCCACCTTCCTGCCATCTCAAAAATGTACTTTTCAAAGCCGTCATCTCAGCACTGTTCCATGATGACATTTTCACTAGACAAGGCACAGTTTGACTGTCTTCTACCAGTCTTTTTTACCTCTAAAATTGATTTCAGCAAGAGAGAATACTGAGCGCTCTTTACAAATGATACATTTTGCCATACTCCGTATGAGGAAGATTTAGTGCTACCTAATGTCTCTTTAAGCTCAGCATTGTCTTCCTTTGAAGTTCCTAATCCGTTATCCCTACATAAAGAAGGATTTGTTTCACTCAATGTGTGTGTACCCTTTCTGGTTCCTTCTCCCAGTCAAGAATTCTCCACAGATACTTCAGATCTTGCATGGAGGGTATGTTCAATAAATACAAAAGTCGAGGGAGTTTGTTCATCTTATGGCCAGAATGTACATATAATATCAAGGAAGTGAAATTTTGTCCTTCTGTGTCTAGAGGGGGGATCTCTTCCCTTCTCTGCAGACTAGCTTGGGGCATAGGCATTCACCACAGTCTCTATTTCTCCAGGCTGTTTACATTTCTTCAGAGATGAACATTGTGGAGATTACCTGAGTGGATCCATGACAGACCCTCACTAAAGAATTTTGAACAGGGAGGTCTTTCTTCAGATTATCAGTGGGGAACTCCACAAGTAGATCTTTTTTGCCTTCATGGTAAACAAAAATAGCTCATACTGCTTTGCTAAAGAGCCCCATGCCCATAGGACTGGAAAATGGATACTCTGTCATTCTCAGGGAAAAGGAAATTCTTTTAATCCTTCTTTCCATTTTCCTCTTGTACCCCAAATCCTGCTCAAAATCAAAAAAAGATAGTATAATGATGCTGCTGTTGATGCATTTTGTCCTATACAACACTGGTTCTCTTTTCCTTCTCTTTCAACTGGCCAAGGGTGCTTGCCACAAGTTGTTTCACAGGATGGACTTGCTCACACAACAGAAGTGTTATCTCATTCAGTCTAACTTGGAAACAGTAAACCTCACTCTTTGGGTGATAGGTGCCTGAATGGTATCATAATCCTTTTTTTCAGGGCATGTACTACAGAGAGGCTAGAAAAACCTGGTACAAGAAAATCTTATGTTTCTAAACTGAAACAATTTTCTGTGTACAGTCAAACAAAAAACAGGACCCTTATATGGGTATCCCTGCTGTTCTTTCATGTTTGTTTTGCTCGAGTCAGGACTGGAATATTCTTACGCTGATGCACATTTGTCAGCCATATCCACCCGTGTACCTTTAGATCTGTCACTCTCTCTTTCTCTGCATGTTTTAAGGTCAAGCAGTTTTGAAGGGCATTGTACATTCCACCAAGAAAATGTATAGTACCTTCTTGGGACCTGAATTTTGTTTTGTAGAAGCTGACTCTTCCCTCCTTTTGAGCCTGCTTTTTTAAAATTCTTTGTGGGAATGACATGACAGTTCTACAGGTTGCCCTTACCTTGGCTAAAAGAGGCTTAGAGTTGCAAGCCCTTAATGCAACTCCACCTTTTCTAGTTTTCCACAAGAACCAGGGTAATCCTTTGGACTAATCCTCCTTTTTATACCTAAGTTTATCAGTGAAATTTCTCTAAACCAGTCAGTAAACTTACATGCTTTCTTCTCCAGTCCTTAAAACAAAGGGTGAAATAATTTTGGAATCGCAACATAGATTGTATCTTGATGAAACTAAAGCTATCAGAAAGACTGAGCAAACTCTGTTACCTTTCAGGATAACAAGGTGGCAACGCCGCATTCCTTAGCAATTTCCTTTTGTTTTTTTGTTTTTTTTCCTAACATGGGAAATCCCTTTCAGGCCAGGTGAAAGCCCATTCCACCAGAACAGTAGCATCTTCAAGTCTTTTTCAAGAATCTGGATTTTAGATAAGTTTTAGAAGGAACTGCTTATTACTCCAGTCACATGTTTACTAAGTATTGTAAAATTTGTCATTTCTTCAGACCCAGGACTGGTTTCACCAGATGTAGTGTACAAGGGATTTAGAGTTATAGTTCTGTTTTTTTTTTCCATCTCCCAAACTCTCTCAAAGGCTTTAAAATATTCCCGTTCATTGTGAGTACTGCACCATTGATCAATGAAAGACATAGTACAATTGTATAAGAACTTACCATACCAGTACATGCCCAATTAGATCACTGTTGTAGTATGAACACCCTCCATGCCACCCCCTTCTATTTTATATATGTATATTTATTCATTTCCTTCCTTCTGAGTGAGGTGGACCCCATGTACATTTCACCTCTTTCAGTTGTCAGGCATATTCTCTATCCTTTGCCTTTACCCTTCTGTTCTGGTGTGAGTAAGTCCTAGGGATTTTTGAGCCTGTACGTCCCTTGTGTACAACTTCCCTATCCCTGTGCTTTGGGCATATGTCAGACATGCAGCACAAGAGGAAGATGAAGCTTTGGTATGCTGTCCAAACATGTTGTGTCCTTAGAAGAATGCTTCCCATATGTTGTGAATACTACAACAGCGATATAATTGTGTATCTACTCTTATAATAAGTTCTTGTCTTTCAGGAGGTTCTCTGATTCTGCATTGAGATCTCAATCCTCCCACTCAAGACACAGCACCTAAAAGATGGTGGTTGCTGAAGCCATGAAACATAAGGCATTGAAGTTCAAACTGGTGCCCATCAGCTTACCTCAACCTAGGGTGAACAGTTCCTCAACCACCTGTACTTCCCAAACTTCCACTGACTGGGTGATAGATTTGACTAAGCTTGTTCTATCTTTTTTTTTTTTTTTAACAGAAATGACTAGGCATAGAAATCGCAAAGGTGTATGAACCCTTCTAAAAAGAGAAGGGTGGAACCTTCTCCTGAAGATTCTGATTCCCATGACTCGGAGGCAGACTTGCCTGTGAAGGACAGTTCTTTTAGTGATGCCTGTGATTCAGGCACTGAAGGCACCCTTTCTTCTGCATGCCCACCAGAGGACTTCTCAGAGGCATAAATATAATATCACAAAGAATTGTAAGAAAATCCCTGCCTCTATTGCAATGCCTGTAGGAAACAGATTCCTCCAAAAGAGTTCCACCCCTTTGTTCTGTTTTGACCAAGAACATGACATGGACACACATCTGCACTGTGCTAGCTTCATCCTGAAGGCAATTAGAAGAAAAAAAGGCAAAGTCTCTGTAGGAGTTTGCAGCTTAAAAAGGGAGAGTGTGCCTGGTTCCAGATTGATATGGCTTCAGCCAAGGCCTGTCTGAACCTTCCTATGAAGAAAAAGCATTCTGATAAAAATCATGCAGAGAAAGATCTGGAGACAAGGGCATTCTGATGTATGACTCCAGTCTCCTTTGGTCTGGTGACTCCAGACTGAGTGAGATGCTTTTGCAACCTCTGTCTGGGGGAGTCTGTGTTCTCTTAAAACCTCTTTCATATCCTGTCTTTTTGTTGCCATATCATTGGCTTTCAGCATGTCCTCATGAACTAAAGATGCTTCCACACCTTCTGATGCAGAGGCAGCCTTGGTGTTGGAGGCTTAAGTTCTTGTTACAGAGGGCAAGGATAGTTTTCTCACAGTCTGTGTTTGTGAGGAGGTACTCTGGGATTAAATAAAGGTCTTGGTCACCTGCCCGTGTGGCCTTAGGGCAAATGAAAATTAATTTTTTTTCCACTATCACTAAGTTTCAAAGGAATTGTCCTTCTAACTCCTCCTTTGTGGTTAGGCATCAGAAACAGCCTTTCAGGGGCAAGAGGGCTTCGAAAAGGGTATTTACTAATAAACCTTCTCAGGATTCCAGAGGTCAGAATCCCTTGTTTCCTGACATTTATTCCTCCCTGCCCGTTGGCCAGATGCCTCTTTCCCTAAGGTTGACTCTGTCTTTTCTTCTCTGACAACAGATCACCACAGATTCATGGGTTCTTTCATTCCTTGGTTCTTTCCGTAATTTAAAATTGTTGTTTTATGGTTTGAAAGTCCCATCCACCCTTCTTAGGGATTTCTCAGTCTCCACCTTGCCAGCTTTCCTCTCTTTCGTCTTACTGTTTAAGACCTTTTAGTTCAGGGAAGTATTCAGCCTATTCCATCCTTCTCGAGAGACAGAGGTTTTATTCCAGAATGTTTTGGTTCCCATGAAGGAAGACTGTTGGAGACCTATTCTGGATCTGTCCTTTTTCAGCACTTTTCTATAGATCCTCTATTTCAAAATATTATCTTGCCAATTCCTGTTTCTCCTGCTACTTCCTCAGACCTACCTGGTCTCACTGGACCAGAAGGATGCTTATCTTCTCCTCTCTTCAGGAAGTTTTTATGGTTCTCTATTTCTTCTTCACATTAGCAGTTCTCTGCATTGATATTTGGTCTTTCTATAACTCCAAAGGTCTTTACTAAATGTATAGCTCCATTCTTGGCCTACGCAGAGTCCAGGGTGTCCAGATTTTTTCCTGGCTGGATGACCTCCTGATTCAAATCTCTACTCAGCAGATTCTTCTATACCCTTTCTAATTCACCATGCTTCTGCTTCTCATTGTGGGGTTCACCCACAATCTCAAAAAAATCTGTTGCGGCCCCTTCACAAGATCAGGTGCTCATTGGATGCAGGATTCAGACTGTACTAGTGTTAGCTTTTCTTCTTCCTCTCAAGGTAGTCTTCTTGGCAGGATTTTCCACTCTTTATCTTCCTTTACATCTGGTATCTAGAGTTTCTGTGAGCCCTGGGGTACATGACTTCCACCATTCTTGTGGTTCCTTTTGCCAGACTCCACATGAGGAAGTTTCAGAGCTGTCTAGAGAAACTTTGGCTACAGCATTGTTATCCTCTGAAATTTCCCATTTCTCTCTTGCTTTGTCTCAAACTGTAGTTTCTGTGGTGGATTCATCAGATTTCTCTGAATCCAGGCCTGCTTGTTTAAGTTCCTTCTCCCACTCAGGAGTTATACACAGATGCTTCACGTCTGGGTTCAGGGGATTCTCACAACAACATCAGGATATAGTAGAGTTTGGTCTCCCCAGCAGGCGAAGGATCATGCCAACATCAAAGCGATGAGAGCTCTGTTTTTTGCTCTTCAAGCCCTGCATTCCCTATGAGTTCCAGGTCCTCTCAAGGTTTTCAAAGACAGCACCATTATCATGTGGTGTGTCAGAAAGCAAGGATGCACAAAGTCGTACCATCTTTGCAGGCTAGCTCTTCTTGTTTGAGAATTTGCTATCAGTTATCTAATTTTTCAGGAGGTTTACATTCCCTCACAACACAAATCTAATGGCAGACAGTCTAAGCCGGCCCAGTGCAGATCTTCACAAATGGATGCTTCATAAGGAAGTGTTCTTGGACATTGTCCATCGGGGAGGAGTTACTCCTCAAGCAGAGCTTTCTGCCTCCCCCCTGAATAGACAACTTCCCTGGTTCTGTTCCAGAGTGCCCGGCTTGGAAAATGGATGCTTTGCCCTTTTCTTGGTAAGGGATGCTCCTGTATGCTTATCCTCTTCTTCCTCTGTTGCCGTAGGTCCGCCACAGGATCATGTAGGCCAAGCCCATAATCTTGTTAGTGACTCTCCTGTGGCCAGACAGCAGTAGTTTCCCCTTCTGTTACATCTGGCTATGGGCAATCATTACAGTTTGCCTCACAGGATGGATCTCCTCACACTGGGCAAGGGCTGTCTCATTCAACATCCTCTGCTTATGCTACATTTGACTCTTTGGGTAATAGAGTTTTGATTCCTTTTCAACACCAGTTTTCTGAGAATGTGCTTAAGGTTTTAAGGAAGACCAGAAGACCAACTACTAGAAAATCCTATGCTGCTAAATGGAAAAATAATTTCTGTTTGTCACAAACTTAAACATGAACATGACCTGATTTTAGTGGGTATTACTGAAGTCCTTCCATGTCACTGTAACAATATTCTTTACATAAGGTGATCTGCCAAGGATAGCCAAATCTCCATCCAGTGTACCAGAGCTTTAGATATTATATAGATATATACTTGAGCTTTAGTGGTGGATTCATCAACCCTCTCTCAATCTAGATCTTTCCTTCCAGGCTTCATTTCCTTCTCAGACACTGTTCATGGATGCCTTAGACTAGGGGTGGGGAGCTTCTTGTGGCCCCCTAAAGGTCCAGGGTCTCTGACCTCCTCATCAGAGGTCAGACCATATTAGCTTAAAAGGGATGAAAGCTCTGCAAGCTTTTCATTCTCTTTTCCATCCCAGGCCCCCTGAAAGTATTCACGGACAGTACCACTATGATGTGGTACGTCAACAAGCAGGGGGTACAAGTTCCTGTCTCCTTTACAGATTAGCTGTTCAGGTCTGGATCTAGCTGTCCAGTGTTAAATGACTCTTCAGGTGGTTTACATTCCCTCAGCACATAATTCTGGGGCAGATTCGTGGAGAAGGTCCAGAACACAGGCCCACAAATTGATGCTTCAGAGAGATGTGTTCCTGGACATAGCCCATCTGTGGGGTATTCTTCAGGCTGATATTTTTGCCTACTCTCTGAATAGACAACTTTCTATATTCTGTCCCAGAGTCCCAAGTCCTGTGACTTGGACAGTGGATGCCCTGTCTTTTCCTTGGAACGGTATGTTGCCATGAGTTCTGCACAAGTTCAGGCAGAATTCTCCCAAAATCTTGCTGGTGACTCCTTTTGGTCCAGACATCATTGGTTCACTCTTCTGTATCACTTGGCCGGGGACAGTCGCCATAAGTTACCTCAACAGGTGGATTTTCTCATTCCTTTTTGGTATCTCTTTTCTGAGGACATGCTATGGGTTCTGCAGGACTCCAAGAAATTCACTTCCAGAAAACCATACATGTCCAAATGGAAAATATTTTCTGCTTGGTGCCTCTGTTGCCATCAGGATCCCCTATCTGTGGAGGTTCCTCTGGTTCTCTCTTATTTGTGTGATCTGCTCCATGCTGGGTTAGCTTATTCCTTGGTTAAAGCTCACTTATCAGCCGAGCGACACTTGTCAATCTACTTTATTCCTGCCAGATGGGTTTGGGAGGATCCCCTTTATCCCATGATGCAAGTAGCTTGACTCCTCCATGCTCTTTTCAATCATTCTTCCAACCATACATTGACCTAAGTCCCCGGCTTTCTGTTTCTATTTTTTTGAAAGGTTTTAGCCTCCTGATATAGTTTATGTTCCATAGGTTTGCTTATTCAAGTTTTATCTCTCCTTGTTCCTTTTATAGTGTAGCCCTTTATAACCACTTTATTCCCTTTATATTGTTCAAAGTCTGTAGTCCTTATCTCTGTGTCTGTGTTTTTTATTTGGCCTTTTCTTGACTTACTTCTATTGTGGGTGTGTGTTAGTATTTTTTCTTTGGTTTGTCTAAAATTTTAAAGTGTAGTGGTTATTTTATGCTTTGTCTCTCTGTGAAAATGAAGTGTCACACTCGGTGCAAAGTGTGACTGTTTTTGGTGTGTGTTTTCTATACCTTTCTTGGACCTTGTCTTTGGTAGTAAGAGCTCTCAGTGAGTCCCAGGAGAGGAGGAATAAGTTGACCATTCTCTTATTGAAAAGCCAGGAAAAGAATCCCCTAAAGCCCTTTCTGGCTTCTTCTAAGCCCTGTCCTTCAGGCTACAGCCGCCAGAGAGTCTTCTTCTCACCCAGGTGGCTCAGATCGGCCCAGCCGAGTTTTATCTTCCGTGAGTTCACCCCGCTAAGCCGGGTCGCTCGGCGGTTCAGTCGATGTCGTTCGCTGGCCGCTTTATACCGGTCCCGCGGGACGGAGAAGTCATATCGGAGTGGAACCCAGCTCATCTCGGCCCGGCGGCTTTGTCCAATCTGAGATCCGTTCCTTCTTGGTCTGTCTATCCCTCTTTGTCGTCTCCTCTCTGACATATTTCTTCTGTCGAGCCGTTGTCTATCTCACATTTCCAACAGAGAGATCTCGGCTGAAGAGGCTTTTAGAAGGATCTGTGGAGACTCTTTTAGATACCCACCTAGATAATCAGGAAAGTCTCCCTTTTGTCTTCCTTTTCATCGGAGCGGAGATGTGTCTCCTTTCTCCTTTTACCTGAGCCCTCTGGGCTCCTCTCCTTCTCAGCCTCCATTGACATTCACCCCATGTCGACATTGTTGGCGCCAGTTGATCCCTTCCCCGTGTCTCCCCACCCAGGATGTTCCTCCACTTATTCGGCTTCACTCTCGGAAGCAGGATTTTGGCAGAAGTGGTGGCTCCCAGCCAGTGGCTGGGATTTGGCCTGGGGACTCCCAATGGGCATTGGCGCAGTGTTTCGACCATGTTCTCTATTCTACACATCTCGCACAGGCGTGGATGCCTATGGATCTCACCAAGAACTTTTCCCATCCTCCACCATTCTAGGGACTCCCTTGGACAGGGCCTAGTCTGGGATAGTTTCTTCAGCTTCTGGTGTTTCAGACAGCTATGGCTTTGTCACTGCTTCTTCTCAAAGAGATATTTATGCCTCCTAGGCCTCTAGGGGAGTCTCTATCTGCTGCTGGGGAAGAAGAAAAGATGTTCTTCATCAAAGCAAGGTCCGATTTCATTCAACTTCCTCCATCACTTGATTTTAACTTCAAGCTGGAGCATCTCTGAGCCGCAGAGGTGGGAGTGGGCTTCTAGACGCCAAGCCGGCTCTTGAAGATCATAGCCTCTATGACCCTTCACATTTCTCACCCTCACTCTGAGGGTTCGCCTCCTTTCGACCTTTGGTCGACCAAACCTGGACTCGGTGGTGAGGGGGACGGCTGAGGCGTTCGGCGCAGGGAGCAGAACTCCGCACCTCTTTGACCCCTATCAAGGCGGTCAACACCAAGAACCCTTGTGGCAGGGAGGTGGGAGCAGCACCGCAGGCAACGCAGCCCCTGGGTCAGAGAGGCAGTGGGGGTAATTAGCAGAGGGAGCAGGAGGGAAACAGGGGCTGGGCAGCAGGGCAACAGGGAGTTTGAAAAGCCTCCTTTTCAGCGCCCCTTGCCGCCCTGCCCGTCCTCAGAATCCCCCAACAGGGGAGGTGGCATCCTACCGCCATTCCAGCCTGCCTGGCTCAGAACCAGTGTCACCCTGGTGGGTATAGGCTGGGTATAGCTCCCCCAGTCAATCCCCCTTCGAAGGTCCAAGGTGACACACCACCTCATCCGTGACACCTCACCCGTCAAAGGGCAAAGCACAAAGAATGTGGACAAGTCTCCGCAAGAAAATACAAAAAGTTTCTGAGGGATCCGCCCAGACCCCATCCGGGCGCCCCAAGGGACTCTTTGGTTGGGTTTGGACGGAGGGGAGAGCGAAGCAACTAGAATTAAGAGCAAAATAGAGATCAAGCAGGCAAGATTCAGATTCAAGGTGCCCTTTCTGGACATATTCTTTCTGCCCACAAGGACTAGACCTTCGGGGCTCTGCTACCTTCAGGCCAAGATATCACAAACGCAAGATTCCTTCATGTGCTTTCACAGGTTGCGGCCTTATCCAAATTCAATCCCGCTTCAGAGGTATGCCTTTGGGCTCTGCCCTTCAGCCCCAAGAGCATCACCAAATGCATGGCAAGCTCATATCAAGTTCAGGTTACCTGCCCTGATGGCATTCCAGACGTTTCATTCCTTGGACTGGCTCAGCCCCCGCCACCTACCACCACCCGCAGACTCTGACCAGACCAGGCCCACTACCCAGCTTGCAAAGTTCCTTTGTTTGACGCGAATTTCTCAAATCTTTCTAGGTCTGGCTAACCAGATCAGAATCACCTTTATAATTAAACACCAATTCAAGTTGTTAGCCAGACTAACAGGTCAGGAGAATTCTGGACATCCAAAAAAATAGGCATGATTTATTGCAGAGCAGCAAAAGTCAAGCCAGGATCAGATAAAAATGTTTCAGTCTTATTGCTACTTGCTATTGTTCTTCTACACTGGGCTCTCGTTCTGCGCGCTCTTCTGCAGTGGATGTTATTCACTCAGTGTCGCTCCATCACTTTTCCAACACGCACGTTGTCCGTCTTCTTTCACAATCGCAGGACTCCATCTGAACTGGTGGATATCTTCCCCTTTTTCTTATATCCCTCATTTCTTTTTCACTCCTCTCATTTGCTGCCACACTCCGGATGCCTCTTTCTCACGGGGTGGGGTAGGGCATTATCGGGCATGGTGGGGTCACGGCAAGTGGTAGCTGACCATCTGCACCCCAAAGTAAAGCCATAGAGCGGTGCTTTTACTGCGCCAAGCCCTCAACGATCCTTGCCCCCATTGGGTGGAGAGTAGTGCAACGGACAACATGCCTGCGTCTGTGGTACGAACATTCCGCAGGCGCAGTCAGTCCCTCGCAACCTGTCCGTGGAAGGAGAACCTTTGTTGGCATGGCGCCATCAGGTCTCATCGCAATGCTGAGCAACGCAGACCTTGTCAGCCCAATCTCATGCCAGGCTGAGGCTTTTCTCCAGGTTCCGGCAGAGCAATTGGGTGGTCAATCAATGGTCCAGAGACCATTCTTTAGTGGCACAAGTGGTCTACCTTTGCTTCATCTAATCTCCAGACCCAAAGTGCCCCACCCCCACCTCTTTCCTTCCCCGCTTTTCCACCCTCCAACCCCAACTCCAACCCAGAGAGAACCCACTGACACGCTTGGACTCCTCCTGGCTTTTCCCGCTTTTTTCCTTTTCTTCCCAACCATTGTTTCCGCTGTTGATTCGCATTTTGGCCAAGTTGCCTCACACATTTACTTTTCTGTCTTCATCACCTCTGCCTTCTGGTGCATCGTGTGCTCCTTTACTTTCGGATCTTTTGATCATGTCCACCAATCGGTCAACACCAGGCCATTCATTCTTCTCACCCTCACTGCTTGGTTGCTCCACTTCCTTCCCCAGCACTGGCTTCCTCTCTTCCTGCTCCTGTTTCGAGATATCCTGGTCTTTGTCTTGCTCCCTCTAGTAGTTTCGTCTGGTAAGGCAAGCGACGCTTCCCTTAGAGCAAGTGGCGCTGCTTTTGGATTGGTTTTTCTCTTTTTGCAAATCCTTAGATCCTGAAGGCCCTGTTTAGGATTTTCATTCTTTTTCTTTTGTGTCATTAGTTCTTCTCTCAGCATAAGTTATTATCTGGTAGGCTATGCCACAAATCATATTGATGTCACAAAGATTCATAACATTATTCTACATAGAGAGTTTCTTCTGGAGCCGAGTTTTCTCCTTTCTCATCCAACTCCACTCCAATCCAATGGGACAATCCTTTATTCCTTCCATGTTAGCATCCTTCCTGTTTACCACCCTTGTTCCTTGACCTTGTCTTTTTGGTTTTTGTGATTATCACTTCTTTTACTGGCTGTCACTTCAGCAAGAATTCAAATTTTCTGATCTCGTTCTACTTACTTGGTTCTTGGTTTGACACAAATATGACAGGAACCTCCCAAAGTCCTTTCTTCTTTTCTGTTTCTCAAACTAAATCAAATCAATCCGCCGATCTATATTTCTTTTTCTCTTCCCTAATTATTCTGACAGAGCAAGCTTCATTTTTCATTGTCCATCGTCCAGTTCATCCACTATTGCATAGAACTAAACAATTCAAAAACAATTCCCGAAATCTTGTTTGTCAGAAAGTCAGAATGAAAAAACATCAAAAGTGAATCCATCCACAAAGTGACCTATTTTCTTCTTTTGTCTTCCACAGAGGCAAGCAACTACCTTCTAAACTAACTACCACTCCAAACCTAAAAACCCACTCAACCAGGAGTCTATCATCTTCTAGCAGCTACAGGATAGACTACCCATGATACCATTTGTGTTGTGCAGCTTACCAAACCTTTCCTCCTCATACAGATTTGATTCACAGTGGGGACAGGGCCAGTTTTGGTCCACAGTTCTCAAGTGTCTGTTCTCAAGTGTCTGTTCCATTGAGGTGCTGAGACAGGGGTGCCATGCGGTCCCATCCAGCAAGAATGTGCAACAATAACATTTACTTTTTATTACCCTATATATTACTCATAACGTTGTCTTCTCTTCTCCTTTCTTCGTCCTTTAATGCCCCTCCCCCCCTTTCCCTGGACAGATCTTGAATCTTCCTCCTGTTCTTCCCCAGTCCCTTCTAGAGGAAATAGAGAGTTTTTTTCCTTTTTTATGTTTTTCTCTAGTTCTACTTAGTTAGTTAGTTTAGCTATTTTACAAGATCCACACAAACAAGATATGTGCATCTGCATCATGGGATATAGGGTTGCCTTGAGCTGGTAAAGAGCGTTCTAAGGTAAAAAAGTCGGTGAGGTGGCCGAGATTCGGCTCCGAACCAGCAAGAAGGCGAGAGAAGACAACTAACATGGAACGTTATGGTAGGTACATAACTTCTAATTTCTGCTTGTCTGCTTGAGGTCATGCAATTTCTTAAAGGCGCTCTTCATATTAGGCCTCCCAGAAAGCCTGTTCTGCCTTTTTGGGAACATCAACTTTGTATTTGAAAAATTGACCTAGGCTTCTTTTGAGCCTACTTCTTCAGCTTCCTTGAAACATTGTTCTTGAAAGACTGTTGTTCTTTTCTTTCTTTCTTCAGCCAAGAAAGTGTCTAAACTTTAGGCTTTCATGGCTATTACTCCTGTTTTAGTTTTACACAGAGTCTCTGTGGACTAATCCTTCTTTTATGGCCAGGGTAGACAGTGTCCCTTAATCAGTCTGTCCATCTTCCTTTCTTTTGTTCCTTCTCCCCAGTCTGTCAGTGAGAAGGTTATTCACACCTTGGATTTGCATAAACAGCTCAGATATTATTTAGATAAAACAAAGGCAATTTGCAAGTCTGAGCAGCTTTTGTTTATTTTCATCCCAGGACTTTCGGTTTGGCTGTTTCTAAGCAAAACCTTCTCCTCCTAGAGCTCTAGGGCCATTCCTTTTGTTATTCTTTTTTATGACAGATGTCTTTCATCTATTAAGGCACGTATTCTAATAGGGTGGTTGCCTTTTCTGGTGCCTTTTCAGGGGTTTGAATGCCATCTGCAACCTTGAGGCTGCTACTTGGTCTCCTGTTCATATTTTCACTAAACATTACAAGTTGGATGTTATTTCCAGGGTGAGGGCAGGTTTTGCCAAGGATATCCTTTGTGAATTTGTAGGAGGACTATTCTGTACCTTCTTCCTCCCAGGTCTCTTCTTAGCTCTTAACAGTAAAAAGTCCGGAAATTGGCAAAATACTCTGTTCAAACAGTCCAAGTAAATTCCAAAAAAGAGAGAGAGTATACAACGGCTGGAGTGCTGTAAAAATAATACCAAACAAGCAATGAAAGAGGCCTAACTGTATACATCTTTAAGTAGACAAACTTCAAAAGTTCTTTTCATCCTTATCAGGCACTTAGTACTATTACCTCCCAAATCGAACAAGGAAGTACGTAACCTGATGTAAATGTGTGTGTCTACACATTAAGTCATCGCTTTAAAATTAGCATTCGAAAGCACTACTTTATTTGACCTGTAGTGACAACTTATTCCATAGGCTGATAATACGTTGTATTGAGGAACTTGTCCCTTTAGCAAGTCTTATTTATGTTTTGGTACAGATTTAGGTTCCTGGTGAAGATGTTTGTTGAGGCACTGGTTTTGCAAAGAAATTCTCCTTGGAGCACCTCTGAAGAAGCACCCAGTAGTTTACTGAGTGTAAGGAGAGTTGCACTAATCTTTAGAGATAGTTGAAGCATTTAAGACTTTAAATTTTCTTGGTTAGAAAATTTGGGGGGCATTTCCAGTTGAGTAATATGCTTGGATTTGTGCATACTAAAGGGGACATTGCTTTAGATGATGGGTCTGATAATGGAAGAATACATAGGTGGGACGATTTCTTGACTCTTGAAGATATTCTGTTGGTAATTAACTGGGTCATGTCAAAGGACTTCCTGTCAGCGATGGAAACAGGATGACCGAAAGAGATAGCTGCCAATGTAAATACCCAGTTCTCTCATGTCTGTCTCTTATCTGAAGAGGAGTACTGTTATAGTCATAGATACATAGGTAAGTACTATGCTAGCTGCCCTTAAAGGCCATTTTTAAGCCTAACCAATTTCCCTTCCAAAGGTGAGAATCAAGTCCTGTACCTGTCTGTGAGGTTAACACCTTAACCATTACACCAACCCTAATTCTAAAATTTGAACTGTAAGCATACCTGATGATCAGTTAGGCCCACTGGACACACAATCTCTTTTCATGAGTGAGCCAGGAACAGTGTTTTATTAATTGATTTGCTCAGGATCACCCAGTAGGCAAATGAGAGCTGAGGGAATCAACCTGTGGGTACCACAAGAGCTACAGCTTGCAACTTTAACCCCTGCACCAAATCCCAGAACTGATATGAGATGGGGGCAGGTGTTTTGCTGAATGGTACTGTGCTGAACATTTTTGCACTTAACATGAGGCTGTTTTCGATAGCACCAGGTATGTGGGTATTCTAACCCTTATTGGAGATGTTTAGTATCTGTAGGTGAGTAGATAATAGTACCCAGCTGACAGACATCAGCAACCTTGGTTGACCACACTTATAGGGTATTGGCTTAGGTATCTGCAAAATAAATGCCCAACAGGAAAGGGCCCAGCATCAGTCCCTTTAGAACTCCTACTTGTTACACTTTTGCATTCAGAGAGTGCATCAGTAGCTTCAACAGCCTGGGATCTGTTGGATAGCCAATTCACAATCCAGTGGACAGCAAAGGGGTTTACATTGTTTGTCTAATTTTTCAGTAATTCCAGCATGAGAAATAGTATCAAAAGCATTGGCCAGATCAGCATGAGCAACATGCACAGAGTGACCACTTATCCACAGTCTCTGTAACCTCTTCAAAGCTGCTTTCTAGGTTCAAAAGGCCGGAATTTACCTTTCACAAAACCATACTGATTGGGTTCTTAAGTTTCCCATGTCTGCATAAACTGTTTCTACTGTGGTACATTCTATAGCTTTTCAAATAAAGCTGATGGGCCTGTAATTACCTGGGTCTGTTGAGCAGCCATCCTTGTATGGGGAGTTATAGTGGCTGTTCTCAAGGCATGAGGCTTAAGAGAGGCTTAGGACAATTTAAGTTGAGGCTTGGATAATGCATACTTGGCTCTGATGGGAATGCAGCCTGGTATGTTGTCTGATGTTTTTTGCATTTGGCAGGGATTCTAAGACTTGTCCTGTAGTAATTTTCAGGAGAAACTAAATGATGTTATGTTGTCCCTATCTCGCCTTCCTTCTTGTTGATTGGATTCAGAGCCGACCCTCGGCTCAGACTCTGCCATATTCTAAAGCTTGAGACCTTCCACTTGTGGAGGCTAGTCCCTATGCCTAGTGCTAGTTACCCAGCTCTCATTTGCTGCTTGAAGCGTCAAGATTACGGGATACTGGCTCAGGCTAACTTTTGAATTTTATTGTTGTTTTTCTGGTTTAAATCGTAAATTTTCTTCAGAGTATTTCTGCAGTTTATTAGTGTGTGTTTAGCTCTCTTTCTCCACTTTCTGGTTGTTGCTGTTGTTTAGGCCATCGTTCTTTCCCCAGGTCTATTCCCCTTGTCGAATCTGTTTTTTCTTAGAGGATTCCCCCTTCTTTTTAGCCCTTTTCAGTTAGAGGGCTTTCCCCCTTATTCCCTCCCTTTCTTTTTCTGTTTAACTTAGAGGCTCTCCTCGGTTGGGTGAGTTGTCATTTAACTTAGAGGCTCTCCCCTTTCTGTTTCCTTCCAACCCTTTGTTTGTTGTTTAAAAAAAAAAAAAAAAAGGTTGTTAGTAGTTATTGAGAGACTGTTTGTCTGATACCTATACCGTTAGCGTATCATTGTTACTGTATTGGGCTTTGTTGTTGTTGTTTTTTGTCATAATGTCCAAAGAAGCGCCCAAAGAATCCAAACCTTCTGGATTCAAAAAATGTGACTCATGCTCCCAGAAAATGTCCCTGACTGATGGACATACGAGTTGTGTTTATTGTTTGGGGGCCGTGCACCTGCAGGACTCTTGTTCTATTTGTCACGCTTTCAGCGCCAGGGTCCTGCAGGAGCACAGAAACTTATCTTGCAAGGTTTACTAAAAGGACCCTTTGACACTCCAGAAGAAGGGAATCAGGCTAGTAAACCAGGGAAATCACCCAAACCGACAACTTCGTCTGTTCCGATTTCGGAGCCGTCTAGACACTTAGAGAAGTGTACCAGTTTGTCGGATCAAAACCTCTCGGGTCTGACAAGACCTCATCTCCTGCGGTTCCATCAGTGTCCTTGTGGCTGGCCAGGAGTCATAAAAGGACTAGATCGCCTTCATTGGAACCGGTGCCATCCGCTCCACGGTCACCACTCCTGCAGTCTGTGGCAGGCAGTCACCGATCGTCCACCCACTCCTCTCGGTCATCCACCCACTCCTCTCGATCGTCCAGGATTGTTTCGGAAGATGATGTAAAGAGGGTGGTGAAGAGGCTGCTCAAGACGCCAGCTCTCCCCAACATTTTGTCGAGCCCAACCTGTATGGCTGTGGAGCCGACTACCCTTCCTCCTAGACCATCTGTTCCTCCTTTGACTCACCTGAGCTCGGTGTCGGAGTGCATGGAAGTCATTGCGGTGGAACCGTTGGTTCCGAAAACCTCCGGTCTCTCGGTTCCGACATTTGCTCAGATCTCCTCGATACCTCCCTACATCGAGGGATCTGGGAGCCGATACTCCCTCGTCAGCTACAAGGGGGGGAGCGGCATCGGACCCATGTCCGACCCCACTTTCCCTCTTGGAGCTTCGGCGCAGGTGAGTTCGGCTCCCACATAAGCCTCGAAGCCATCACCCTCGGCGTAGGAGAAGTCTCTCGACTCTTCAGAGCTGAGAACATTCTTGGGCTGGGAGCGCGGTGCCTTCAAGGTGATGAGGAGTGTGCTGTCCTCTGACAGCTCCTCCCTCGGCTTCAGCTTCTCCATACCCTTCGGTGCCAGTGTCTTCCCTCTCACCACTCCTCCATTCTAAGCTCATGGAACCAGTGCCCCAGGACACCCCTTTGGGCGACCCCTGTCTTCCGAAACCTCCCCAGAGCATCCCCCTGAGGAGGTCCCTTGAACAGGACATGTAAGAGGAAGCATGTGGACTTCCCTGAGTCTCTGACATCGGGCACGGACTTGGAGGACTCATTAGGGTCCGCACGGTCCCCCTCTGAGGATGTCTCATTCTCGGACATCCTGGAAATCCTCAAGCAAAGGGGTGGCTAGAAGTCCCTTTCCCCTTCTGAGAACGTGTCCATGTACCTGGATGCATTCGGTTCCCGACCCTCCACCTCTTGGGTGTCTCCGCTCTTCGACCCACTGCTAGGGGTAGTTAGTCGAAAGGCATGGAGTCAATTGAACCAGTTCCGTGGAGGCCGAATAAATTCATAACAGCCCCTGACAACAAATCTTTTCTATCCAAGGGTGTGCCAGTTATAGGTTCATAGGTTGGTACTGGGCTATCTGCCTGAAGGCATATATTAGCCCAGCCACGTTGTGCGGTATTCACCGCCCCTTTAGTAGTTCCCTAGACCCTTGTACTAGCAGCTAGTACCCTTGGCCTCTATCTAGTAGTGCTGTTGGTGTGATCCTCGGTGTGAACTTTGTTACCCATCCACTCATCAAGGTTCCTCTTGAAGAGTGATAGTGAGGGGCTCTGTCTTATGTAGATCGGGACCCTGTTCCATAGTAAGGGAAGTCTCTGCAAGGGGAATCTACCCCTCCAGCATGTTCTATTCATTGTTGTGTTGAGGTTTATATCCCTAGAGCGTGTAGCTCAAGTAGATTTGGTTTTGCTAAGATGGAGCATGTTCAACAATTCTGGGTTGGACATGGCTCTGTATGTTAGACCGAGATCGCCTCTGAGAAAGAGGTATGCAACAGAGAACAGTCTTAGCTTTTTCAAGCGTGCTGTATAGGGCAACTGTTTGAGGCCAGTAATCCTCTTGGTTAGGTACCTTTGTGGTCTCTCCAGCTGCTGGAGATGTCTAGCCAGGTACATTCCTATTGGTGCATTGTACTCAATAATGGGTCTGATGAGGGAAGAGTAGAGGGGCACCATTACATCCTTAGATCTTGATGTGAACCCTTTCGTGATCAGATGGGTCACATAGAAGGATTTTCTAACCACTTTGGCAACATGGTTATCAAAGGAAAGCTGACTATCTACTTGGGTCCCTAGATCCCTTATTTCTTCTTCAGATTTCAGGGGATTACCTCCTATGTTGTAGTTTGCTGGTACTCTGTTTTTTCCAAAGGGGATTACTACGCATTTTTTTGCATTTAGCTTGAGACCATGGCTTTGACACCATGCATCAGTCTCATTTAGGCACTTCTGGAGGATCTCTATGTCGGCCGGAGACTCTATTATAGCACCCGGTTTGCAATCATCCGCAAACCTAGTCAGCCACAGCCCTTCCGTGCTTGCCTCTACTTCTGAGAAGTATATGCCAAACAGGAGGGGCCCCAGGACAGAGCCCTGAGGCACACCACTCGTTACTGGTCTGGATTCGGACATAGATCCTGCTACTCTTATTTTATGGGATCTGTCTGAGAGACAGTTTGCGATCCATCTTCTGACATAAAGGTTTATGCCCAGGCTGGTGAGCTTATCAATAATACCTGAATGGGGAATGGTGTCAAATGCTTTAGCAAGGTCAAGGTAAGCCATGTGTACCTCCTTTCCCTTATCTATAGTCTGAGTAACTGTCTCAAACAAATCCACCAGGTTCAGGAGGCATGATCTGCCCTTGACGAAGCCGAACTGTGTGGGGTCCAGCGACTGGAGGCTCCCAATCTCTCCATTTATGAGTTCCATAGTGATTCTCTCCATAGCCTTACAGATCAGACTGGTCATGCTTATTGGTCGGTAGTTCCCAGGGTCACTTGTGGCCCCACCCTTGTGTAGTGGTACCACCGTTGCCGTGCACCATTCTATGGGCACATATCCTGTGGAGAGGCTGAGACTGAACAGGGTATTAAGATGCGGGGTTAATTCCTTTTGGAGCTCGTGTATGACACAGCCTAGGACATCATCTGGTCCCATGGAGGCAGTGTTTTTAGCTTTAGATAGCCATGTTAACCAACGTATCAGTAATAATTGGACTTACACAATCCCCTGGAATGGTAATAGGCCCTGTGGGTGGTGGTGGTGGGTGGGATTTGCACTGAACCTGTCAGCCAAGATGTTGGCAATGTCAGAAGGGTCAGTGTATTTTGTTCCATTTTGTACTAGCTCAGAACAGACCTGAGCATTGCTATTTAGGTTTTTGACGTAGCCATAGAAGGCCTTATGGTTATCCTTGGCAACTTTCTTTTCAAAATTAGCTTTAGTTGACTTGATGAAGGCCCACAATTTCTTACTAATGCTGATCAGGGATGATTCTTCTACTTGAGATTTGGCCTTTTTTTGTATAAGTCTCCTCCTTTTATTGTAAAGTTTGCTTATGGCCGGGGTCCACCAGACTGGTTTCTTCTTGCTTGAGGAAGGAGTCTTGGTTTTATTTGGGATTACACGGTCCATGCAGTCCTGAAGATGCATATAGAGTGCCTTGGTGTAGGATTCCGCATCCTGGATATCTTTATCTTTCTGCAAGGGAATAGTGAAGCTTTCCACTTCGGATGCAAGTAGTTTGAAGTTTGCTTTGGAAATGTTTTTGACTATGGTTTCTTTGACTGGGGGGAGGTGGAGGGGTGAGGATGTCCAGGGTTATCAGTTTGTGGTCGGATCTGACCAAGGAGGGAGTGATAACGGGTGTGGTACAATGAGCGCCCATATTTGTGATGATGCGATGGTGGTGGTGGCGGCCACTAAGAAGGAATTAACAGAGACTTGTACATCTGTCCGTCTGCCAAACTAAGAGTCACATACAGTGGACAGATACGGGAAGCATGTCTTTTCTTCAGCGGCCTTTATTCTTAGGTCGCTGAGTTATCTTTTCCATTTCACCTGTCTTCAGGGTGATCTCCTGAAAGAGCTAGGAGATACTTTACAGGATCCTACAGCTGCGGGAGCTGCAGATAAGGCTGCTTTGTGACTTTAGTCTTCCATAGTTAACTCTTCCATATCTCCTATGCGGCCGATGGAGCGAGCAGGACTGCAGGCACAGGAGTCTCATTACGAAGGCATTCCTGGATGCGCCTTTGTCTAGGGAAGATTGTTACTGTACCCAGGAGCCTGGTGAAAGATCACAGAAAACACATGGGTACAGTCGATAATATCCAGGGGATACCAATATTCCTTTCTCCATGCCACCTCTTCCCCAAAAACAAAAATCCATCCCAGATGTGCCACCCAGTCTGTGGTAACAAGCAACTGTGGAAGTTCAAAAGCTGCTAAGAAAGAGAGTCATCCAAGAAGTCCCCGCAGACCAAATCCGATCCAGAACTTACTCAAGGTTCTTTTTGGTACCAAAGAAAACGGGGGACTGGAGGCCCATTTTGAACCTCAGCAGACTAAACAAGTCTGTCAAAAAGAAAAAGTTCCGGATGGTGAGACTGCAGTCCATACTTCCCTTTCTGGGAAAGAACAGTTGGATGTGCTGCATCGATCTCCAAGATGTGTACTACCATATCAAGATGGACAGGCGATCCAGGAGATTTCTGCGCTTCTGGCTGGGAGCCAGTCACTACCATTTTAGAGCTCTGCCATTTGACCTCACCAACAGGGTGTTCACCAAATGCATGGCAGTAGTCACGGCTCATCTGAGGCATCTAGGATTGTAGGTGTTTCCATATTTAGACGACTGGATCCTTACCGCCATCACCGAGCATCGACTAATCGAGACAAGGGACACCACAATACACCTCTGCTCTCAGCTAGGCATCCCTATAAACTACGAAAAGTCTGCCTTGTTGCCTTGTCAATATATTACATTTATTGGAGCAGATCTACACACCAAAGACATGATAGCAAAATTACCTCAGGAGAGAGTGTCCACCATTGGACTCCAAGTTGCAATTCTAGTCGGGAGAAAAAAGATTCAAGTGAGATTTGTTCTCAAAGTCCTGAGCTCAATGGTGGCAGCTATAACTCTAGTTCCCTTGGCGCATTTCCACATGAGGCTATTGCAATGGGCCCTCTTTGTCC
Organism: Protopterus annectens; assembly: GCF_019279795.1. NCBI lineage: Eukaryota > Metazoa > Chordata > Ceratodontiformes > Protopteridae > Protopterus > Protopterus annectens. The sequence continues at coordinate 1,138,500,769 of NC_056727.1, read as the reverse complement.
AGTGGTCCATGCAAGGATCTACCCATGTCTCACGAAAACCTCATCACAGAGACCTGCAAGAAGGGCCTAAAATGGTGGCTTCAGTCGATTGGCAGACCGTTCATTTTCCCCCAACCAGTGGCCACAGTGACCACGGACGCTTCCCAGATTGGGGGGGGGGGGCATTATCTGGGACAGAATGTTCACGGAACTTGAGCAACACGAGTACCATTTGCACATAAATGTCCTCGAGATGAGGGCGGTGCTCCTGGAGTTGCAACCACTTCACTGCTGTCTCCCCACGGGGACGATTGCGATTCAAACGGACATGTCCGTGGTGTGGTACATCAAACAAGGCGGAACCAGATCCTGTCCCTTATGTCAGGAGGCCCTAAGAGTATGGCAATGGGCGATGTCCTGCCAATGCTTTCTGATCGCGATGCACATTCCGGTAAAATCCAGTGTGATAGAGGACAAACTAAGCAGGGCTATCCTTATGCCTCACGAGTGGTCCCTGAAACAAGACATTGCAAATCAGATCTTTCACAAGTGGGGCCAGCCTTGCTGCATTCTTTTTGTCACATCTGTCAATGCCAAATGCAGCAGCTATTTCACCCTAGTCCCCCCACAAGGACAATCACCCAGGGATGCACTTGTTCACGATTGGCCTCCGAGACTTCTGTATGCCTTTCCTCCATTTCCTCTGATCCCCAAGGTTCTTCAGAAAGCAAAATCGGTGGGTTGCAAGCTAATCCTCATTGCCCCCTACTGGCCTCATCATATCTGGTTCCCATTTCTATGGCCCCATCTCCAGGAGGAGCCTTGGATTCTGGACCCATCCCCGGACCTGCTGATGCATCAGTCGGGCACACTCCATACTTCCTACAGACTCTCAAGCTGACAGCTTGGTTCCTCCACTTCCCAGTTTAGCCAGGCTTCATGACATTTCCCTGGCCATTCATCATATTCTCATCTCCTCTCACAAATCCTCAAGGAAATTGTATACTAGTAAATGGAAATGCTTCTTTTGTTGGGCTGTCAACAGTAATATTGATCCTTTTACTGCACCCATTTCAAAGATACTAGAATACCTGGCTGAAATTTTTAAACAAGGAGCAGCAGCAGCAACTATCCAAGTTCATTTGGCTGCTATTTCTAACTTCCATATGGGAGAAATGGGTTCTAATGTTGTGTGTCCCACAGGCTAGGTAAAGCTTTTCTGTGGGGTACTGTTCTTTTGAGACCTCCAATAAGAGAACCACTTCCTCCTTGGGATTGAAATTTAGTCATAGCTACCTTGATTCTTCCTCCATTCGAACCTGCCGGTTCTTGTGCTCTAAAATTTTTGACTTGGAAAACTATTTTCTTGATCGCTGTTACCTCAGCTAGGAGGGTATCAGAATTACAGTCCCTTTCCATTCATTCCCTTTATTTAATTTTCCACAAAGATAGGGTTTCTCTCAGGACCAGTCCCTCCTTTTTACCAAAAGTTTGCTTAGAGTTCAATCTGAATCAGTTGCTAGAACTACCAGTGTTTTCCCGAACTATGGCAACAAGGCAGAGTATAAACTTCACCAGCTGGATGTTCATAGACAATTATGTTTCTATTTGCACAGGACTCGGGGAATTCAGACAATCTGGCCAGTTGTTTGTATCCTTTAAGTGACTTTATCCAAATGGATTTTGGATACCATTACTTACTTCTGTAATTCACAGAACAAGCAACTACCAGGGAAAATTCAAGGACATTCAACCAGGGCTTTGTCTACCTCTACTGCCTTTGGGGCCAGACTGCCTTTAGACTCGATTTGTGCGGCGGCTACTTGGGTTAACCCCCATACCTTCATTACTCATTACAAGTAGATGTGGCCTCCCGGAACATGGCATCCTTTGGTTCCACGGTTCTCAAGAGTATATTCCATTGAGTCACCCAAGAAGAAGGTGCTGGGGATGTGGTCCCAACCATCAAGAAGGAAGGCGAGATAGGGACAACATAACATAAAGAAGTTATGTACTTTCCATACCGTTTCATGTTTGTTGTCCTTGATCTCGCCTTCCTTCTTGCTTCCCACCCTCCTTCCCCCTCCTGGAGGATCGGGAGGAGTTGAGAATTTTTACTTATGGGTTGAGGGTTTCCTCTTGTATGCATTTATATGTATTTTTGTTAGATATGTCCATAGTTTATATATCTACACTTTGTGGCCTAGTGTTGTGGGTTATCGCAAACAAGATCTGGATAACTAGCGCTAGGCATAATGGGTAAGGGACTAGCCTCGAACAAGTGGAAGCTCTCGAGCTTTAGAATATTGCCGAGTTCGGCTCCGAACCCAAACAGCAAGAAGGAAGGCGAGATCAAGGACAACAAACCTGGAACGTTATGGTAAGTACATAACTTCTTTTTCAGGGATACTGGTGACAGCAGTGTGGGTAGGTGGGGTGAAGTTAACATTAAAATTGCTTACTAATATGTTGGCTGTATCCTTGGAATCAGTGTGTGGTATTATTAAGGATGAGCTTTGTGCATTGTTGAACATGATTCTTTAGTTTTCTGACATAGCTGAAGAAAAATTTGTAGTTTCCTTTATCTGCAGCAGCCTTAAAATTGCATCTTGCTTTATAATTTCTAATAGTGGTCTTAAGTTCTTGCTGGCATATTTCATTGTGGTCTTGAGGTAGGGGGTGAGAATTTATTGCAACTTTTCCTTATTTTCCTTCTTTGTTTTACATTTTATTTATTCAGGTATTCCACTAGAAAGGTTAACTGTGGAATTTACCATTATATTTAGGGGTACTCACTTTTTTATGCAGCTGTTTAGCAGGCTGGTAAAAGTCTGAAGTGAATGTTGCAGTCCTCTCATTTGGGTCTGTTTACAAGGGTTTTTTGGGAATTTTGCACATGTCTTCTACAAGCAGAAGTAGATTTGGCCTGGAGAAGTACCAACTATAGTCTCATTTTCTCATTTGCTGACAGTGTCATGAAGTTAGGCCTAACAGAGAAAATTACCAATTTGTGGTCAGATTTAACCAGGGATGAGGAAATGTGGGGTGAGGGTACAGGAGGGGGCTTGGTTAGGGATGAGGAAATGTGAGGTGAGGTTCAAGCAGGGGCTTGGTTGGTAAGGTTAGGGTCAAGGATGGTAAACCCTCTTAAGTGGGTAGTTTTATAATTTGCTCCATTGCATTGGTATTAATAAAATCTAGGAAACAATAAGCACAACTATTTTTAGAAGTGAAAGTGTGGTAACTAATAGACATTCCTTTACAAGAAAGTTTGTGGTTTGATAATTAATGCCTCAGTGGTGTTAAGGTAATTTCCATGATCTCTGTGTATCAAGCAATGAAGTAGTGATTGGATTTGTTAAGGGTGATTTGGATCCCTGGGATCTCTTGACTTAGGATCATGGGTAATTTGATGTGAAGTAATGGTGCTCCTTAAAAATACAGTTACTCTGCTACATTTACCCACGGGTCTGTAGACATGATTTTTGCTGAACCCTGATATATAGGAGTGCTGCATTGCACTGAAACTATGCATATGAATGTGTTTAAATTGCAGGAGAGTCTCAAGTTCTGTTATCTTTCTGTTGACACTCCTGGAATTGAGTAGTGCCACCATGATGTCCAAATTTGAGAGAGTCTGTTTTGTGGAACTGTCTAGTAGAGGTACTCAAAGGCAGTATTGTGGCAGTAAAAACTTTATCCAGTATGTGGAAGCCCTGGAATGAGAGGTGGGAGCTATCCCTGGCAAAACATGAAGTTTCATTTACCATATCATCCCAAACTGACACATACTGAATCCCCTGACATCACTTACTTAGCCAGTTCATCTTCATCATCCTCATCAATCCCTCTTTTTCCCATTTTTCTATAGGTTTGGGGTGTCATGTCAACTGTTGTCATCTCTCTTGATTTAGTGCCACTTTCCTATCTTCTTCAACAGTCATACCTGACTGTCACTTGTCTTCTCACACACAATCTATCTCATTGCTGTATGCCCTTGATGTCCTTCAAGGATGCATCTGCAGTCCTAACAAATGGGTTGTCCTGGCCTCAGGCAGCCGTGAATAACTGTTTAAAAACAAATACCTCATAAAGATTTCCGCTTGCCTCCCCACCGAGGCCATCCAGCAGCATGGCTGAAATCTACTGAATTTCCACCTGCTCTTACAGGTTCACAGGATTTATCAGATACTATCCCTTTAGATATTTCTACTCCTGCAGGCTAAAGCAGCAAAATCAACCAAGACTCACAGGCCTAGCTCTAGTACTCAAATGCTTAGTCTTGCAGAGGATCTCATTTCTTTGATCAGGGGATCCCAGCCTCACAGGCCCTCTCCCCTGACAGGGCCTCCAGAAGCAGAGCCCCTGAACCAGTTTCTAGATTACTCCTCTGATGATTCAGAAAAAAACTATACCAACCCCCAGAAGGCCTATTCTCCATATATGGACTCTGATGCAGACTCCTCCATTTCTGCCTCTCCTCCTGAGGAATTTTCTTTGGGGAAACCTTGCATGCTATGAGGGAACAATTTCAATGGCAGGGCCAGGATTTTCAGCATTTGCCACAGCATAGACCTTTAGCCATTCCTCCAGTACTTACAGTTGTGGATGATGCATTTAATGATGCTTTGTACTGCTCCTGATTCACTTCCTCCAGCCACAGATACTACAGGGTTCGACACACAATCACTTGTATAAAGGCCCTTTGCAGACACATAATCACTTTATAAAGGCTCCTTTGCAGATCCTGAAACTTCATTTCACAGAATCTAGGGCCTTAGAGCCTTAAACTGTCAATTCCACATGATTCAGTATCATGAATTTATGTTAGACCAGTTAACTAAAAATCTGTCAAAGTCTCTTCAGGAAATGGTACATAACATAACATTCAGTCAGTAATCATTCCTTAAATGCGACTATGATGCACTGGAGGCTTCCTTTAGATCAGCTATGACTGGTACAGTGATCAGAAGGCATGCATGGTTAAAAGAGCTTACCAGTCCATGTAAAATCAAATGGATAAACACAATTTGTTTGGCTCCTGCACAGCAAGTGCTGAAGAAGGTGGAAGAAAGCAAAAGCAGTCGAGACAGTCAAGGACATGTTACAGGTCCAGGCTCCAAGGAGGAGTAGGAACTGGGCTTCCAAGAATTGGTGGTTTCGAGACACCAGGACAATCACAGTTTGGGCTCTGAAGCCGCCTACCAGGGAACAACTAGAAGCACCTACCAAGGAAGAGAGGAATGCCAAACCTACCTCCAAATCAAAACAAGCGGCTCTTCAACAAATAGACAACTTAATAAGGATGAGAGCTATAGAAATATGGAACAAGGACAAGGATTTTACTCCAGACTTTCCTGGTGCCCAAGAAAGGAAAACCAATGGAGACCTATTCTGAACACATATCTCATTGTCCCAAAATTCAAAATGCTGACCCTACAGCAGCTTCTCCCATGCTGGGCAAGGAGTCTTGGCTGGTAACTCTAGATCTCAAGGAGGCATACCTGCACCAAATTGCAGAAGATCTTGCAGGATCAGAGCATTATCAATTCTCAGCATTGCCTTTGTAATTGCTCATTGCAGGCTTCAGGGAATTCAAATTTACCCTTACCTGGACGACTGCCTGTTACAAGCGGACAACAAAAACAAATTAACAAAAGATTTGAAAAAGGTCATTCATCTGCAAGCCTTGGGATACACAGTCAATATAAAAAAGTCAAGGCTGATACCATCCCAAAGGATAACTTTCTTGGGTGCAGAACTGGACACATCAAATCAAATGGCATCCCTCACAGCAGAAAAGCAGAAGCACCTTCCACTCTATTTCATGGAATTAACAGAACCAGCTTACAGCAAGGAAAGTCCTGCAAGCCCTGGGTTACATGGCATCCTGCATAATATTGATCCCACATGCCAGACTGCACATGAGGAAGTTGCAATGGTACCTAAGGAATTTATGGTCTCGGCACAAGCACAGCCTAGAAACCCAAATTCCAATAATTCCATGCCTGAAGCAAGAATTCTGATGGTGGGCTCAGGCCTGTCAATTGAACAAAGGACTGCCCTTCCACAGCCCTCAACCAAGCCAGACTATCACCACGGACGCCTCAGACCCACATGCTGGACAAGTGCATACAAGGCTTATGGACTCAAGACCAGCTGAACCTACACATAAATCAAAAAGAGATGCTGGCAGTAAAACTGGCAATTCAGGCATTCAGACTGTTTCTTCAACAGGGTCAATTGCTGATAAGGACGGACAACACCACAGTTATGTGGTATATCAACAAACAGGGAGGCACACATTCATATCCTCTATGCCGGATGGCAATGGACCGCTTCAACATTCACCTCAAGGCAATATTTGTGCCAGGAAAAGAAAATATACTAGCAGACATCTTAAGCAGAACTACCACGGATGCCCACGAATGGATGCTGCATCCAGACATCTTCAAATCCATTACAAGGAAATGGGGACTACCAGAAAGACTTATTCACATCCCCGCACAACCACCAATTGAAAAATTCTGCACAAGGACATACCACCCACTTGCTTGGAAGGTGGACTCCCTATCTTTCAGTTGGGAAAACCTGACAGCATATGCATTCCCACCTCTTCCTTTGATGCACAAGGTGCTATTGAAGATCAAAGAAGACCACCCAAGGATCATCCTGATAGCTCCAGACTGGCCGAGGCAGCATTGGTACCCATTACTAAGGAGTATGTCTCGGGAACACGCATGGCCTCTACCCCTGGTTCCTTTACTGCTGACACAGAACAACTTCAAAACCCTGCATCCGAACTTGAAAACACTGCAGCTAGCTGCTTGGAACATTGCATAAGACAAAATAACTCAGATTTATCTCAAAGGGTTAAAGACATTATCTTGGAGGCTAGACCCTCAACAAGGAAAACTTACTCAGCAAAATGGAAAAGATATCTCATTTGGAGTGCAGCAAAAGGAGAAAATGTATCACTGGTAAACATAGCTAACATCCTGGAATACTTAGCAGAGCTTTTCCACAATGGCCTGTCCTACTCTTCCATTAAGATTCATGCGTCAGCTATTTCAGCAGAATACAACATGGATCCTCCAGTCTTCTCTCATCCTCTACTCAGGCAGTTTCTGAGAGGAATTAAAAATGTTAAGCCACCAAGGAAGCCACCATTGCCTACATGGGACTTGAACTTTGTGCTAGAAAAGTTGACACCCCTTTTGAACCAGCAGCAACAGCAGAATTACAGTACTTATCATGGAAAACTGCTTTCCTGCTTGCAATCACTTCAGCAAGAAGGGTTTCTGAATTACAGGCATTAATGGCAGTACAACCCTTCCTTATCTTCCATCAGGATAGAGTATCCATGAGAACTAATCCTACCTTTATGCCAAAGGTGGTCTCCAGGGTATCTTTAAACCAAGCAATCCACCTACCTACATTCTTCCCCAACCCACAGAACAGGGGTGAAAGACTACTACATACCTTACTACCTGGACAGAACCAAGAACAATAGAAAAACTGACCAGCTTCTGGTAGCATATGCCACAGGAATGGAAGGAAAAGCAATTTCAAAACAGACAATCTCAAAACGGATAGGAAATTGCATTAGATTTTGTTATTCTTATCATGGAAAGGCAACTCCAGAAAACATCAGACCTCACTCCACAAGGGCTACAGCCACTACTACAGCTTTGTGGCTACAAAAGACATTTTAGAGGCTGCTACTTGGAGCTCCATGCATACATTTGCCAAGCATTATAATCTACCCTTATACTCCAGATCGCAGGTTTTGCCACTGCTGTTTTGCAAGGGATCTTAACTACACCATAATCTTGTTAGTGCCTCCTCCCCCAGTTTGGCTATGGTATTCTACCCATTTGTTAGGACTACAGATGCATCCTTGAAGGACATAGTACAGTTTTGTACCTACCATAAATGTAGATGTCCAGAGGATGCATCTGCAGTCAGGATTACCCACCCTCCTTCCCCTCTGTGGTACATTTGCCCATCTTGTAGCTAGCTGGGGGAATCTATTATGGTGTATTTGTTTGTATATATGTATATACATGTTTATTTCTATTTGCTCTCTGTTGTTTGGAAACATTTGCATTTATCCAAATTTAGCCTTCCTAGAGGGCACCTGGCATCTGGGGCAAGAAACACTGAGGAAAATGGCCTGATGCCTTTATACCCGCTGAACTGCAGCTATGGAGGCCAGACCCAGACTTTGAGGCCAGGACAACCCATTTGTTAGGACTGCAGATGCATACCTCTCGGACATCTACATTTATGGTAGGTACAAAACTGTACTTTTCCTCTTGCCTTTTTCTTATCCTTCTCAAATCATCTTAAGTAGATTGTCTTCTGCTTTGTTGTACATGTGCCCAAACTGTAATCTCGTCTCTTTGACTTTCTCTGCAGTTGGAGCTACTTTGGCTTCTGTTCTGATGTCCTTATTTCTTCATCTGTCCCACAGTGTGCATCCTACTACCCATCTCAGGCACTTCCATCTCCATCATTTCTAACTTCCTCAAATTCTCTGTCTATACTGCCCAGGTTTCTATACTGTAGTACTGGTCACACCACTGTTTAGTACCCCTTACTTTACAGCTTCTTTGGCATTCACCTGTCCTGCACCACTACTGACACACTGTGCAGTTTGGCTGCAGTCCCTTTGATTCTAGCTTTGAACAATTGTAGCCAATTGTTAAATCCAATTATCTTGTCTTAGTATCTAGATATCATTCTTGGTACAGGCAATATACTACTGAAGACCAGTGCCTTTTCTGCGTCTAACACATGCATAATATATTCCATCATGTTTCTGAGTGGACCACTTCTGGCCATTTACTCCCATATGGGCCTCTGCTAAGTCATAGTCATATTTGCCTGGTTTAAGGTCTCTTATAACGTTACAGATCCTGACTCCAGACAAGCAGCTTTCAGCTACAGTATTCTTTTCCAGTCTGGTGAGTGTGGGGTTTGTATACCCAAGTATAGAGTCACCTATAATGTAAACATTTCTTTGTGTGGAAGTAGACTGGGTGGGCCTTATGGGTTTATGCCTGCTTTCCTGATGACTATTGGTTGAGCTGTGTGGGGTTGCAGTACGTATGAGTGGAGAAAAGGGTAGTTGTCGCCTTGTGTACTGGATGCTGGGAAGGTGTGTTCTAGGAATTTTTGGCATTTTTTTTCTCTACAGATTCAGAATAAGTTATGGACCAAGTAGTGTGCTGTAATTGATGTGGTGGTGGTGTGGAGGTATATGCTTACTGATAGTGGTGTGATGTAAGATGTTGTTTTTTAAATGTTTGCATCTTTCTCTCAGGTTGTACTGTCAGTTTGCGGGAGCAGTGAGTATTTGAAAAGCATACAGCAGTTGCTACACTGCCTTAAAACCCATTGGTCTCAGATTGGATGAGAGCAGACTGCTGAGTCATGTTGCCAGGGGGTGGAGAACTGGAGCTTGCTTAGTACTTGGAGATGGAAAGAGATACTGGTATAGTAAACCCTAAGGATGTATTGATGAAGTATTTAGGGTCATACTCTGAACTTGGTGTAGAGGGTAGCTAATCTTATCTGTACTTGGTGAAAAGATCGAATTGCATATTGCTATACCCTGCTATTACTTGTGCTGATCTCACCACAGCTTCAAACATCTAAGAATCAATGTCTTTTTGTTCCTTCTGTCACTAATTGCACTCCAAGCTGGTTCCTGAGAGGTGGGTCACAAGTTCTCTGGCGATCAGCAGTCTTGTTCCAGATATTGCTAGGGTCTGTATTCTTATAGCCTTATGATAAATGCCCTGGCTAGTGCAGTTCAGTATATGGGCAAGTAAAGATGCACAGCAATTTAGAATGAAATCTGAAGTGGTTTCCAACAAAACAGCAGACAGACCAATCAGAGAAGTTACTACTCTTACTGCCCAATCAGAGATGGTTTGGAATCAATAACCCCCTTGCTCCTTTTCTCTCAACAAGAGCAGAACATCAACACTGAGAAGTAGTTCTTAGGTTTTCCTGTGATTGGTACTCTGGAAATTCTAGGAAATGTTCCTTGCCACCATTTCTCACTAGCAGCAAAATTGAAGCAATAATCCCAAGATGTTTAATGAGAAATGAATGTTAAGCTTTCCAGTAGCTGGTAACCTTGTCCCAGATGTTGCAGATATTAAAAGTGATAAATATTTCTGCATATTGCATTACTATGCTGGTAAGAAAATGGGAAAGAAATGGTAACTCAAGCTTTAGCACTCAAAGGGAGGACTTCCAAGTTTGATCTTCTATTGCTCACTCCTATGTGAGAATGAGATAAGACTATGAAGAGCTTCCATAGACAAGTTTATAGAAAGGGCTATCGGCTCTTGATCCATACGTTTAAAAGACCAACACTGATTACTTGGTGAGGGATGCTCATTTTTCCTGTTCCATGAAATATAGTGGGATGGCCATTTAATTTAAGTAGCTTAATGGTAGTGACTTAAAATAATGTTTCTCTGCTTACTGACAGCTAAAGAAAGAAGAGAGAGAGGGAATTTTGTGGTCAAATGTACATAAAGGGTGGGCCGGTAGACAATGGCTTTTGAGAACACACAGGAATAGGGTGGGAGTATTCCTATGAATTCTGGGCACACAACAGTCATCGGTACTGGGCACACAACAGTCATCAGCAGAGTCTTGAGTGAACTATTCATAAAGCTTTCAATTTTTTTGTTTTCCCCTTTAAATAAAAGGCTACATTCCTATCTCTTCCCTCAGTTCACTGGTGATTAATCTTGGGTGACCTGTTCTGTTTCCTGTGACTCACCAGTGTATGGCAGAGTCTGAGTGAGCTTGTTCAGTGAAGCTTTGAAGGCTACATTCTTAGCTCTTCTGTCAGTTTACAGGAGAGTAATCATGATGTTCTTCATGTTTCACTGTTGCAGTCGTTACATTTGGGTAATCTGCTGGCAGGTTGCCCTCAGTCGGCCTAAATAAAGTCTTGGGTCCTGCGTCGGTTGCTGTCTCCTCTTCCATGACGTCAGGTCGTTGGGGGTATAAAACATGCAGTCAACACCATTTTAATCAATCTTTCTTGCCGCGTGGTGCCCGAAGCAGAAGCAGTTCGCAAGTGCCGGTCGGCCGACTCCTGAAATTTTCGTTTTAGAGTTTCAGAACCGAAGTCTTCAAACTAAAGCTAAGTACCCCGTTGGGGAAACTTTTTCTTGCTCCTTACCAATGTCCGTAAAGGTTAATAATTGTATTACTTGTGGGAAGCAAATACCTCATAAGGATTTTCATTTGTACTGTATTCCTTGCCTAGGCCCTGACCACAGCATGCCTTGCTGTCGGTTTTGTACTAAATTTAACCAACACACTATTAAGTGTTGGTACATTTTTGCTGCTAAATACTTTGGTTCAAGATGTAACTATCCTGAAATGTCGGTTAGCATTTTGACTACCGGAAGTCACAAAAAACACAAAGAAAAAGACAGAGGCAGACCGTTGAGGTCCAAAACTGATGATGAAGCTTCTAAGCCAGTCGCCGGTTCGCCGGTACTCAGTGAGGCGCTTTCGCAGCCCCTGATGCCCGCTAATTTTGAGTCGCAGGCCTCTACCGAGACCCATTTGGAGTCTGGTATGCCGCAAGAGTATACAAGTATTGAACCCGCGGATGTCTCTCCCTTGGATGGGTCTGGAGCCGCTGAGCAGGCACCGGCTTCTGAGGGTGTTTTCAGGCCTAAAGATTTGTATATTAAATCGACGCCATCATCAAAAACTAAGCCAAAACCAACTACTATGTCTAAAAAACTGACGCATGAGCCACATGCTCAGGCCCCTATGCCTAAAAAACAAATGATCAAAAATGGCTGAGGATTTAATTACCTTGATCAGAGGTTCCCAACTCCCTCCTGCTAAGAGGCCTAGGCAAGGCACTGATTATGAATCTTCAGATCAGGTTTTCATTTCTTATGATTCCTCTTCTGATCAGGAATTTTATGTCCCCCCCCCCCCCCCCCTTATGATGACTCTGATGCAGATGCAGAAGAATCCATCCCTTCTGCTTCTCCTCCTGAGGATTTTTCTTTTGGAGAGACTTTGCATACCTTAAGGGAACATTTTCATTGGGAGAGTCAGGACTTTTCAGAATCCAAAAAGAGGCTTAGGGATTTTCTTCTTCCTCAGCATAGGCCTTTGGCTATACCTCCTGTTTTAGACATTGTTGATGATGTTTTCTCCAGCATGGCTCCTGATTCCCTGCCTCCGGCTCCTAGTAAGCCAGACAGATATTTCAGGGTTCCTGACTCCCACAAGTTTCTTTTCAAAAATCCTACTGCTGATCCTGAAACTATTTCTCAGGGTCCCAAGGGTGTTAAGGCTTTTACAGCTAAAAATCCTGCCCCTTCTGACAGAGACTCCAGGGCACAAGATAGATGGGGTAAGAAGGTTTATATGTCTGTAACCCTGGCAATCAGGGCTTTAAACTGTCAATTTCATATGCTTAAATATCAACAGTATATCATGGGCTTACTGAAACGGAAAATTATGTTGATTTCTGATTGTGTGGAAAATAGAGTTACAGGATTTATTGCATTCAGCTGAACAAGTTGGAAAGCATACTTTGCAATGTGGTTTTGATTCCTTGGCCTCTTGCAGGGCCACCGTAACTGGATCTGTGATAAGAAGGCATGCTTGGCTCAAGGAGCAAAATCTGCGTGATCATGTTAAAGCTAAATTGTTGGATGCTCCGTTACAGCAGGACAGTCTGTTTGTAATAAAGCAGAAAAAGTTTTAAAAGAGGGAAGACAAAGCTAAATCTATGCAAACTGTAAAAGATTTCTTGCAAGTGCAGCCACCCAGGTTCATTAGGCACTGGCCTACTAAGAATTGGTCCTCTCCAGTACCCAACAGAGCCGCTCAGGGCAAACCCAGACACTCCAAAGGCTCCAGGTTTCAGTCACAAGGATCTTACAGGACAAAACAATGGGGTGCCTCCACCTCCAAATCAGGAAGTAGCAAAGCACCAGCCTACAGTAAACAGCCCTCAATGGCTTTCCTCTGCCATTTCCAAGCTCCTATCTTTTGGCAGCCCCTTTGGGGGGAAAACTAACACTTCATGCTCAAAATTGGCATCTAATTACCCAGGACAAGTGTGTCTTAAATACATTATTCCAGGGGTACAGATTTCATTTCCACACATTGCCAATTCCAAACGGATGGCCAGAATTTCCCCCAAATTAGTGTCCAGAGGCCCAGAAAAACAAGTCATGTCTCTCATGGATATGGGGGCTGTTCAACCATTACCAGAAAAGGAAAAAGAACAAGGTTTTTATTTGAGACTTTTCCTGGTACCCAGAAAAGACAAATCATGGCGTCCAATTCTGGACTTGTCCATTCTAAATACTTTCCTGAACATTCCAAAATTCAAGATGCTGACTCTACAACACCTACTGCCTATGCTAGGCAAGAATGCCTGGTTGATAACTCTAGACTTAAGAGGCTTACCTGCATATCCCAATCAGGGAATCTTGCAGAAGATACCTCTGCTTCAAAGCAGGCTATTTGCATTACCAGTTCTCTGCACTGCCCTTTGGCTTATCTACTGTGCCCAGGGTCTTCACAAAGTGCCTGGCACCAGTAATTGCATTTTGCAGACAAAGAAACATTCAAATTTATCCGTATCTGGACAATTGTCTAATTCAGGCAGAGGGCGAGGATACTCTTCTACAACATCTGGTGTTTGTAAAAAGGCTTCTAATATGCCTAGGGTACACCATAAATGAAAATAAATCACAACTGGTACCCTGTCAAATAATTACATTCCTGGGTGCAATGCAAGCTTGAATACAACTGCCCAGATGGCTTACCTCACGCCAAACAAACAAATTCAATTGATAACATACTTTAAACAAGTGGCCACAAAATCCCATCTATCTGCAAGACAAATTCTGCAGGCTTTGGGGTTCATTGCATCCTGCATTCTACTAATTCCATATGCAGGACTGCATATGAGGAAACTTCAATGGTACCTAAAAAGCTTATGGAGTCAGCATTGTCACAGGCTGGAAACGATGATTCCTCTCATTCCTTGCCTGCAACAGGAGTTCCTCTGGTGGGCAGAAGCCTGTCACCAAAACAGGGGACTGTCATTCATTCATTCATTCTACCCCCTGCCGCCCAAACCCTGACTACAGATGCATCAGACTATGCTTGGGGGGCCCATCTGGCAGGGAGATGCATTCAGGGCGATTGGAACCCAAATCAAATGCACCTACATATCAGCCAGAAAGAAATGCTAGCTGTACAGAAGGCTCTGACAGCCTTCAAGGACTTCCTTCATCCAGAACAACTACTGATAAAGACAGACAACACTACAGTTATGTGGTACATAAACAAGCAGGGGGGGTCCCCACTTCTACCCCCATTGCAGACTAGCAATGACCTTGTGGAACACAGCCTTGACTTACCAAATACATCTACTAGCTCAATTCCTGCCAGGAAAGCAAAACACTCTGACAGATGACCTAAGCAGAAATCTTATGGACCCACATGAATGGAAACTGGATCCACAAATCTTCAGCATGTTGACATGAAAATGGGGGAGCCCAGACATAGATCTATTTGCCTGTCCCCAAAACTACCAGTTGGACAAATTCTGCACAAGAACTCATCACAAAAAAGCGTGGAAAGTGGATGCTCTATCCTTCAGCTGGAAAAATCTATCAGTCTACGCCTTTCCCCCTTTGCCTCTGCTCTACAAGGTTTTACTAAAAGTCAGACAGGAAAAAACAGAAATGATTCTGATTGCTCCGGACTGGCCTAGCCAACACTGGTACCCGCTTCTATGGAACATGTCACACCTTCCTCCGTGGTGCTTGCCTCAGACACCTCATCTATTGTCTCAGCAGAACTATCAAATTCTGCACACTCGGCTTCTAACTCTGAATCTTGCAGCATGGCTAATCAACTAATTTCACCAATCACTTCTCTCAGCATACCTGTGATGGATGTTATTTTGGAGGCTAGAAGGCGTAGTACTCGAAAATCTTATGCTGATAAATGGAAGAGATTCTGTGCCTGGAACCCAAGCACAGGAAATAAATGCAGCAATGCCCAGTATTCCTTAACTGAGATGCTTCACAAGGGCCTACCTTTTTCTTTATTCTATAAAAATCCATGCTTCTGCCATCTCGGCACATTACATCACGGAACTTCTTCTCTTTTCTCATCCCCTGCTAAAGCAGTACCTCAGAAGGGCCAAATATTTGAGACCTCCCAGGAGAGCACCGACTCCTGCATGGGACCATTTTGTGCTGGAAAAACTCACCCTACCACCTTTTGAACCAGCAGCTACTGCAGACTTAAAATTTCTTTCTTGGAAGACCGCCTTGCTTTTAGCAGTCACTTCAGCTAGAAGGATTTCGGAACTGCAGGCTCTCATGGCAGTGGAGCCTTTCATTATATTTTATCTGGACAGGGTGGCCCTCAGGTCCAATCCCTCTTTTATGCCTAAGGTGGTATCCAGTGTGGCTCTTAACCAGACCATTCATCTGCCAACTTTTTCCCCAAATCCGCAGAACAAAAGGGAGCAGATTCTGCATTCGTTGGATGTACAGAGACAACTAAGATGTTCTTCATTCCACATTGCTGCAGTCCTAACTATTGGGTAGTCCGCTGTCCAGTCGGCCCGAATACCAAAGTATATGGCTGACGTCGGTCAGGGCGCATTAGACTGACGTCAGTACGTCAGGGTACTAATGCGCATGACCGACGTCATATCCTCAGTCTTTTTTGCCGCATGGTCCGATGCAGAAGCAGTTTTGCGAGTGCAGGTTGGCGTTCTGAAATTTTCTGAAGTCGGAGTTTCAGACCGAATCAGAGTTGGCTAAGTACCCCGTTGGGGAACATTTTGTTTTTTTCTTGCCTCAGTATTTAACCGGATGTCAGAAAAAGTGAATAACTGTATTTCTTGTGGGAAACAGATACCTCATAGGGATTACCATACCTTGTGTATACCTTGTTTAGGGCCTGAGCACGACGTTGTTGGATGCCGCTCTTGTGCTAGGTTTAACAAACGCACTATTAAGAGAAGGTTAGACTGTGCCAGGTTAGTGTTTGGGAAGCGTTGCAATTATAAAATGCTGTCGGATGCTCCGACGCCGCTTCAAAAAGCGCAAGGACAAAACAGCCTAGGGTTGATGAACCGCAGTCCCGGACGTCGGTTCTTTAGAAGGCTCAGTGGAGCCAGAGGTTTTGCCAGGAGTTTCTTTGGAGTCTCAGGCAGAGACTTTACTGTTACAGGATGTGCCTTCTCAGGAGGTAGGCCAGGCTGAGGGGGCTTCTCAGGTAACTGTTCTTCCCAAGGTAGTTAGAGCCTCTCCTTCTGTTTCCAAAACTTCTTTGAGGGGTAGGCCAAGTTTAGCTTCAGTGGGGGCTTCTCCTAGCACTTCAGGTTCTGTGCCTAAGAAACATATGCTTAAAATGGCAGAAGATTTGATTACTATGATTAGAGGTTCTATGCCCCCTCCTGATAAGAGGCCTAGGGTGGAACCTGAGTTTGATAGTTTTGAACAGTGTTCAGAGGCTTCTGAGTCTTCTGCGGAAGATTTGCAGGAGTATCCTCCTTATTCTGATTCTGATGTGGATGATTCCACTCCTACAGCTTCTCCTCCTGAGGATTTCTCATTTTCAGAGACTCTGCATTCCATGAGGGAGCACTTTAAATGGGAAGGCCAGGATTACTCTGATTCCAGGAAAAGGCTTAGGGAATTCTTGTTTTACCCCAGCATAGGCCCTTAGCTATACCTCCTGTGTTGAATGTGGTGGAAGATGTTTTGCAGAGGCTTCCTGAATCCTGATTCTTTGCCTCCTGCTCCTGTTAAACCTGATAGGTACTATAGGGTGCCTGAAGCTCATAAGTATCTTTTAAGAGTCCTAGGGCAGACCCGAAACTGTTTCTCAGGGACCTAAAGGTGTTAAGGCCTCTGTGGTTAAAAACCCTGTTCCCACTGATAAAGAGGCAAGGGCTTTGGATAGATGGGGAAAGAAAGTGTATACTTCTTCCACTTTAGCCATGAGGGCGTTGAATTGTCAGTTTCACATGCTAAAATATCAAAATTATCTCCTTGCACAATTGAAATCTAAGGTGGATGCTTTGGCGGAAGGTATTGAGTGTAAAGAGTTGCTGGATTTAGTTCATGTGTCTGAACAAGTGGGTAAGCATTCTTTGCAATGTGGTTTTGATGCTGTACAGGCCTCCTCGAGGGTGGCTGCCACTAGTTCTGTTCTTCAGGCATGCCTGGTTGAGGGATCAGAATTTAGCTGAGCATGTTAAGACAAGGATTTTGGATGCTCCTTTACAGTCTGATGTGTTGTTTGGTTCGCCTGTGGAAGCAGTTTTAAAGAAAATGGAGGATAAAGCTAAGTCTATGCAAACTTTAAAGATTTTTTGCAGGTGCAGCCACCAAAGTTTAGTAGAAATTGGCCTACTAAGGGATGGACATATCCTGCTTATGATTCCCAGTCTAGGGGTAGGTCTAGACGTGGTAGGGGCAGAGCTCAAGGTTCTTTTAGGCCTAGAACAGGGAGTTCACTTGCTCAGACTTCTGGTGAGGGCAGGGGTCAGTCCTTTCGTAAACAGACCCAATGACCTGCCTTTTCAGCTGCCAGTAGATTCTCGTCTGGCAGCTCCTTTGGGAGGAAGACTGTCTCTTTTCAAAGAAAATTGGGATTTAATTACTCAAGACAGATGGGTTTTGGATATCATTCACCACGGTTACAGGTTTTATTTCCATACATTGCCCCCTTTCAAAGGCATGCCAGACGTTCCTCCTCCACAAAGAAAAGAGGCTCACAAGCAAATTTCTCTGTTACTCCAAATAGGGGCCATTCAGCCAGTCCCGTATCAGAAAGGGGCCTAGGATTTTATTCTCGCCTGTTCCTAGTACCAAAGAAGGGGAACACGTGGAGACCAATTTTGGATTTATCTATCCTCAACACTTGTCTGGACATTCCCAAGTTCAAGATGTTGACGTTACAACAGCTTTTACCTCTGCTGGGCAAGGATCACTGGATGGTAACTTTAGATCTCAAGGAAGCTTACCTTCATGTGCCTATAAGACTAAGTTGCAGGAAGTATCTGCGTTTTCGAGCTGGAAATTCTCATTATCAGTTCTCTGCATTGCCCTTTGGCTTATCTACTGCCAGAGTATTCACAAAGGTTCTGGCTCCAGTGATAGCTTACTTCAGGCTAAAAGGAATTCAAATCTATCCTTACTTGGACGACTGCCTGATTCTGGCTCAAGAAAAGGAAGACCTTCTACAGCATCTGGAATATGTTATAGCAGTGCTAAGATGCCTAGGGTATTCTGTGAACGAAATAAAGTCCAGTCTAGTACCCTCTCAAGACATGTGCTTTCTGGGTGTGAGACTGAATACAGCAGCCCAGATGGCCTTTTTAACCCCGGACAAACAAAAGAGTCTATCCCTTTACTTCCATCAACTATCTCATCAGTCCGGCTGACTGCAAGGACAGTCCTTCAAGCATTAGGGTTCATGGCATCTTGTATTCTGGTGCTTCCCAATGCCAAACTGCATATGAGGAAGCTGCAATGGTATCTCAAAATGTATGGACACAGCACTGCCAGGATTTGGACACTGTCATTCAAATAATACCTTGCCTTCAAAAGAATTTTGTGGTGGGCTCAGGAATGTCACCTAAACAAGGGACTCTCTGTGACCCGGCCAGAGGCGAGTCAGATTTTAACGACAGATGCCTCGGACATTGCTTGGGAGCTCATCTAAATGGAAAGTGGATACAAGACAAGTGGCCTGCCAGACTACAGCATCTACATATCAACATGAAGGAGATGTTAGCAGTCCAGTTTGCATTAATGGCTTTCAAGGAGGCATTTCTTCCTGGGTAGGTGTTGTTTCTTTCAGCCAACACAACTGTCATGTAGCACAACAACAAACAAGTGGGAACACATTCTTATCCTCTATGCAGGCAAGCAATGATTTTATGGGAGACTGCTCAGCTTGCAACTAACTCTTCAGGCAAGGTTTCTGCCGGAGCACAGAACTCCTTAGCAGATGTGTTAAGCAGACAAATCATGGATCCCCACGAGTGGAAACTGGATCTTCATGTATTTCAGAAATTGACAGTGTCATGGGGAACTCCAGACATAGATCTGTTCGCTTCTCCACTAAACCACCAGCTGCCAAAGTTTTGCACAAAGGGGTTTCATCACGCAGCTTGGAAAGTGGATGCTCTTTCTTTCAGTTGGAAAAATCTTCATGTGTATGCCTTTCCACCTCTGCCTCTTCTTCCAAAGGTGCTCTTAAAGGTCAGACAAGACAAGCCAAGGATGATTTTAATAGCTCCAGATTGGCCTCGCAACACTGGTACCCACTACTAAGGAGTCTGGTACGGAAGCCTCCATGGCCTTTACCTTTGATTCCACATCTGTTATCTCAGAAGGACGGTCATCTGCTCAATGTCAAGCTTCACTCTCTTCATCTGACAGCCTGGCATATTCTGTGTTGAAACACAGCAGGTCTCAACTTCCTCAACAAGTTTTAAATGTGATTATGGAAGCTAGAAGACCTAGTACAAGGAAAGTGCCGCAGAAAAATGGAAGAGATTTTTATTTTGGAGTACAGCAAAGAATTTGGAGATTTCTGAGCCTAATTTGAGTGTGGCTCTTCAATATCTTACTGAGTTATTGGACAAAGGTTTGTCCTTCTCTTCCATTAAGATTCATGCTGCAGCAATTTCAGCTCACTATGATTGTGACCCACCATTGTTTTCGCATCCTTTGTTCAAGCAGTTTCTTAGAGGGGCAAAGAATATAAGACCCCAATGAGAGCTCCTACTCCTGCTTGGGATCTCAATTTTGTGTTGGAAAACTTACTCTACAACCTTTTGAGCCTGCGGCTACTGCTGAATTGAAATACTTGTCATGGAAGACTGCTTTTCTGTTGGCTATTACTTCTGCAAGAAGGGTGTCTGAGTTGCAGGCCCTTATGGCAGTAGAGCCCTTTTTGATTTTCCATAAGGATAGGGTATCATTACGCACTAATCCTTCCTTTATGCCTAAGGTAGTTTCTAGTGTGGCTTTAAACCAAACTATTCATTTGCCTACTTTTTATGCAGACCCCCAAAATAAAGGGGAGAAGATTTTGCACACTTTAGATGTGCACAGGCAATGCTATTATTTGAGCAGGACTAAGGATTTTGGCAGTCTCAGCAGTTGTTTGTTTCTTTTGCTTTGAGTTCAGGGCAAGCCTGTGTCAAAACAAACTATTTCTAGGTGGATTGGGTTTTGCATTGCATTTTGTTATTCCCATCATGGCAAAGAGATTCCAGCTGGGATTAGGCCTCATTCCACTAGGGCTACTGCCACTTCAACAGCATTTCTAAGGGGGGTGGCAACTAAGGATATTTTGGAGGCAGCTACTTGGAGTTCAGTGCATACTTTCTCTAAGCATTATCACCTTCCTCTCTACTCTAAGTCTAGGGCTGGTTTTGCCACAGCTATTTTGCAAGGCATGTTGTCAGCTCCTGCTTCTTTATGATTTGCCAGCCTCCCTTTCCTCTGCTTTGGGATTCTACCCAATAGTTAGGACTGCAGCAATGTGGAATGAAGAACATAGTACAGTTTTGTACCTACCATAAATGTAGATGTTCGAGGATCCACATTGCTGCAGTCCACCCTCCCTCCTTCCCTCTGTGTTTAGGGGTGGTTGTGTAGGTGAGGTTATATGCTGATATTTTGTATATATTGTACATATTTTGGTGCAGGTATATTGGGCCTTGTCTTTTTAGGGTCTTCTGACATCTGGGGCAAGAAAAGACTGAGGATATGACGTAGGTCTTGCGCATTAGTACCCTGACGTACTGACGTCAGTCTAATGCGCCCTGACCGACGTCAGCCATATACTTTGGTATTCGGGCCGACTGGACAGCGGACTACCCAATAGTTAGGACTGCAGCAATGTGGATCCTCGAACATCTACATTTATGGTAGGTACAAAACTGTACTTTTCTACCTAAACAGGACAAAATCTCTAAGAAAGTCTGAGCAACAACTGGTGGCATTTGCTGCAGGGATGGAGGGGAAGGCTGTATCAAAGCAGACTATTTCAAAATGGATAAGCCATTGTATACGTTTCTGCTACATGCACCATGGTAAACCTGTCCCCAAGGGGATCAGATCCTATTCCACCAGGGCTGCATCTACTTCTGCAACCTTTCTCGGAGGGGTTCCTACCAGAGCCATTCTAGAAGCTGCTACTTGGAGCTCAGTTCATACATTCACAAAGCATTACCATTTACCTCTCTTTTCTAAATCTAGGGCAGGCTTTGCCACTGCTGTCCTACAGGGCCTTATATCTGTATAATTCCATCCCCCATCCATAGCTTTGGGATTCTACCCAAATGTAATGACTGCAACAGTGAAACACGAAGAACATAGTACAGTTGTGTACACTTACCATAAATGTAGATGTTCAAGTGTATTCACTGTTGCAGTCCAGGTTACCCACCCGCCAGCCCCCTTTCTTCTCTATTATTATACCTCTTCTTTCCTTCACTATGCTCAAAAGCCTTTGTGGTGTATTTGCTTTTAGTTGGAGGTAAACTTTTTGTGTTCTAAAATACATGCATATAGATATATATATATATATATATATATATATATATATATATAAAATGTATATCTATATTTGCTCCCCATTTGGGGGGCACCTGACATCTGGGGCAAGAAAAACTGATTGAAATGGTGTCTGCTGCATGATTTATACCCCTGACGTCATGGAAGAGGAGACAGCAACCGACGCAGGACCCAAGACTTTGTTATTCAGGCCGACTGAGGGCAACCTGCCAGCAGATTACCCAAATGTAATGACTGCAACAGTGAATACACTCGAACATCTACATTTATGGTAAGTGTACACAACTGTACTTTCTAATTCCTATGACTCACAAGAGAGGGAGTTTTGGTTTCTTTCATAAGGAAAACTTTTAGTATTCACTAGAGAACCAAGTACAATGAGAAATATACCACAATATACAAAAATACAAGAAAAATGTAAAGACAAAACAACCTTTCCCCACATATAAATCTGTTGACAGAGCCTGAGCAAGCTTATTCATTAAGCATTGAAATAATTTATTTTCCCCTTTAAATTAAAGGCCAGGTTCGTAGCTCTGCTGTCAGTTCACAGGTGATAGTTTTAGATGAGCTATTCTAATTTGCATTCCTCAGCAAGGGACATATTTTGGTTCCTTTATTAAGCAGAGCTTTAAATATGCAATAGAAAACACAGTGTAATGGGAAGTATATTGCAATGTATATTTAAAGAAAAACAAACCGTGTCCCACATGTCATTCTGTTGTATAGTATGAATGAACTCATTTAATAAAACCTTGAAATGATTTATTTTCCCCTTTAAATAAAATACCAAGTTTCTAGCTCCGCCCTCATTTCATGTGATTAACTGTACATACATGTTCTAATCCCAGTGACTCATCAAGCGGCACAGCTTTGATTCCTTTCATAAGCAATGATTTTAATATAAGGTTGAAGAAATAGTGATGTTAAGTTGTCCATCTCACCTTCGTTCTTGCTGTTTGGGTTTGGAGCCGATCCTCGGCTCCGACTCAGCCATCTTCTATAGCTCGAGAGCTGTTTACTGGCTCGAGGCTACCCCTTATCCCAGAATGCCCAGCGTTAGCTACCCAGATCTCATTTGCCGCTTCAGCTGCGAGGTTGCTTCCTTACTGGTTCAGGCTTAGTATAATTTTTTTCTATTAATATATTGTTTATTCTTGAAAGTTTGTCAAGTATTTGTCTATTTTTTGTCTGTCTATTTTTTTTTTTTTTTTTTTTTGTAGTATAGCTTTTCATTATTGTTGTTGTTACTATAATGTCTAAAGATACCAGTATCTGGCTTCAAAAAGTGACTCATGCTGCCAGAAAATGTCTCTGACAGATGGGCACACTAGTTGTGTAAATTGTTTGGGCGCTGTTCACCTGCAGGACTCCTGTTCTATATGTCACGCTTTTAGTCCAAGGGTCCTGCAGGAGCGCAAAAACAAATGACTCCTTTGGGGATTATTGAAGCCTCAGGATTCTCCGGCTAAAAGTACTCAGCCAGCGAAATCCCCCAAGTCTGTCAAGCCGTCGGTTTCACCTTTGGAGCTGAATCCTTTACTTGACCAACCAAGTATGTCGGTGCCGGCTTGCACCGACAAGACAACTCCTCCGTCGGCTCCATCTGCTATTTCGGAGCCATCTCGGAGCCACAAGAGACTGAGGTCTCTGTCCTTTTGAGTCCATCCACTCAGCACCTCAGTCACCTTTGTTACAGAGTGAATGTTGCCGTCATTCTTCCCACTCCTCCCGATCCTATAGATTATCGGATCATGATGTAGAGAGAGTAGTAAGTAGGTTGCTAAAGTCACAGGCACTGGCAAAAATTCTGTCCAGGCCACCTCAACAGGTATCTGCTCCAAGCGCCTCTATTTCTGTTCCTCCTCCTCCGACTACTTTTAGCTCGGAGCCGGAGACCATGGATCCGCAGAGAGAACCATCAGCATTCCGACGGCTCTGATTACCTTGATTGTACCTTCTATTGAGGGATCTGGGTGCCGAGGCTCTCTCGTCTACTCCGAGGGGGGGAGTGGCATCGGACCCATGTCCAACCCCGTTCTCCCCGTCGGAGCTTCGGCACAGGTGAGCTCGGCTCCAACATCGGCCTCGGAGCCGTCACCCTCGATGCGGAGAAAGACTCCTGTTTCTTTGGAGCCAGAGCTTTCTCTGCCTAGAGGTCGGGACGCCTTCGAGGTCATGCGGAGTGTGCTGTCCCCTGAAACAGCTCTACTGCCAGCTCCATCGGCTCCTTCCCCCATGGTGTCTGTTCCAGCCTCTACTCCTCCTCCAGACCCCAAGCGTAGGAAACCTTTGCCCCAGGACCCAACATTGGGTGATCCCTCTTCTTCCGAAGCCTCCCCTGATCACTCGGAGTCTCCCCAGAATAAGTAGTGGAAGAGAAAGCACAGATTCCCCTGAGTATGTCACTTCAGATACAGACATGGATGAATCGGAAGGGTCCCCAAGGTCTCCCTCTGAAGATGTTTCCTTTTCGGACATCCTTGAAATGATTAGACAGAGGAGGGACTGGACTTCGCTAGACCCTACCGAGGACGAGTCTGTTACCTTGGACACATTCGGTTCCCGACCTTCCACCACCTGGGTATCTCCTCCTTTCAATCCACTCATGTCTGTAGTGGCTCAAAAGGCTTGGTCAGCTCCAGATTCTGTGGAACCTACTCCGAGGAGACTAAACAAATTTATTACAGCCCCCCCAGGACAAGCAGTTCATCTCCAAAGGTGTGCCCGTTGATGCCGTGGTGGTAGCAGCAGCCACCAAAAAAGAGTTGGCTGAAACCTCTTCGTCTGTTCATCCTCTGAACAAAGAGTCTCGGATGATGGACAGATATGGAAAGCGAATGTTTGCTTCAGCGGCCTTTTCAATGAGGTCCCTGAATTATCTATGCCATTTTACACGTCTTCAAAGGGATCTCCTGAAAGAGCTTGGAGATGCCCTTCAAGATCTTACAGCTGAGGGAGCATCAACCAAAGTAGCTTCTCAGCTTGCGACTCTTAATTCCATAGTCAACTCCTCCATGAGGCTGATTTCCTATGCAGCCGAAGAAGCGAGCAGAGCTGCAGGGACAGGTGTGGCTCTCAGGAGACATGCTTGGATGCTGCTGTGTCAGTTTGCGGAACCCTTTCGAGCGTCTTTCACCAATACTCCCTTTGATGGCTCCTTTCTCTTTGGGCCTCAGGTGAAAGACACGTTGACTAGGTGTGAGCAGGAAGGCAAGAGTCTCTCTGCCATGGTAGTCCATTTTTCCAGTCCTTCCAGACCTTATACCAAGGGTCAGAAGAGCGGAAAGATGTGGTTACGAAAATCCCAGGGACCCTTGCCTGACACACGTGGTGATTTTTCCCCCCAGGGGCAGAGGGGGAAACAACGATAACAGACGCCGCCCTCGTGCCAGAGGGGGACCGCAAAACCAGGGTGACAGAGAAGCCTTCTCTGCCAAAATCCTTCCAGCATCCCTGAAGGGTTGCCCGACTGCTCACCTCTGGAAGCAGTTGGGGGAAGACTTTCGCTGTACCCAAAAACCTGGCAAAATATAACAAGAGACAGAGGGGTACTATCCATCATATCCGGAGGTTACAAAATTCCCTTCAATCAATCCCCCCATAGAATCAAAAAAGCCCATCCCAGATGTCCCACCCATTCTAAGGGATCAAGCAGTCACAGAAGTTTCAAGACTGCTAGAAAAAAAGAGCCATTGAAGAAGTCCCCGCAGACCAACTAGGATCCAGAACTTATTCAAGATTCTTTTTAGTACCAAAAAAGTCATGAGACTGGAGACCAATACTGGATCTCAGCAGATTGAACACATCTGTACAAAAAGAGAAGTTCTGGATGGTGACACTGCAGTCCATTTTCCCTTTTCTGGGTCAGGACAATTAGATGTGTTCGATAGATCTTCAGGATGCGTACTACCATATCAAGATGAACAG
Source organism: Protopterus annectens (assembly GCF_019279795.1). NCBI lineage: Eukaryota > Metazoa > Chordata > Ceratodontiformes > Protopteridae > Protopterus > Protopterus annectens. The sequence goes on along the minus strand of NC_056727.1, from coordinate 1,138,475,207 downwards.
ACGCTCTAGGAGATTTCTTCGCTTCCGGGTAGGGGCCAGTCATTACCAGTTCAGAGCTCTGCCCTTTGGTTTCACCTCAGCCCCCAGGGTGTTCACCAAGTGTATGGCAGTAGTCACGGCTCACCTGAGGCGTCAAGGATTCCAGGTGTTTCCCTATCTAGATGACTGGCTCCTGACTGCTACCACCAGGCGTCAACTCTTAGAGGCACAGGATTATACAATCACATCATGCACTCAACTAGGTATTACAGTAAATTTCGAAAAATCTGCTTTGTTGCCCTGTCTGTCTATCACATACATAGGAGCAGAATTAAACATAAAAGAAATGTTTGCAAGATTACCACAGGAAAGAGTATCTACTATTCGTCAACAAGTGTTAATTCTAATGCAGAGCAAAAGGGTTCAAGTCAGCCAAGTCCTCCAAGCTCTAGGCTCCATGGCAGCTGTCATTCTTCTTGTCCGATTAGCGCGTTTCCACATAAGAATCTTTCAGTGGCTTCTTTTCACGCAGTGGTCTTTCCAGGAACTACCCATGTCTCTCATGATCCTGATCACAGAAACATGCAAAAGGCACCTTTCTTGGTGGATGGTCTCCCCACTAGTAATTCAGGGCAGACTTTTCATACAACCCCCTCTGGTAGCCACAGTGACCATGGATGCCTCCCTGATAGGGTATGGGGGGGGGGGGGCATTATCTAGGCAGGACAGTCCAAGGCACTTGGCAACCTCACGAGTACCATCTGCATATCAATGTCCTAGAAATGAGAGCGGTTCTCTTAGCATTGCAAGCCCTTCAAGACTCTCTTCCTTCCGGGACCATTGCAGTCCATACAGACAAACATGTCAGTGGTGTGGTACATCAACAAACAGGACGGGACCAGGTCTTACCCCTCGTGTCGAGAAGCACTCAGACTGTGGCAATGGGCGATTTCCTCCCAACGTTTTCTGATAGCAACGCACATCCCTGGGAAATCCAATGTTATAGCGGACAGGCTGAGCAGAGCTATCCTCATGCCTCATGAGTGGTCTCTGAATCAGGAAGTTGCGGATCTTATCTTCCACAAATGGGGGACAGCCTTGCTGCGACCTATTTGCCACTCCTCTCAACAACAAATGCAGCAGCTACTTCTCCCTACTTCCTCTTCCAGGTCATATACCCAGAGATACTCGCCACGATTGGCCTCAGGGACTCCTTTACGCTTTTCCCCCTTTTTCCCCTAATTCCAAGACTCGTACAGAAAGCAAAATCATTGGGTTGCAAAATGATCCTCATTGCCCCATATTGGCCTCGACAAATATGGTTCCCGTTCCTACTCCTCCACCTTCTGGATCAACTGTAGATTCTGGACCCGGTTCCAGGTCTTTTGATTCACCAATCAGGCGGGTTGCACCAATCCCTTCAAACTCTCCAGCTCACAGCTTGGTTACTTCATTTCCAACCTTAGCCAGGCTTTCCAGTATCTTCCCAGCAGTCCATGATATTATTGTTTCCTCACATAAGTCTACTACAAGGAAAACGTATGCTAGTAAATGGAAATGGTTTTCTTACTGGGCAGAATCTAGAAATTTGGATCCTTTCTTAGTTCCAGTCCATAAAATTCTTGAATTTCTAGCACAGCTTTTTCAGTCTGGTGCGGCTTCCGCTACCATTAGAGTACAACTAGCTGCCATTTCTAATTTTCATATCGGTATGTTTAATTATAGCATAATGTCTCTCAAGCTCTGCAAAGCCTTTATGAAAGGAACATCTCTTTTTAGACCCCCAGTTAGAGATCCTCCCCCTCCTTGGGATCTCAGTTTAGTTTTTGCCTCCTTAATTTTGCCTCCCTTTGAACCGGAAGCATCATGCTCTTTAAAATTTCTTTCTTGGAAGACACTTTTTTCTGGTTGCTATCACTTCAGCTAGACGTGTCTCAGAACTTCAAGCACTATGTGTTTGTCCTCCTTACCTGGTGTTTCACAAGGACAGAGTTTCTCTTAGTACCAGTCCATCCCATATTCCTAAAGTGTGCGCAAAGAACAATTTAAATCAATCCATAGATCTCCCAGTTTTCTTTCCTAATCACAGCAACAAGGCGGAATACAAGCTCCACCAATTGGATGTACACAGACAATTGCATTTTTACCTCCATAGAACTAAGGAATTAAGAAAGTCAGACCAGTTATTTCTTTCTTATGTTTTCAACAAACAAGGCCTTCCAGTTTCTAAAGTGACCCTATCCAGATGGTTATGTGATACTATTGCCTTTATTTATCAGTTACGAAATAGAGCTACCAGCTAAACCAAAAGGTCATTCCACTAGAGCTTTAGCCACCTCTGTAGCTTTTCAGTCTAGGTTGCCCATAGACTCATTCTGTGCAGCTGCCACTTGGGCAAACCCCACACTTTTATCTCTCATTACAAGGTAGATATGGTCTCCCGGAGCAGAGCTTCCCTTGGTTCTACTGTTCTGAAGAGTTTGTTCCAATGAGCCACCCGGGATTTTAGGTACTAGGGACGCTGTCCCAAACAGCAAGAATGAAGGCGAGATGGACAACTTAACATAAAGAAGTTATGTACCTACCATAACGTTCCATGTTAGTTGTTTTCATTTCGCCTTCCTTCTTGCATCCCTTCCTCCTTCCCCCTTCCTAGAGGATTGTGAGGAGTTCCCTTTTGTTTCCACTGGCTGAGCATCTTTTATTACTTCACATGTCAGGTAATTTATAACTCTTTCCTTGTTTAGATGTGTTGGACAACCAGTTTTTAGTAACTGGTTACTCTACTTATGTCTAGTGTGCGCTATCAAAAACGAGATTTGGGTAGCTGACGCTGGGCATTCTATGATAAGGGGTAGCCTCGAGCCATTAAGCTCTCGAGCTATAGAAGATGGCCGAGTCGGAGCCGTGGATCTGCTCCGAACCCAAACAGCAAGAAGGAAGGCAAGATGAAGACAACTAACATGGAACATTATGGTAGGTACGTAACTTCTTTTTATTGAACATGCACCACAATATTCAAAAATACAAGAAAAAAATAAAGACAGACAAACCTGTATTTCTGACACAGTAGTTTATGGCAGAGTCTCTTTGTATGTGCATTGACAACTCAGATTTTACACTTAGACTGGGCTAAGAAGTTCAGAAAGACAGTCCAGCTGTAAGTGTCTCTGGTAGAGCACAAATATGAGAAACCAGTCAATAAACAGATAATTTGTAAGTGATATGAACATTGCTTTCTATGTCTGTTCTGCTCATTGCAAATGTGCTCCTGGGCATGTTGTAGCCCATTGTACTAGAAGCACTGCAGCCGCAGTAGCATTCCTCGGAGGGACAGCACTCCATCTATCCTAAAAGAAGCTAGCTCGTCCTCTGTGCATACCTTCTTAACACTTCTTAAGACTGCAACATGGGGAGCTCCTGTATAGCTAAGGCAGAGTTTCCATTGGTACCCTGAGTGGCTTGCTATCCTAACCATTTCTTCTGATGCCAAACACCCTCTGCAGTATTGCTTTGGAAAACTTCCAAGAAGTAATGACTGCAGCAATGATTAGTCCAAAGAACAGTTATGTTATGAACTTCACATAAATATGAATGTTCAGATACATTCTATGTTGTAGTTAGGATGATCTCCCACCATCCCTTCTCTTTTCCCCTTTGTCCCTGAAGTTGGGATGGGTATCCGTTTTATCTGGTTTGTATCTTTCCTCTCATCTCCTTATCAGGTCCCCCTCCCTCTTTAACATTGCCATGTTTCCTAAAGATAGAAATTGGGGACCTGTAGGATGGACCTCCTGGACTATTTCAGCTTCGGCTCTAGAGTTTTCTCATCTTACTTTAATATGGTAAGAATTATCTGAAGATGATGTTCATCGTGTTTCACTGTTGCAGTCATTACATTTGGGTTATCCTGCTGGCAGGCTACCCGCAGTCGGCCTGAATTCCAAAGTCTAGGTCCAGCGTCGGTTGCGGTCGCCTCCTCCCTGACATCAGTGCGCCAGGGGTATAAAAGATGCAGCCAATGCCATTTTTTTCAGTCTTTCTTGCTGTGCGGTGCCCGAAGCAAAAGCAGTGCACAAGTGCCGGTTGGCCGACTTCTGAGATTTTCAAGTTCGAATTTCAGATCCGAAGTCTTCATTAAAAGCTAAATACCTCATTGGGAAAACTTTTTTCTTGCTCCAGACCGATGTCAGAAAAAGTTAATAATTGTATTTCTTGTGGGAAGAAAATACCTCATAAGGATTTTCATTCTTACTGTATTCCTTGCCAAGGCCCTGACCAGGACGTTGCTAGTTGTCGGTTTTGTGCTAGATTTAACCAACGCATTATTAAGCGTCTGTACGATTTTGCATTTCATTACTTTGGCAGAAGATTTAATTATGTAATGCCGTCAGAACAGCTGACTACAGGAGTTTACAAAACACGCAAAGAAAAAGAAAAGGACGGGCATTCGAGGTCCAAAACCGATGACAAGGCTTCTTCTAGGCCTTTCGCCGGTTCTCAGTGAGGTGCTTTCGCAGCCCCTGACGAACACTACTTTAGAGCCGCAGGCTGATACCGACTCCCACGTGGAGTCAACCAGGCCTACAGAAACTCAAGGTATTGGACCTTTGGAAACCATTCGCTCAGATGGGTCCGGAGCCGCTGAGCAGACATCAGCTTCTGAGGGCGTTTTCAGGCCTACACAATTATATGTTAAAACGACTTTGGCTTCAAAGGCAAAGACTAAAGCAGCTTTAAAGGCAAAGAAACAAGTACAACAGCCCCATGGACAGGCCTCCATGCCTAAAAAACAGATGCTCAAAATGGCTGAAGACCTGATTACTTTGATCAGGGGTTCTCATCCCCCTCCTGACAAGAGGCCTAGGCAAGAGATAGAATATGAATCTTCAGATCAGGTTTCCATTTCATCTGATTCCTCTTCTGATCAGCAATACTCTCTTCCTCCTTATGAGGATTCTGATGCTGAAGAATCTATCCCCTCAGCTTCTCCTCCTGAGGATTATTCTTTTGGGGAAACACTGCATACCATGAGGGAGCATTTCCACTGGGAGAGCCAAGATTATTCAGAATCTAAGAAAAGGCTCAGACTTTCTTTTACTGCCTCAGCACAGGCCCCTTGCTATTCCACCTGTGCTAGACATTGTAGATGATGTATTTTCAGAGTCCAGTCTGACTCCTGACTCCTTACCTCCAGCTCCTGTTAAGCCAGACAGATACTACAGGGTTCCAGACTCCCACAAATTTATTTTTAAAAACCCTGCTGCTGACCCAGAAACTATCTCTCAGGGTCCCAAGGGGGTCAAGGCTTCCACTGCAAAAAACCCTACCCCCTCTGACAGAGATTCCAGGGCACTGGACAGATGGGGAAAAAAGATTTACACTTCTGCTACCTTGGCTATAAGGGCTTTAAATTGTCAGTTTCATATGGTTAAATATCAGCAGTACATAATGTCACTGCTTAAACAGAAAATGTTGACAAATTCTGAATGTGCAGAAAATAAAGAAATGCAGGATTTATTGCATGCAGCTGAACAAGTTGGAAAGCATACTTTACAGTGCGGTTTTGATTCTTTGGAGGCCTCCTGCAGAGCCGCTGTTATGTGTTCTGTCATTAGGAGGCATGCTTGGTTAAAGGAACAGAATCTGCCTGAACATGTTAAAGCAAAATTATTAGATGCTCCATTACAGCATGATACCTTGTTTGGTGTTAAAGCAGAAGAGGTGTCGAAGAAAATGGAGGACAAAGCAGACAGTTAAGGATTTCTTACAGGTACAGCCTCTAAGATTTAGCAGACACTGGCCTACAAATAATTGGTCCTTTCCAGTGTCAGCAGGCCACAAAGAAGCAGATACAGACGCCCTAAAGGCAGATCCCAGCCCCAAGGCTTATACAGGTCTAAACAATGGGGTGCTTCTACCTCCAAAAGCGGAGAAGACAAGTCACAGCCATACAGAAAGCAGTCCCAATGACTTCCCCCTGCCAGCGCCAAGCACTTGTCTACTGGCAGCTCCTTTAGGGGGAAAACTAGCACTTTTTTCTCAAAACTGGCACCTAATCACCCAGGGCAAATGGGTCTTGAACATAGTGTCACAAGGTTAAAGGTTCCACTTTCACACCCTGCCAAGGGAAAACGGTATGCCAGACCTGCCAAAAAATCAATGGGCAGAGGCACAAAAGCAAGTTTCATCCCTCATGGACATGAGGGCCATTCAGCAAGTACCACAGCAAGAGCAGGGACAAGGATTTTACTCACAACTTTTCTTGGTGCCCAGAAAGGACAAAGCCTGGAGGCCAATACTGGACCTATCTATTCTAAATACATACCTGGATATTCCGAAATTCAAAATGTTGACTCTGAAGCAGCTTCTGCCCATGTTGGGCAAGAAGGCTTGGCTTGTAACTTTAGACCTAAAAGAGGCATACCTGCTTGTCCCAATCAGATAATCATGCAGAGAAGATACCACAGATTCATAGCTGGCTCAGTACACTACCAATTCTCTGCACTGCCCTTTGGCTTATCTACTGTGCCCAGGGTCTTCACAAAATGCCTGTCACCAGTAATTGCATTTTGCAGACAAAGAGGAATAGCAATATTTCCTTACTTGGACGACTGCCTTATTCAAGCAGAGAACAAGGACATACTACTACAGCATCTGGCGTTTGTAAAAAGATTATTAACATGCCTAGGGTACACAGTAAACGAAAATAAATCAAAGCTTGTACCCTCTCGAGAGATAATATTCCTGGGTGCAAGCTTAAATACAACTGCCCAGATGGCTTATCTCACGCCAGACAAACAAATGCAACTGACTACTTATTTCAAAATGTTGGCAACAAACACCCAGTTAACTGCAAGAAAAAATCTGCAGGCTTTGGGCTTCATGGCATCCTACATTCTGCTAATTCCATATGCAAGACTGCATATGAGGAAACTACAGTGGTATCTAAAAAGTGTTTGGACTCAACATTGCCACAGCCTGGAAACAATAATTACACGCATTCCCTGCCTACAACAGGAGTTTCGATGGTGGGCAAAGGCCTGTCATCACAACAAGGAGCAGCCATTCACCTTACCCCCAGCCAGGCAAACATTGACAACAGATGCATCAGATTATGCCTAGGGGGCCCACATGGCAGGAAGATGTATTCAGGACTCATGGTCCGCAATCCAAATGCATCTACATATCAATCAGAAAGAGATGCTAGCTATTCATAATGCCCTGACAGCTTTCAAGGATCTACTTCATCCAGGACAACTTCTGATAAAGACGGACAATACTACAGTCATGTGGTACATAAACAAGCAGGGAGGCACACATTCCTACCCACTTTGCAGACTAGCCATGACTTTGTGGGACACAGCATTGACTTACCAAGTACATCTGCAAGCACAGTTCCTGCCAGAAAAGATAAATACTCTGGCAGACGAACTAAGCAGAAACCTCATGGATCCCCACGAGTGGAAATTGGATCCACAAGTCTTCAACATGATAACAATGAATTGGGGATGCCTGGACATAGATCTATTTGCCTCCCCTCACAACTGACAACTACGGAGATTCTGCAGAAGGACTTATCACAAGCTAGCATGGAAAGTGGATGCTCCATCTTTCAGCTGGAAAAACTTAACTGTATACGCCTTTCCTCTACTGCCTCTCCTCCCCAAGGTACTCCTAAAGGTCAGACAAGAGAAGCCAAAAATGATACTGATTGCCCCAGACTGGCCCCGCCAGCACTGGTACCCAGTCCTAAGGAACTTGACTCAGTGCCCAGCATGGACATTGCCTCAAATTCCTCACTTACTGACCCAACAAAACAATCGGATCCTACACAGCCAACTCAGGACCTTAAATCTGGCAGCATGGCAGATAATGTAGCTTTTCAAAACACACCTGTCTCCAAAGCGGTTATGGATGTTATCTTGGAAGCCAGGAGGCCCAGTACCAGAAAATCTTATGCAGAAAAATGGAAGAGATTCTGTGCTTGGAACCAGGCATAAGGAATTGACATGATTGTACCAAATATCCCTCAGATTTTGCAATACTTAACTGAGATGCTGGACAAAGGCCTATCTTTTCAGTCAGTTAAGATTCATGCCTCTGCCATTTCAGCTCATTACAATACAGAGCCACCTATTTTTTCTCATCCTTTATTAAGGCAGTACCTCAGAGGAGCCAAAAACCTACAAGCCTCCAAAGAGATCACCAATACCTGCATGGGACCTCAATTATGTCTTGGAAAAACTCACTCTGCCTCCTTTTGAGCCAGCCGCTACAGCTGATATAAAATTTTTATCATGGAAAACAGCTCTGCTCCTAGCAATAACCTCTGCAAGACGAGTCTCAGAGCTACAGGCACTCATGGCTGTGGAACCTTTTATCATTTTCCATCCAGATAGGGTTTCTCTAAGGACAAACCCCACTTTTATGCCTAAGGTAGTGTCCAGTGTGGCCCTCAACCAAACTATTCATTTGCCTACCTTTTATCCAAACCCACAGAATAAGGGTGAGAAACTTCTGCATTCTTTGGACATACACAGACAGCTGCGCTTATACTTGGACAGAACCAAAGCTTTAAGAAAGTCTGAGCAATTACTGGTAGCATATGCTGCAGGATCACAAGGAAAGGCTATCTCAAAGCAGACTATTTCAAAGTGAATAGGTCACTGCATTCGTCTATGCTATTCTCAACATGGCAAATCAGTGCCTAAGGGCATTAGGCCACATTCAACCAGAGCAGCAGCCACTACAGCAGCCTTCCTCAGAGGAGTGCCAACCAAAGACATTTTAGAGGCTGCAACCTGGAGTTCAGTGCATACTTTTACAAAGCACTACCACTTACCACTCTACTCCAAATCCAGGGCAGGCTTTGCCACTGCAGTTCTGCAGGGCCTCATAGACGCTCCTAATTCTATTTAGTTCCAGCCTCCCAACCGTAGCTTTGGGATTCAACCCAATTGTAATGACTGCAACAGTGAAACACGATGAGCATAGTACAGTTGTGTAACTACCATAAATATAGATGTTCGAGTGTATTCACTGTTGCAGTCCAGGTTACCCACCCACCATCCCCCTTATCTTTTCTGGACCTTATCTGTACTTTCTCTGTTCTATCCAACCTATGTGGTGTATTTGCTTGTAGATGAAGGAAACTTGTTACTTAGTGCATGCATGCTTTATTGACATATTTTTAGCCTACCCTTTTGGGGGCACCTGACATCTGGGGCAAGAAAAACTGAAGAAAATGGCGTCTGCTGCATCTTTTATACCCCTGGTGCACTAACGTCAGGGAGGAGGCGACAGCAACCGACGCCAGACCTAGACTTTGAAATTCGGGCCGACTGCGGGTAGCCTGCCAGCAGGATAACCCAATTGTAATGACTGCAACAGTGAATACACTCAAACATCTACATTTATGGTAGTTACACAACTGTACTTTTTTCCCTAACTCTCGTTTTATACCATAGATGTCTTTATGTGGAGGTAGGAGGGAGTTGGACGAAGCGTTGGGGGGGAGGTACAGATCCGGAAGTCTGTCCAGCCAGTTAGTGCTACTTATGGGCAGAACATCCCAAGAAGTAATGACTGCAGCAGTGAACACACTCAAATGTCTACATTTATGGTAAGTTTTTAACAAATGTATATTTTTCTTGTTGTACAGTTAAGCACATCAATTTAATCTGTGGGATAATAAGGTTGCATGTGGTGACATCATTATATCACTGTAAAACAGATTGGGTTTACCTTCTGCAGTACAACATTGCAAGCTTCTCTGAAGTAGTAACAGTGTTGATTCAGTGTAGTATGTAAATGTGTTATCCTCATGTTACATTAGCAGAATTGGTAAAATTATAGCAGTTTTGTGTCAGGAGTAGACATACTTGCCCAGAATGTTTTTGGCCTACTTCCTGCACTATTTGGCATGGTTCCTTAAAATGGAAAATTTTGCCTTGAAGGCACTTGTGAAAATGCAGAATTGGCCTGCCAGTTTTTATGCATTTATCGGTTCTGTTTCACAGAAGTTTATAACATAATGAGGATTTTATATAAATAGGACAAAACTTATCAAACCTTGTATTGAATGACTGACTTTTTTTCATTCCATATGGCATCTTGACTTGCTCGAAGACTGGCATCCCTACAGAACAAAATTATTATTCAACTCTGAACTGTGGGCAGTGCCTATAAGCCATTGCCTTTTAAGAAGCTCTCAGAAAGTGCATGCTTTGATAGCCACAGTTTTTTTTTTAAATGCCTAGTTTTTTCACTAATTAAGCTTGCTATGTTTTCTTTTAATGTGGTATTGTCTTATAGCATGTAGGACCTGCATGCAGCTGATTGCTTTTACAGAAAACATATTATCTGAAGTAGTTAACTTCATTTTATCTGCAACCTGTGGGTATATGGATCCGAGCCGGCAACTTTTTTAACTTAGAGAGTAGTTGTTAGGCCTGCCCTTCCCCTACCTGTGTTTGTGTGTTTTTTTTCTGGTAGGGAGTGTTTTTACTTTTGGGTGCAGGACTATGGCTGATCAGCCGAAGCCTGTTTTAAAAAAATGTTCAGAGTGTGGCCATAAGCTCTCCCCGGCTGATGGTCACACTCTGTGTGTGATTTGGTTGGGAGTGGCACATTTGCCCACTCAATGTGCTATCTGCTCCAGTTTCAACCCTAGGGCCCTTAGGCATCGGAAGGCAAAGTTAGTAGCCAAAGGCCTTCTCCCTGCTGCCATGCTGGATTCTGCCTCGATCTCTAGTGTTCTACCTTCCACCCAGACAGGGACTCAACCTCCCTCTTCTTCTTCTTCTTCTGGTGATGGGTCTACTAAAGACAAATCTACAGTCAGCGTGACTGACAAGGAAAAAGAAAAAGATAAAGAAAGGTGCAGAGAGGCTAGGGAGAAGAGAAAGGACAGACATCGCAAGAGATCCACAGACGGAGCTCTTTCCTAGTCCCCCCTCTAAGAACATGAGGCCTGTTTTTCCACGGCTCCGGTCTCCTCATTTCTCACTGGAGCTGTTGGAACATTCTGACCCGAGGCCTTCCTCCCCATTGTGCAGACCAGTCAGATCCGAGTCGGTGGCCTCTTTGAGGTTAACTTGGAGCTTATCGGATATGGACATGGACAGGATGATGCGGAGATTCATTCAGACCCAAATTCAGATGGTAGTCTTGCCAGGACCCTCTCCCTCTGGAGGGGGGAATCTCCATGCCTTTTTTCCGCACCATCTCTCCTCCCCGATCCATGATTTGGGGCTCTTGGATCCAAGGTTTTTCGGAGCTGGTAGCTCGGCGCCGACGGTTCCTCCAACCTCGACTGCAGCTGTTACCTTGAGTTCCTCGGATCCGACTTGTTCAGATTCGAGCGACTCTCGGAGCTGCGGACAGGGAGTCGGACCTGAGGGAATGGATTCTTCGACTCTGACCTTTTCGGATCAGATCCGTTCCCTCGGACCTCAGGCTATCCTGGCTTCTGCTCCGGTCCCCGCTTCGGATCCGGGGAGGGAGTCTTCCTTATTGGGTGCTAAGGAGGTCCGCTCTCCCTCAGCCTTCAAAGTGGTGGAGAGGGTTCTCTCCCAGGGATTGGGACTTCAGCCCATCCCCTCGGATATCACCCAGGCCCCCCTGGATTCTGCGATGACTCCCTTCATCCTGTCTCAGGGACAGCCCATGCCAGAGGATCCACAGGGTTAATTTCCCTGAGGAAACCCCTGCGGCTCATGAATCCCCTTCTGAGAGTCCCACTGAAGAGGGTCACCATTAGCACAAGTGCAAAAGGAGGCACTTGGACTCCCCCGAGTCCCTCACTATGGATACTGATTTAGATGAAGGAGAAGGTTCTCCCAGGTCACCTCCCGAAGACGTCTCCTTCGGAGAAATTATGGAGATCCTCCGCCAGAGGGGAGGTTGGTCAGCCCCAAAACCTTCTGGGGATGAGTCAGTGTTCCTGGCCTTTGGCACAGGCCCATCTACTTCCTGGGTGTCCCCGCCAGCGGACCCCTTGGTGGACCTCATCACCACGAGGGCATGGGAGGAGCCTGACACTATAGAGCCCATCCCCAAATGCCCTGACAAGATTTTATCTCCCCCTTCTGACAGACAACCTTGGTCGAAAGGAGCCCCAGTTGATGCTATGTTGATGGCAGCGGCCACAAAGAAGGAACTAGCACATGAGAGTTCCTCAGTCCACCCTCCAGACAAGAGGTCCAGGTTGGTGGATAGGTTTGGGAAGTGCGTCTAGCGTCTATTCCTCAGCGACCTTTTCTATCCGTGCGCTGAATTATTTGGGAGAGTGCGACTGCATGTGCTCGTTAGACCTTCAGTATGCTTACTACCACATCAAAATACACAGAAACTCCAGGAGGTTTCTGCGCTTCCAGCTGGGAGCCAGTCGTTTTCAGTTCAGAGCCCTACCATTTGGACTCACCACCGCCCCCCAGGGTGTTCACCAAGGCAACGGCAGTTGTAGCGGCTCACCTGAGGCTTCAGGGTATTCAGGTGTTTCCATACCTGGACGACTGGCTCTTCGCTGCGCCCAACAAGCATCACCTGTGTCTGGCCCGAGATGACTTCATTCGGTTGGCAGATCTACCTGGAATTACAGTCAATGTTCAGAAATCCCAGTTGCAACCAGTACAAGTTCTAGACTTCATTGGGGCACGGCTAGACACTTTGCAGATGAAGGTATTCTTAAATCCAGATAGGATCCTACACCTCAGGTGCCACATAGCCCAGATAGCGAACTCCAAGTCTCCAAAGGTGTGCAAGGTTCTCTGGGCTCCATGGCTGCAGCCATATCGATTTTTCCTTGTGCGCGCCTTCACATGCGGGTTCTTCAATGGACTCTGGCTGTTCAGTGGTCTTGGCTAGACCTGCCCATGGAATTTCTGATCAAGATCAGTCACGTCTCTTCTTTGGTGGTTAAGTTCACCGGAGATATCAGAAGGACGCCCCTTTGCGTCATCCCCAGTCCAAGCCACAGTGATCACGGACACCTCCCAACTCAGGTGGGGGGGGGGCACTGTTTGGGAAGGACAGTCCAAGGCACGTGGTCCCAGACAGAAACCAAGTTGCACGTAAATGTTCTAGAGATGAGGGCAGTGCTTTTAACGTTGGAAGCCTTTCACACTGTCCTCCCTCTCGGATTGATTGCAATTCAGTTAGACAACATGTCGGTTGTCTGGTATATCAACAAGCAGGGGGGAACCAGATCCTACCCCGTATGTCGCGAGGCCATGAGAGTGTGGGAATGGGCGATCTCCACCAGTCTGCTTCTGATAGCAACGCACATCCCGGGGTGCTTGAGTCGGGCCATTCTGATGCCGTACGAGTGGTCTCTGAAACCGTCAGTAGCGGAGGAGATATTCCTTGCATGGGGTCAGCCTTGCTGCGATCTCTTCTCATCTCTTTCCAACGCGAAGTGCAGCGAGTTCTTCGCTCTGATTCCCTCACCAGGGGAAGTCCCCAGAGATGCTGTAGTCCATGCTTGGCCCCCCAGGCTTCTGTATGCTTATCCACCATTGCCACTCATTCTGAAATTTCTTCAGAAAGCTTGCCGACTGTGGTGCAAAGTGATCCTCATTGTCCCGTTCTGGTCTCGTCATGTTTGGTTCCCATTCCTTTGGTCTCATCTCTTAGCTCCCCTGTGGGTTCTGGATCCTTGCCCGGATCTAATCTCCCATCCTTCGGGGGCCCGTCCACCCGATCTGGGCAGCCTCAAGCTGACAGCCTGGTTGCTTCATTTCTGTTAATTGCCAGGACTCCCGGTCTTTCATCCCCAGTAAAATCCATTCTGTTGGCTTCTCTTAAAGACTCCACTAAGAAACTTTATTGCAGTAAATGGAAGCAATTTTCCATTTGGGCCTCGCAGAGAAAAGTAGATCCCTTTACAACCCCATGTTCCAGCGGTGTTGGATTTCCTGTCTGGCATCTTTCAGCAAGGAGCGAGTTCCTCCACAGTGAAAGTACAATTGGCAGCCATTTCTAGTTTTCACGTTGGTGAAGACAACATTGCCTTAGCCTCCTCTAGGCTGTGTAAGGCTTTTTTTAAAGGTACTTTTCTGTTGCGTCCACCTGTCAAGAATTCAGTGCCCCCTTGGGACCTTACTTTTGTTTTACAGGCATTGGTGGCTCCTCCTTTCGAACCTGCAGCTATGATGGACAAATTTTTGTCCTGGAAGACCGCTTTCCTGGTCGCCATTACATCTGCTAGGAGGGTTTCTGAGCTCCAAGCTTTGTCTGCCGTGCCTCCGTATTTGGTCTTCTACAAGGATAGGGTCTCTCGCCGTACATAAACCATTCCATTAATCTGCCCGTTTTCTTTCCTAGCTTCCAAAATAAAGGTGAATACAAACTCCATTTGTTAGATGTTCATAGACAGCTTTGTTTTTGTCTTCATAGAACAAAGTCTTTCCACAAGACTGACCAATTGTTTGTTTCCTTTTCCAAAGCATTTATGGGAAAAGCTATTTCTAAAGTCTCTTTGGCCAGATGGATCACTCTTTGTATTTCACATGCCTACAAAGTGAAAGGTTCATCTCCTCCTGGTATTGTTAAGGCTCACTCTACCAGGTCCATGGCGACTTCTGCTGCTTTTTGGTCTAGGGTGCCTTTGGACGATATTTGTGCAGCAGCGACCTGGGCCAATTCACATCATTTCCCTTTACAAATTAGATCTGATTTTGAGGGGTAGAGCATCCTTTGGCTCTGCGGTGCTCAGGAATATCCTTCCATAAGGGCCTCCCAGGATCGGAGTAGCTGGGGACTCTGTCCCACAGGTTGCAGATAAAATGAAGTTAACTACTTCAGATAAAGAAGTTATGTACTCACTATAACGTTCCATCTGAGTAGTTATACTTAATTTTTCTGCAACATTCCCTCCCTCCGTCCCCCGGACCTTGTCCTGTATTTTCAGGTTTGGTTCATTGGGCTGAGTTGCTTATGTTTTTCGTTGCAGCAAACTCTAGCTGAGGGAAGATAGGAGATGGTATGGCATTATGGGTAAGGGGAGGAGCTTGGAGCAGATGCTAGAAAAAAAGTTGCCAGCTTGGATCCGATACGGATCCGTATACCCACAGGTTGCAGAAAAATGAAGTATAACTACTCGGATGGAACGTTATGGTGAGTACATAACTTTTTTTTTATTTACACTATGATAGTGTATAGGTACAAAATAATGGATGTTGTTCACAATCTAAAGACTGGCTTTTTGGATGAAAAAGTGTAATTGGTTGTGGATATGTAAGCCATTTGGTAATGTGCAACAAAGTCAGATCCTTCCACAGGTGCACTGTAGTACTTAGCTTATGTGTAGTGCACTAAGACATATTGTTAAATGCCTTAAAGAAGCGTAACATAAAGACCATAACTGCATTAAAGCCATTTAAAATACTAGCACAGAAAAATGCTGCAACGACCACGTATTTACTGAAGCAGAGGTGTGCATGCTGATCTTTAAACAACTACATGCACTGCTCAGTATACAAAATTAACTCACTGTTTAAGTACATTACTGTCTAAAATGGTATTTTGTTGCCCATAGATGAGATAGCTGCTTTTTGGTTGTGAGCAAGTAAGCTGCCAGTCGTACAAAGGGTCAGAACCATTGCTGCACTGTTCAGTAGGTTAGAGTGTGAGGCAGTCTTGAAACCTTTTTAACTTTCTCTGTTCCTTTGGCTCACTGATGCATCATGCCCACTTCCTGCACAGTTATGCTGCAAAACAGTCTATTCTTTTGAGTCCCAGAAATAGTCAGGGCTGGAAACTTACTCATGGTCTTCATTTAATGTACATTACCACGGTCATCACTTTTCCATCCTGCAGTATGAGTCTCATCATGTGAAGAGGTAGTATCCATTGATATTGTTGATCTTGATGTCTAAACTGAGTAAAATGTCTCCTGTAGGAAATCTGTTGTGAACAGTGTACAAAATTGAACCTGTCATAGCCACAACCATTCTTGGAATCTTCTTTGTCATTCCGTCAGTGGTGTTCTAGAGATATACTCCATCATTGTTGAAAGATCTACCTATTCTGTGTCTGCCATGCTAGAATTTTTACATGTACATTTCATTTTGTACAGTCCCTGTATGACTTTTTCATCAAGTCTGCATTACTTGTGGTAAATTTCCTTAAGAACCAATCTGTTAAGAGTGGGTCCTCCTCTGTAAACTCTCTAAGACCACAAAAAGCATTAAACTGCTTAACACTCATAACTTACTTAGGTCTGCTACACTCCTCCGGATATCCATTGCAACATTTCACTCCACATCAGTCAGCAGAATCCCTCCCCCATTCAAAATCTGAGACAGCCAGTGGTGTGGTGGTTCAGGCACCTAAAAACTTAAAGGACAATGAATGTAGAGTAGTCCACAATAGAGGCTTTGTCCGAAGTTCGCACGTTGATTCAGGCACCTAGGGGGCTTCAGTAGTTGCCTGCTGTCTGTGCGCCACTGGGACCTCAGGCTGGAGCCGTTGTGCTCTTTCTACCCATTTTTGTGTGTGTGTGTCTGTCTGTCTGTCTGTCTACAGGTCCTTGGATTCATCCTTTTCTGTGCCTGACATTGTGGTACCAACCATGGCATTGATTGCCCTTTTGACTCTGGTGTTCTCATTTCTAATTGTGCCTGTGTCAGTGCACGGTTAGCATCAGTTTCAGGGTTGATTGGCATGGCATCAGTTTAACCTTTTGTGTCTTCCTTTGAGGACATAGAGTCTGCATCAGCCTTCCCTGCTCACATTGAAGTAGTACTTAGTGCTTCGCTTTCGATGGTGAATTTGACCCCAAGTTGATCCTTTGTATTTAGCCTCCTGCTTGATTTGTTTCTGCCACCCAGTTAGATTCAGCTGTGGCTTTAACCCAGTCATTTTATTTGTTTTGGCTGTCTGTCTTGCCTACCAGGAGGAATAGTAGTACCGAGACTGTCAGGGAGTGTGCTTAATCTACATCAGGTTGTAGACTTGTTTTCCCCTTGTTTAAGGTCTCCCACAGGACACCAAGGAAAGTTGGGTGCTAAAGGAGGCACCTGTAATGCTCTGTTAGGTTTTCCTGCAACTAATATGGATAAAATTAAGGAGGAGCCAGATCACCAAGCATCTCTTTGCTATAAACTGCAAACTAGGAGCCATAGTCAAGTCCCCACATGATGTGGACATCCAACAGAAGGGCCTCAATGAGACAGATGCCTGGTGTCAGAGCCATGGCCTCAAGCTCAGTGCCAAAAACTGCAGTGTCATCCCCTTTGGTAAAAACTCTGTACCCATGAACTACCACATAGGCAGCAATCTACTTAACACCGAATGCGTGATAAGAGACCTTGGGACCCAGGTGGACAGTAGTCTCTCCTTTGATAGTCACATCGCCACAGTAGTCAGGAAGTCCTTTAATATGGCACACCTGATCATAAAATGGTTCTCATCCAGGAAAAAAGAGGTCCTTGTTCCCTTCTAATCGTCACTCATTAGACCCATTATAGAGTACAACGCCCCTTTTGGAATGTACCTCACAAGACATCTGCAGCAGTTGGAAAGGCCACAGAAGTACCTCACAAAGAGGATTACTGGCCTTAAACAAATGCCCTACACTGACCACCTCAAAAAACTCCAGCTTTACTTCATAGCATATTGCCTGCTCCTAGGTGATCTCTGCCTAACATAAAGCTACGTCAAACCCAGAGCTGTTGGACATGCTACACCTAAAGAAATCTCAATCCCTCCGAGCCACATGCTCTAGGGACCTAAACCTCGTCACCACAATAAACAGGACATGCTGGAGGGATAGATTCCTGTCCCAGAGACCTCCTATACTCTGGAACAAGCCCATCTATGTCAAGCAAAGTTCTTCATTAGCACTCTTCAAGAAAAGTCTTGAGTGGTAGGAAATAGGAAATACACCCCGGGGATCACTTCTGTGTCTCTGCTTGAAAATGGCACAGGAAAATAACTTTCTTGGGTGATGTAAGCTATGGAACCTTGCTGGCTAGGCTTACGTAGGCCCCTTGGGCTGATAGCCTAGTACCTACCTATAAACACCTTTATTAAATTTTGAACATGTACATGGGACACATCAACATAAAGTAAAATAAAGAATTGTAAATATTTTCATTGTTTTCCTGCATTATGTATATGGTTTCTTTAATAAAAGTGTCATTCTTTCCTTCATTATATAAGTTGCTGAAGTCCTGCTTTCCATTAAATTTCATTCCTTTTCCTGGACATTGGGGTTGGGATTTGGCAAAATGGTTAAGGTGTTTACCTCACAGACACAACGTGCAGAGTTTGAATCTCACCTTTAAAGGAAATTGGCTAGGTTTAAAACGACCAACAAGGGCAGCTAGTTTAGCATTTATTTATGACCCTATTATCCTACATGTATTGTTTCTTTAAATTCTATGTGGGTTTTCTAAACAGGTCATCGTCTAACACTGTATCGCCTTTTTTTTTTGTAAATGGTGAAACCCAAAAATTCTACCTTTTCAAAGTTGTAGTGGTTATTGAAATTTAAGAATTCTGTTTACTTTTTGATATAGTCATAGAATTCCTTGTGTTTTTCCACCAAGATGTTCCATGAGATGAAAATGTCATCAATAAAGTGATAATAACATGATATTTTCTTCACACTTGGCTAAGGCTATGTTTGCCAAGCTTGGGGACCATTGCTGCTCCCATGACTATTCCCCTTGTTTGTACCATCTGTGGTTAAAATGAAGGTAGTTAAGTACTGTGTCCAGAAGCTCACCTACTGTGTGTATTTCTTTGGGGCTGGTGGAAGTTCTAGTCCTCATGAATTCTATAACTGTCTCAGTGCAATACTCCTGTAGAAGTACCTTGTAAAGCACTCCCGCGTCAGTGGTGACAAGTGCAGTGTGTACTTGATCCTATATTCTCTAACCTTTTTCAGAAAGTCAGAAGTGTCCAAGATGCATGAAGAAGCATTTCTGACTATTTCTTTCATTTTAAATGTCAAATAATCGGTAGGGGCTCAGTGGCACAACCACCTCCTGCTGTCACTGGGTGATATGGGGGGTCAGCAAAGTTTTTGTGAGAGTTAGGTATGCAGATAACTTGGGGTATCCTCGGGTTGTGTAAGAAAATTAACGAAGCCATTGCCATGTAGTTTGTCTGAGTTCAGAGCAGCAATTCTTGAGGTTAGTCTGTAGGCTTGGATGGTATGTTGAGTATCCAACTTTAGGTAGAAGTCCTGATTTTTCAACGTAGTCTCATTTTTTTGTTGTTGGAATCAGTAGATTACTAATTGCTTGATTACTCTGGAGTCTCAACTAAGCTTGTCTACAGTGCATGGTTCTTTTTTCCTGATAATTTTAGGATTCTTTATTTCCTTTACAATATATCCAGTATTTTAGTTATGGTTGGTTTGGAATTTGATTTCCTTTTTCTAGTAACTACTTTTTTGTTAGCCAGTAGCATTAAACTTACTGTGTGTGGGTGATTCAGTAGGTTCACTAATATTGAAATACCACAGTCCCGACACTCTGAATACAGACACCCAGAATCTCGAGATTGCGAAATCTTGAAGTAAAAGGAAAAAAAAAACTAAAACATAAAACCATCACTAATAACTTTTTTCCAGGGGGGGCAAGCCCACCTGCACCCCCCACACCCCCTGCAACTTTAAATACACCAACTCTGAGATCGCACTGCAGTGGAGAGAACAGCAAAGTTCCCATTCCACACTGTACGGCAATCTCCATTCACAGTTTTTGGAATTCCACAATCTTGAGATTCTGGGTTTCGGTATTCAAACTCTCGGGATTGTGGTATTTCAATATTTAGTAGTGAACCCGGTTCAATTACATCCCAGCTCAAAAGAGTTGTTTCCTTAGTTAGTCATTTACTTTCTAAATGCTTCTAGCAAAGTACTCTGTAGGGAAGTTTGAAATTCTGCCAACTTATTACATTCCCAAAAAACATTCCATGTTACCTCTGACTTTCCCATCATACCTCCAGCCTTTGCTATCTACCAGAGGAAAAATTGCTGTTGCTGCAGGACTGATGTCAGGTCGTCAGCGGTATAAAAACGGGCAGCCGACGCAATTACATCAGTCTTTCTTGCTGAGGAGCCTGAAGCAGAAGCAGTTCGCAAGTGCCAGTCGGCCGTTACCTGAGTTTTCATTTACTAATTGAATCATCCTGAAGTCTTCTAATGCTAAGTACCCCATTGGGGATCCTACTTTTCTTTCTCTAACCAATGTCAGAAAAAGTTAATTGTCTTGCCTATGGAAAGCAAATACCACACCGAGATTTTCATTCTTACTGCGTCACCTGTCTAGGCCCAGACCACGACATACCTCGCTGTTGCTTTTGTGCCTTGTTCAATGCCCGAACCATTCATCGTCGGCCCTTTATTGTCGCTAAATACTTTCGCTCTCGATCTCCATATTCCGAAATGGCTTTGATAAGCCATCCGACTACCGATATTCCGAAAAACCGTAAGGATAAAGGCAAAGACAGACCACACAGGTTCAAAGCTGCCGTTAAGCTAGTTGCCAGTTTGCCAGTACTCAGTGAGGTGCTTTCACCGCCCTGATGCCCGCTTCACTGGATTTGCAGGCATCTACTGAGACCCGTTTGGAGTCTGGTACGCCGCAAGACTCTTCTTCGACTATGGAACCGGCGGATGTCTCTACCTTGGATGGGTCCAGAACCGCTTATCAGGCACCAGCTTCTGAGGAAGTTCTTCGTACTACCAATGTTTGACACAAGTCCCAAGTTTCAAAAGTTCACTCTTTGGTCCATACTTCACTGATTCTTCCCCAATTTTTCTTGGTGACATTGGATTTAAAAGATGCCTGTCTTTGTATTCCCTCCCATTCATCTGTAGTACAGAAAATTCTTATGCTTTCTCTCCATGTCATATTCAGTTTTCTGCTTTACGATTTGTTTTTTCTATTGCTCCTAGCTTTTGCCATTACTTTCTGTAGACTTTGAGCAGTTCAGATATTTCCTTATCCAGGCTGTTACCTCATTCAGTCTCCTAACCAAGAGTTTTTTCTTGACTCAATTGCAGTATGTTATGGATCTTCTGGGCAATGTAGGATTCACTCTGGACCTAAAGAAGTCTTACTTGATTCCATCCAAGGATCAGACTTTCCTAAGTTGTAGAAGCAACATATTGTCAATGACGACCTTTATTACTGTGGACAAGGTTCTTTTCCTGGTAGATTAGTTTCGCTTGCACCTGTCACCCCTGGGATTCCGGATATTGGCTAAGGCTCATGCTACCCCCATAGTGCCTTTTTTAGGCAAGGCTCAAATTCTAAACCTACCACCCTAGAAAACAAAAATGGGAAGAAACTGAGGGTAATGCTGCTCAATGCCAGAAGTCTAAATCTCAAAATGCACGCACTCGAGGCCCTTCTCAGTATGGAGAACATCGATGTCTGTGCTGTAACTGAAACCTGGTTCAAGGCTCCTGAGTGCACCCCGGCACTATTAGGTTTTACCTCATATCATGCGTTCGCCCCAAAACCCGGACCACACCACAAAAGGAGGGTGTATCCATATTCATAAAGGATACCCACACCTCCAGGTTGGTGGCAACGCAAGCTTAGGAAACCATCCAGGTGCAACTAACCATAGGCAAAACTGCTCTACAAATTGTAGCATGCTACAGGCCACCCTCTCAAACTCAGGAACCCCACACAGCCTTCCTGAAGACACTGGAGGGTATAAATGTATCTCCAAACACCATCATATTGAGTGACTTCAACTACCCGAATATAGACTGGGAACATTACTCAAGCCCTAACTTTCTAGCCCAACGGTTCCTGGAGTTCATAAATTCAAATGCCATGGAACAGCTAGTCACTGTTCCCACGAGAGGAGAAAATATACTAGATCTCATTATCACAAACATGGGGACAAAATGCTCCACACGGAAGTATAACCCTCATTGGTGAGATCTGATCATAAACTAATCTCACTGGAGATCCACATCCGGCCCCACCCCAAACAAAAGACCACAGTGAAGAACTTCTCTAAAGCAAACTTCACACTACTCAAGACTGGTGTGGTATCCTTCAAGGCCCCTGAGCCAGAGGAAACCACAACCCAAGCTGGAAGCCCTTACAAATGCCTTCTATGAACACCTCCAGGACTGTATGGATCAGGCAATCCCAAATAAAACCAAGACTCTTTCCACAAAGGGCAAACGTCCAGTCTGGTGGACCCCAGCCATTAACAAACTTTACAATAAGAGGAGAAAGCTATTACATGATAGAACAAAATCCATAAAAGGGAAGTCACCCCTGATCATTATTAGAAAAAAATACGAGCACTCATAAAATCAACTAAGGCCAATTTTGAGAGAAAAATTGCCATGGATTCAAAGGACAATCATAAGGCCTTTTTCAGCTATGTTAGGAACCTGGGTGGAAACTCCCAGATATGCTCAGAATTAGTCCAAAATGATACAAAAATCACTGAACCCACAGACATTGCCAACATACTGGCAGACAGGTTCAGTGCAAACTTCACCCCCCAAAGGAGAGATAACTATCCCAGCAGAGTGTAGCCTCCCAGACATCTCAAATGCGCAGGTGAAAGCTGCTCTCTCTAAAGCTAAAAACACAGCATCAATGGGACCGGATGGTGTCCCGGCTGTGTGCTACACGAGCTAAATGAGGAATTAAACCCGCACATAAGGCAGCTGTTTAATCTCAGCCTTACCACAGGATACGTGCCCAAGGAGTGGCGTACGGCAACTGTGGTCCCACTCCACAAAGGCGGTGCCTCTACGGACCCTGGTAATTACCGCCCCATAAGCTTAACAAGTCTAGTCTGCAAAGCTATGGAGGGGATCATAATGGAGCTCATAAACAAAGATATAGGGGACTTGCAGACATTGGACCCGACCCAGTTTGGCTTCGTCAAGGGCAGATCATGCCTTTTGAACTTGGTCGACTTCTTCGAAACAGTCACCAAGGCCATTGATGAGGGAAAGGCAGTCCCCATACAGCCTACCTTGACCTTGCAAAGGCCTTCGACACAATACCCCACTCCGGGTATTGTAGAAAAACTTACCAGCTTAAATGTAAACCCATATGTCACAAGATGGGTTGCAAACTGGCTTAAGGACAGACTCCACAGGGTTAGAGTTGCTGGCGCTATGTCAGACTCCAAGCTGGTCACAAGTGGTGTCCCACAGGGCTCGGTCCTTGGCCCCCTATTGTTCGGCATCTACTTCTCAGAAGTACAGGCCAACATGGGAGGACTTTGGCTGACAAAGTTTGCAGACGACTGCAAACTGGGCGCCATAGTGGAAAGTGCATCGGACACGGATATCCTTCAGAAGGGACTCACGGAAACAGATAGCTGGTGCCAGAGCCATGGCCTGAAGTTAAACGCCAAAAAATGTATAGTCATACCCTTCGGGAAAAACAAGGTAACCCCAAGCTACCATATAGGTGGCAATCCACTAAGCACAGAAGAGGTTATCAGGGACCTGGGGACCCAGGTTGACAGTGGCCTTTCTTTTGACACTCATGTTGCTAAAGTGGTTAGAAAGACCTTCTACATTGCCCACCTGATTATGAAGGGATTCACATCCAGATCTAGTGAGGTCATTGTTCCCTGTACTCTTCACTTATCAGACCAATGATCGAGTACAATGCCCCATTCGGGATGTATCTCACCCGACATCTGCAGCAATTGGAGAGACCCCAAAGTTCCTCACCAAAAGGATAAAGGGACTCCAAAATCTGTCATATGCTGCCAGATTGAAGAAACTCCAGCTCTATTCAGTCGCATACCATCTGCTCAGAGGTGACATGTGCCTGACATACAAGGCCATGTCCAACCCGGAATTAATGGACATGCTCCACCTCAAAAAATCCAAATCCACCAAAACCACTAGAGCAAGCGACTTAAACCTTAGCATGGATATAAATAGGATGTGCTGGAGGGATAGATTTATCACTCAGAGACTCCCTATGCTGTGGAATAAAATCCCGGTCCATGTGAGGCAGAGCACCTCGCTGGCTCTGAGGAGAAATCTTGACCTGTGGATGGGAGATCGTAGATTTATCCCGGGAATCATCTCTGTGTCACTGCTGGACAGAGGCACAACAAACTAATGGGCACAGTATTTTTTCATATAAGGGGTGGCGTAAGCCACAAAACTTTGGGCTAGGCTTATAAATGCCTTAGGGCAGATAGCCTAGTATAAACCTATGAACCTATGAACAACCTTCTTCCCTTGGCTGTGACATCTGCAAGACAGATGCTCAGAGCTCTAGGATATATGGTATTGATGATTCCTACTGTACCTTATGCCAGACTTCATATGAGGAAGATTCAACAATATATGAAGTTGGCCTGTACTCAGCATTGCCATCTGTTAACTTTCCCAGTTCCTCTCTTTTCCTTCAATGAAGGAATTTTATGGTTGGTCAATCAGATTTCACTCAGTACAGGGGTGCCCTTTCTGGTTCTTGTTCACAGATGCATCAGATGTAGTGCAGGGTGCTTATTTCAAGTTTACTAGGGTCCTGGGGGCATGGGCTTGGAAGAAAAGAGGAAAAGACCATATCAATGCAAATGAAATAAAGGCTCTTATTTTTAGCTCTTCAATCCCTACATTTTCTGTGGAAACCAGGTCTTCATCAGAACTTCACAGGCAACACCACAGTTATGTAGTGTATTAACAAGCATTGGGGGCACCAAGTCTTAATGCCTCTGCAGTTTGATAGCTTGAGAGATCGCCATTCAGCACAAGATGTTTTTCCAGGTTCTGTACATACCCTCAGTGAGAAACATGGTAGCAGACTTTATGAACAGATCCAGAGCAGACCCTCATGATTGGATGCTAAACAGGGAGGTCTTTCTGGATGTTATCCATTGGTGGGCTACTCCTCAATTCATTTTGCCTCCAAACACAACAGACAGCTCAGGCTGTTATGTTTAAGACTACCATGTTCTCAGGCTTTGAGAATGGATGCCATGGCCTTTCCTTAGAAAAGGAAGTTCCTTTATGCTTTCCCTCCACTTCCTTTGATTCCCAAAAGTCCTTAAGATCATGAAGGACAAACCAAATATGTTTGCGACTTCCTTTTTGGCCCTAACAGTATTCTTTCCTCCATTCTCTTTCATTTGGCCAAGGAGAATCCTCACAAGTTATTGCAAAGGATGGACTTGCTAGCAGAGAGAACAAAGACATTAATTTCCCCCGTTATATAGACTTTGAGCTCGACTCTTTCTGGTAGAATTTTGATTAATTTTAGCTACCAATTTTCTGAAAATGTGCTTAAAAGTTTTACAGAGGGCTAGAAAACCAAATGCAAGGAAATCTTTTGTCCCCAAATAGAAAAGGTGTTCCTTATGGTGCTGAAGTAAGAATTAGGATCCCTATCAATTGGTCATTACTAATATTCTAGCTTACTTGTGTGAGTTTCTCAATACTGGGCTGGAATTCTTTTCTTTTAAGTCACATTTCTAAGCCATCTCCATTTGCCTGCTACCCCCTGGTCCCCCACTTTTATCTGGATTTGAGGTCAAACTGTTTTTGAAGGATAGCCTACATATTAGACCACCACAAAGGCCTCTCTTCCTTATGTCCTGGAAAATCTTACCTTTTCTCCTTTTGAGCCTGCTTTTTCTGCTTCTGTTAATTTTTTTTCTTGGGAAAACAGTGCTTTTGGTGGCTTTGATTTGAGTTATGGTTTCAGAGTTGCAAATCTTGATGGCTATCCCCCCTTTTTCTCATAGGGATAGGGTTACAGTAATCTTTTTTTATGCCTGTTTGTTAATGAGCTCTCCTTGAATCGGACCATTGACTTGCCTACCTTTTTCCTCCTCAGAATAAAATAGAGGATCCTGAATTTCCTGACTGTGTGGGTAGGTAGCTCAAATTTTATTTGGATAAAATCAAGTCCGTCAGGGAGTCGGTCAGCTTTTCCTTTCTTTCCAGTTTAAAACCTTGAGTGCTCCTGGTTTTAAACAAACAATTTCTAATTGGATATCCAAGGCTATCTTTTCTTGTTATTCCTTTGTCAGCAGCATTTAGTTGCAGTTAGAGCAGTCTTCCAGAGCTACTCTTTTTTCAAAGGTCTGGATTTTAGATCTGTTTTTGAAGTAGCTGGTTCATCTTGTATTTACACGTCTACAAAACGCTACAATTTTGATGTTTACTGTAGAGCTAGAGCAGGTTTTGCTAGGTCAGCCCTGAAGGTCTTTGGAACTTAATCCTGTTCCAGTATCTATTTCCCATCAGTTAATAATAATGCAACAGTGATCAAGGAAGAACATACTATAGTTGTATAAGAAGTTACAGCAACAGTAGATGTGCTAGTGATCACCATTACAGTATTGCATTCCACCCTCCTTCCCCCTTCTTTTCTTTTCCTTTTTGTTGGGCCAAGGTGGGTTTCTTCTGTTTTTTTCCAACCTCGTTTTTTGACATGTAGATAAGTAAATAATTGGCTGTACTACTTCTCTAATTCCTGTCAGGGGCAAGAAAGCTCTTTGCATCCATACTTTCCTTGTATACATCTGGCTCCTCAGGGTAGCGATTATACGTTGGATATATAACACAAGGGGAAGATGCCTATCCTTTGGTATGCTGGTGGGATGTATGTTTTTTATGGCAGGATATCCCATTGGTTAATATTGCAATATTGATCAGTCTGAGATCTAAGTAAGGTTCAGTGTTGTCTGCTATCATCTGTTCTAGCATATGGGTTGTGGATCCAACCTGTGTGCCATATCTGAAGCTTCCTTAGATCCAGAGCTTTGACTCCATCCCTACCTATAATGTCCTGTACTCCATCTTAGCAGCTCAAGCCTTGTATGACCCCTTCTTGTTCCTCATCTAGACAGTCCTTCAGAGAATCTCTTAATTCAGCTAGTCCCAATCTTTAAAAAAGAAGTTGTTTCAGTCTCACATGATTGTTTAGAGCTCGGGTATAAATAATCTACCCTTTCATCACAAATTCATAGGTGACAATATGGAAGGGGGCAGGAGGGAGGAGGGAGTTTGAACCGGACAAAAATCAGACAACATGGATCTAATGTTATGATAAGTGCATTTATTTTGTATCCAGTGTTGTCTGTTTTTGTCCATTTCCTACATATGGCATAGAATCCCAAGCTGTCAAACTAGGCGGTCTTAAGGAATGTCATTCCTGAGTGTGGTGGACCAAAGGAAGAATGTGACCTGGATTGTACTTCCAGTTTATAGTGAGGCAGAAATGTGTGTACTGTAGACCTTGTGGCCATAGCACATATGTTATCAGTGGAAAGTCCTCTAGAGAAAGCTGTCAAAGTAGAAACTGCCCTAGTTGAATGAGCCTTAGGTTTACCTGGTAAGGGTACATTCTTCTTATGACAGACAAAGGAAATACAATCTGGCAACCATCTCAACAAAGTAACATTTGCAATTGCTTTTCCAAATTTTGGTTTTGAAAATTAAATTAACAACTAATCATTTCTTCTGAACTCTTATGATGTTCATCGTGTTTCACTGTTGCAGTCATTACACTTGGGTTATCCTGCTGGCAGGCTACCCGCAGTCGGCCTGAATTCCAAAGTCCTGGTTCGGCGTCGGTTGCTGTCGCCTCTTCCCTGATGTCAGTGCGCCAGGGGTATATAAGATGCAGCCAACACCATTTTCTTCAGTCTTTCTTGCCATGCGATGCCCAAAGCAAAAGCAGTTCGCAAGTGCCGGTCGGCCGACTCCTGAGATTTTCGAAATTGAATTTCAGATCCGAAGTCTTCAATAAAGCTAAGTACCCCGTTGGGGAAAGTTTTTTTCTTGATCCAGACCGATGTCAGAAAAAGTTAACAATTGTATTTCTTGTGGGAAGCAAATACCTCATAAGGATTTTCATTCTTACTGTATTCCTTGCCTAGGCCCTGACCACGACGTTGCTAGTTGTCGGTTTTGTGCTAGATTTAACCAACGCACTATTAAGCATCAGTACGATTTTGCTTTTCATTACTTTGGCCGAAGGTTTAACTATATAATGCAGTCAGAGCAGCCGACGACCGGAGTTCATAAAAAGCGCAAGGAAAAAGAAAAGGACAGACATCCGAGGTCCAAAACCGAGGACAAAGCCTCCTCTAGGCCAGTCACCGGTTCTCAGTGAGGTGCTTTCGCAGCCCCTGACACCTGCTACATCAGAGCCACAGGCCACCTCCAACTCCCACGTGGAGACAACTAGGCCTCTGGAAACTCAAGGTATTGGGCCTTCGGAAACTAATCCCGCAGATGGGTCCAGAGCCGCTGAGCAGGCATCGGCTTCTGAGGGTGTGTTCAAATCTACACAGCTTTATATCAAGCCAACTTCAGCATCCAAGACAAAGTCTAAAACAGCTTTAAAGACAAAGAAACAAGTACAGCATTCTCCTGGACAGACATCCATGCCTAAGAAACAGATGCTCAAAATGGCCGAAGACCTAATTACTTTGATCAGGGGTTCCCATCCCCCTCCTGATAAAAGGCCTAGGCAAGACACTGAATATGATTCCTCTGATCAGGTTTCCATTTCATCTGACTCCTCTTCAGAACAGGGATACTCTCTTCCTCCCTATGAGGACTCTGATGCTGAAGAATCTATCCCTTCAGCCTCTCCTCCTGAGGACTATTATTTTGGGGAAACCCTGCACACCATGAGGGAGCATTTCCACTGGGAGAGCCAAAATTATTCAGACTCTAAGAAAAGGCTCAGAGATTTTTTTTTATTGCCTCAACACAGACCTCTTGATATTCCACCTCTGAGGTCCTGAAAACAAGGAAATGCAGGATTTATTGCATGCAGCTGAACAAGTGGGAAAGCATACTTTGCAATGTGGTTTTGATTCACTAGAGGCCTCTTGCAGGGCTGCAGTTACAGGATCTGTCATTCGAAGGCATGCTCGGTTAAAGGAACAGAGTCTGCCTGATCATGTTAAAGCAAAATTATTGGATGCTCCATTACAGCATGATACTTTGTTTGGTGTTAAGGCAGAAGAGGTGTTAAAGAAAATGGAGGATAAAGCGAAATCTATGCAGACAGTAAAGGATTTCTTACAGGTTCAGCCACCCAGATTTAGCAGGAACTGGCCTTCTAAGAATTAGTCCTTTCCAGTGTCAGACAGGCCACAAAGAGGCAGATACAGATGCCCTAGAGGCAGATCTCAGCCCCAAGGCTCATACAAGCCTAAACAATGGGGTGCTTCTGCCTCCAAAAGCAGAAAAGACAAATCACAACCATATAGGAAACAGTCCCAATGACTTCCCACTGCCAATGCTAAGCACTTATCTTTTGGCAGCACCCTTAGGGGGTAAACTAACACTTTTCTCACAAAATTGGCACATGATCACCCAGGACAAATGGGTACTGAATATTGTTTCTCAGGGCTACAGGTTCCACTTTCACACCCTTCCAAAGGCAAAAGGTATGCCAGACCTGCCACACAATCAATGGGCAGAGGCACAAAAACAAATTTAATCTCTCATGGACATGAGGGCTATTCAGCGAGTACCACAGTAAGAGCAGGGACAAGGATTTTACTCAAGGCTTTTCTTGGTATCCAGAAAGGACAAAGCATGGAGACCAATACTGGACCTGTCTATTCTAAATACTTTTCTTGACGTTCCAAAATTCAAAATGTTGACACTGCAGCAACTTCTGCCCATGCTGGGCAAGAAGGCTTGGCTCGTAACTTTGGACCTCAAAGAGGCATACCTGCATGTCCCAATCAGACAATCTTGCAGAAGATACCTCAGATTCATAGCTGGCTCAATGCACTACCAATTCTCTGCACTGCCCTTTGGCTTATCTACTGCGCCCAGGGTCTTCACAAAATGCCTGGCACCAGTAATTGCATTTTGCAGACAGAGGAATTCAAATATATCCCTACTTGGACGACTGCCTTATTCAAGCAGAGAGCAAGGACATTCTACTAAAGCATCTGGCGTTTGTAAAAAGATTACTAATTTGCCTAGGGTACACAGTAAACGAAAAGAAATCAAAACTTGTACCCTCTCAAGAGATAATATTCCTGGGTGTAAGCTTAACTACAACTGCCCAGATGGCTTATCTCATGCCAGACAAAGGCAACTGACTTATTACTTCCAAAAGATGGCAACAAAAACCCAGTTACCTGCAAGAAAAATTCTGCAGGCTTTGGGCTTCATGGCATCCTGCATTCTGCTAATTTCATATGCAAGACTGCATATGAGGAAGCTACAATGGTATCTAAAAAGTGTTTGGACTCAACATTGCCACAGCCTGGAAACATTAATTACCCTCATTCCCTGCCTGCAACAGGAGTTTCGATGGTGGACACTGGCCTATCACCACAACAAGGGGCAGCCATTCACTTTACCCACAGCCAGGCAGACACTAACAACAGATGCATTGGATTATGCCTGGGGGGGCACACATGGCAGGAAAATGTATTCAGGGCATGTGGCCCGCAAGCCAAATGCATCTTCATATCAATCCAAAAAGAGATGCTAGCTGTACAGAATGCCCTGACAGCCTTCAAGGATCTACTCCATCCAGGACAACTATTGCTAAAGATGGACAATACTACAGTCATGTGGTACATAAACAAGCTAGGGGGCACACATTCCTACCCCCTCTGCAGTCAAGCCATGACTTTGTGGAACACAGCATTGACCTGTCAAGTGCATCTGCAAGCACAATTCCTGCCAGGAAAGACAAATACTCTGGCAGACGTACTAAGCAGAAACCCCATGGACCCTCACGACTGGAAATTAGATCCACAAGTCTTCAGCATGATAACAAGGAAATGGGGCTGCCCAGACATAGATCTATTTGCCTCCCCTCACAACTGCCAACTACAGAGATTCTGCACAAGGACTTATCACACACAAGCATGGAAGATGGATGCTCTGTCATTCAGCTGGAAAACCCTGTCAGTATATGCCTTTCCTCCACTGCCTCTCCTCCCCAAGGTACTCCTAAAGGTCAGACAAGAGAAGCCAAAAATGATTCTGATTGCCCCAGACTGGCCACGCCAGCACTGGTACCCAATCCTAAAGAGCTTGTCTCAAGGCCCAGCCTGGACCTTACCTCAAATTCCTCATCTTCTGACCCAACAAAACAGATCAGATCATGCACAGCCAACTCAGAACCTTAAATCTGGCTGCATGGAGAATAATATAACCACTCCGAACACACCTCTCTCCAAAGCAGTTATGGATGTTATTTTGGAAGCCAGGAGGCTCAGCATCAGAAAATCTTATGCAGAAAAATGGAAGAGATTCTGTGCTTGGAATCAGGCACAAGGAATTGACCCGCTTGTCCCAAATATCCTCAGATTTTACAGTACCTAACTGAGATGCTGGACAAAGGCCTATCCTTCTCATCAATTAAGATCCATGCTTCTGCCATTTCTGCTCATTACAATACGGAACCAGTTATTTTTTCACATCCACTGCTAAGGCAGTACCTCAGAGGGGCCAAAAACATAAGACCCCCAAGAAGAGCACCGATACCTACATGGGACCTCAATTTTGTCTTGGAAAAGCTCACACTGCCTCCTTTTGAGCCGGCCAATACAGCTGAGATAAAATTCTTGTCATGGAAAACAGCTCTGCTCCTAGCAATAACTTCAGCAAGAAGAGTCTCAGAGTTACCGGCATTAATGGCAGTGGAACCTTTTAACATTTTCCATCCGGACAGGGTTTCTGTAAGGACAAACCCAACATTTATGCCAAAGGTAGTATCCAGTGTGGCTCTTAATCAAACCATTTATTTGCCTACTTTTTATCCAAATCCCCAGAATAAAGGGGAGAGACTTCTGCATTCTTTGGACATACACAGACAGCTATGCTTTTACTTGGACAAAACTAAAGCTTTCAGAAAGACTGAGCAACTTTTAGTGGCATATGCTGCAGGATCACAAAGAAAGGCTATCTCAAAGCAGACTATTTCAAAATGGATAGGACATTGCATTCGTTTCTGCTATGCACAACATGGCAAATCAGTGCCTAAGGGCATTAGGCCACATTCGACCAGGGCAGCAGCCACATCAGCAGCCTTTCTCAGAGGAGTACCAAC
Source organism: Protopterus annectens (assembly GCF_019279795.1). Classification (NCBI taxonomy): domain Eukaryota; kingdom Metazoa; phylum Chordata; order Ceratodontiformes; family Protopteridae; genus Protopterus; species Protopterus annectens. Next base: position 1,138,443,201 of record NC_056727.1, on the reverse strand, counting down.
CAAGGAAATTTTGGAGGCTGCAACTTGGAGTTCAGTGCACACTTTTACCAAGCACTACCACTTACCTCTTTACTCTAAATCCAGAGCAGGCTTTGCCACTGCAGTTCTGCAGGGCCTCATAGCCACTCCTAATTCTGTTTAGACCCAGCCGCCCAACCTCAGCTTTGGGATTCAACCCAAGTGTAATGACTGCAGTGGTGAAACGCGATGAACATAGTACAGTTGTGTACCTACCATAAATGTAGATGTTTGAGTGTATTCACTGTTGCAGTACAGATTACCCACCCACCATCCCCCTTTCTTTGCTGGGACTTATCTGTACTTCTCTATTCTATACAACCTATGTGGTGTATTTGCTTGTAGATGAAGGTATTGTTTATTTTAGTGCATGCTTTCTATAAGCAATGTTTTTAGCCTACCTTTTTGGGGGCACCTGACATCTGGGGCAAGAAAAACTGAAGAAAATGGCGTCAGCTGCATCTTTTATACCCCTGGCGCACTGATGTCAGGGAAGAAGTGACAGCAACCAACGCCGGACCAGGACTTTTGGAATTTAGGCTGACTGCGGGTAGCCTGCCAGCAGGATAACCCAAGTGTAATGACTGCAACAGTGAATACACTCAAACATCTACATTTATGGTAGGTACACAACTGTACTTTCTTGGCTGTAGAATCTAAGTTGTTTGTGGATATCTAACAAATGCAACATGTATTCTTTGTTTGAATATCTGGGTAAGAATACTGGTAAGTTTATGAACTGGTTTAGGTTTACTTCAGATGCCATCTTAGGAATAAAGGACGTATTGTTTCTCACAGAGACTCTGACTTTGTGAAATAACTAAATAGGAAGGCTTATATGAGAGTGCCTGTAACTTTGAAATTCATCTAGCTGATGTCACTGCCACTAGGAAAATTGTTTTCCAAATAAAGATCTTTAAATTTGCTGTGGTTGTGGATTCAAATGGAAACTGAGTCAGAGTTTGCACCAAAATGGTGATGTTCTCTGGAGGGGACCGGGTTTCTAATTGTTTGTCTTAGTAAGAAAGTGCCCTTCAAAAAAGAGATTTTCGGTGAAACTGTAGGAGTATCCTTGCATCCAGTATGAAAATTTAAAACAACTGTCATCTGAACCTTGATAGTGGAGTAGCAGGAACATTTATGAAAGAGCTCAAATTTCTAGTTTGGGTTGAACAGGTGCTGAAAAAGGGTTGAGCTATTTAGCAAAGGCTCTAATAGAGAGACTCTTCCATTTGCTGTTGTATATCTTTCCAGTGTCCGGTTTTTGAGAAGCAGAAGGAATACTGATTACTGCAGGAGGAAGCCTGGCATCTCTGGCTACCTTTAACTTCATGGACTTCTGATCTGCTGGAAGCAGTCCGGACGGGTGAGTTATAGGTTTAGAGAGTGATCCAACATCTATGGAGGATGTGCTAGTTGAGGCCATAGGTAGGGGAATCATGTCTGTTGGAGCCTAAAAGGGGCAATAAGGGTCACTCTGACCTTGCACTGTCTTACCTTCTGTATGAATTTGTTCGTTAGGGGCAGTGCTGGAAAAGAACATAGGAGGTCTAGGGGCCAGTTGTAGACCAGAGTGTCTTTCGGCAACTGACCCTGTGGAAGGATCAGGGCAAAATATGTGCTGCATTTGTTGTTGAGATAGGAGGCAATTAGGTCACACTAAGTTTAGCCCCAGTGAATGAAGATCAAATGTGCCACTGTAGGAATGAGAGATCTGTTGTGAGGCATCAGGTAAGTTCTGTAGAGAGACTTTACCAAAGAGATCACCAGTTCCAGGGGGAGTGAGTCAACATCCCCCACCCACCCTCCAGTCCTCAATGCCCCTTCTGCAAAACTAGGATGAAGGCTTTCCCTCTTCTATCACAGATGGACCAAAATCATGAGGACAAATGGGCCACTGCCTGATCCAGATTTTGTGGAGGAGGAGCTTTCCACCCTACATCTGACCATGGATAGTTTCTCCAGGCTGGGATTTATCCTAAGTCTGAAAAAGTCCAGTCTCACCCCATTTCAAAAACTTGTTTTTCTAGGGGCCTTGCTGGACACAGACCTATAGAGGGCTTTTCTCCCAAAGGAAAACATCATTTTCACACTGTACTTTCAGTCTCTACCTCACTTTTCAGTAATTTCAGCAGTGGGTGCCCTGTGATTATTGGGTTGCATGTCCTTGTGTATCCTAATGATACCTCTAGCTAGACTGCAGATGAAGAAAATTCAGTGTCATCTCAAATACATATGGAACCAACAGAGTCAGTTCTTCAGCCTCAGGATTTAACTTCTACCGTGTCTCAGAGAACTGGGGTGGTGGATCTCTGCTTGCAGGCAGAATTTAGGGGTGCCCTTCAAGATTCTTTCTCCAAGGCAGACCTTGACAACAGATGCCAAAGACCTAGAGTAGGGGGCCTATTTAAACAGTCTTCAAGTATAGGGAAAATGGGAAGCAGGCATCTTAAGAAACCACATAAACCTCAAGGCCATTCATCCCACACCTCAGTCTTAGCACATTGAGGCTGATGATCAAATTTCACACTACCTGAGTGGCATGCAGCCACCCACCATCCCCCATATTTTTATGAAGTTCGATGATATCCAACCTTGTCATGTTGTTGGTTGGCTTTGGTTATTTGTGGCTGCAGATTGGTTGGTTTCAGGCAGTTCTTGTTTCTGGTTTTCTTGGTTCTTCCTGCTTGGCAGTAAAAGCCTGAACAACTGACAGCCTTTCACACAGGTTAGGCTTCTCTTGATCAGAGGGGCTTAGACGATCCCTTGTCACAGGGAGCCGGAAGAGGGAATTCTGAGCTTTGGAAAGCTGCCACTGTGGGTTTGCGCAGGCACAGAACCCATATGCCACTAAGGTAGTGTTACTGGTAAGTAGGACTTACACAACTTTACTTTTCTGCTCTAATCAAAGGATATAATTCTGATCAGTTTCAGATGGCTGTGATCCAGTCTGATGCATCTGACAGGTCATTCCTGGCATTGTAGGCCATGTTTTGGCCAGTATCAAATGTCAGAATTATCCAAGAAATGTTTGGACTAGGTAGCAAACAACTTTGATCAGAGACTGCCACTTATTCCATCATTGACCAGGAAATTCTAGGGGTGCTGTACAGTCTAGATAAGCCTAAGCAGCCAATTTCATTTTCGTTTTAGTCCCCATGTTCTTACAGTGGATGGAGGAGTACATTTAGAGCAACAGACAAGTTCATTGAAACCTCTGTGTCCCTTCTTAGTTCGTAGTACTCACTAACTTGAAGTGATTGAGTTGTCCAAAAATTGTCCATTCTTCAGGTAGTTAAAATTTCACCATCCGTCATGTGGTATATAAACAATCGGGGATTAGCAGGATTGTTGTGGCTGTGCGGGGGGGTATATTAGATTATCGAACACCATATCTTCAAACTCTTAAAAGTTTGAAAATCAACAGAAAAAACCTACCTGAAAGGTTAAGCAGGGGGGCAAGCCCCCCTACAACCCCCTACACCCTTTGCTCTTTAAATATACCAACTCCGAGATCGCACTACAGTGCAGACAATAGAAAACTCCCAATGTGAAGTTGTTTAGTCTCGCCATTCATTCTTTACTGATGGGTTCACAGCCGATCCATCGGCTCCGATATGGCCATTTGCAAAGCTCAAGGTTTACCAGTAGCTCGAGACCAAGCCCCTTATCCCATGATGCACTACTGGAATTACCTCAGATCTAGTTTGCTGTGGCACGGATCTCAGTGGTTCCAGTTCGCTCAAGCCAGTTTTGAACAAAAAACGCGTTTTTCGCAAGTTATTCAATAATTTTTTCATATTACTCATTAGATTAGTCTTATAGTAGTTTCTATAGTTTCTATAAGATCCCTTACCCTTGTGTGCCTTTTGAATAGTTAGCTTAGTTAGTGGCCTCGTGTTTAGTGAGTGACCAGGATGGGGCCAGCAAGTCCTCCAAGTCTTCCAAATCTTCAGGAGACTCCAAGGTTTCTAAAGAAAATGGAGGATTCCGAGACATTGGCTCCACAGCTCTCGGAGCCGAGTGTCTCCTCTTTGCGGAGCCAGCCCACAGTTCTGGAGCTGGTCTCTGAGAGACCTTGCATCTCCACTCCTTCAGTTGGTACCGTCGGTGCACTCCTCTAGGTCTTCTGTCAGCCTCTCAGAATTGGATATGGACCGATTGGTGCAGAAGCTCTTATGGGCACCAGGCCTTACTAAATTGTTGTCTGCTCCGACCCTAGCATTGGACCCAAAGACCACCACCCTGGATTTGACTATTCCTCCTCCAAGCCATACCGGACCTTCAGAGCTGGAGGGGGCTGACCTGCTGATTGTGGAGCCTTTGGAGCTGAGACCTGCTCCAGTGTCATTGGTTCCATCTACTCTGATGTCCTCGGTGCCGACCGGGGACTCTAGGAGCCGACACTCTCCTGTCGGGTCCGGGGAGGATAGTCGCACCGACTTATCGGTGCCGACTCTTCCTTTCGGGGGCTCTGCTTGGATGAGCTCTGCTGCTACCTCTTCCTCGGAGCCCACAGCCTCAGTGCGGGAGGGGCTGGCGGTTCTTCGAGTCCGTCGACTCCTTTTCATCGGAGCTGTAATGCCTTCAAAGCCATGAGGAGAGTCTTGTCCCCAAAGACATCCTTGCACCAGGTCTGGTATCTTCTTCCCCCAAAGCGCCTGTGTCTGCTACTGCCTCCATCGTCCAGGCCAAGCTTAGAGACCCTGAGCCTCAGGTAGCCCCACAGGGCACCTCTTGCTCTTCCAAGACCTCCACAGAGGTTCCCACTGAGGAGGTCCCCAGGAAGGGATTGTGCAAGAGGAGACACTTGGACTCCCCACAGGAGCCTTTGACATCTGACACTGACTTTGGATGAGTCAGAAGGGTCCCCACAATCCCCCTCTGAGGATATTCTGTTTGCGGAGATACTCGAGATCTTTAGGCAGAGGGGTGATTGGCATTCCAAAAGCCCTACTAAGGACGAGTCATTTCTCCTGAAGGCTTTTGGGTCTCAACCTTCCACCTCTTGGGTGTCTCTACCCTTCGATAAGCTCATGCAGCTGGTCTCTCGGAGGGTGTGTTAGTCACCAGAGTCCATGGAACCTGTCCCTCGGAGGCCTAATAAGTTCATTTCTGTCCCCCGTAGATAAAGCCTTTTTGTCCAAAGGAGTCCCTGTTGATGCCATGGTGGTGGCGACGGCCATCAAAAAGGAAATGTCTGAGACTTCCTCATCGATCCAGCCTCCTAACAGAGAGTCCAGGATCTTGGATCGATATGGGGAATGCATGTTTAGTTCAGCGACTTTTGCACTCCGATCCCTGAACTATTTGACCCATTTCACCAGACTGCAAAGAGATCTCCTTAAGGAATTGGGAGATGCTGTTCAGGGTACTGTAGCTGCAGGGGCTTCTGACAAAGTTGACACCCAGCTTGCTACCCTAAATTCCATTGTGAACTCGTCCAAGTATCTCATATCATATGCAGCTGATGGGATGAGTAGGGCAGCGGGTACAGGAATTGCTCTAAGAAGACATTCCTGGATGTGCTTGTGTTTCTTCGTGGAGCCCTTTAAGTCTTCATTTGTCAGCATCCCTTTTTGATGGCTCATCTCTGGTCCCAAACTGAAGGAAACTCTGACCAGGTGTGAACAGGAGGGAAACACTGGCTGCCATCGGAGTGTTTTTTTCCTCCCCTACTTGGCCTAACCCCAAAGGGGAGGGAAAATGTGGTTCTGAAAAGCCCAAGGAACCTTTCAGGACACATGGTGAACCCCCCCCCCCCCTCTAGGGTCAAAGGAGGGGGGTCATAATGAAAGACGCTGTCCTCATGGCAGAGGGGTTCTGCAACAGCAGTGACAGAGATCACTTCTCTGGCCAACCGTATCAGCGCTCCTGAAAGGAGGCCCGGCTGTCCTGCTCTGGAGGCAGTCGGGGGTCGCTTATCTTTATACCCAGACACCTGGCAAGATATAACAAACGACAGCTGAGTACAAAGTATCATTTCCAGAGGGTATTTCATACTGATGTCCTTCATGGATGCATCTGCAGTCATAACAACTGGGTTGTCCTGTCGTCAGGCAGCCCTTCAGTCGGCCGGATTCCAAAGTCCGGGTCCGGCTTCGGCTGATGTCGCACTTCACCCGACGTCATCTCTGTTGGTCTTCGGGTATAAAGGCATCAGCCGACGCCATTTTCCTCTGTCTTTCTTGGGCGTGGCGCCGAAGCAGAAGCTGTTCAAGTGCCGGTCGGTTGGAACCAGAGATTACTTCTACCGAATACTACTAAGACTTCTAAAGCTAAGTACACTCTTTCTTGCCTCAGCCGATGTCAGAAAAAGTTAATAATTGTTTAACCTGTGGGAAACAAATACCTCATAAAGATTTCCACTCTTATTGTCTGCCTTGTTTAGGCCCAGCCCAAGCAGCCTGTTCGCCTGTGCTTCTTTCAACCGGCCGGTCGGAGTTTGCAGAACAGTTTTTCGGTTCTGATTTACATTATGCCGCCGGATCCTCCGACTACCTAATCTGCCAAAACGCAAAGATAAAAGACGGTCCACGGTTTCGGAAACCATGGTTAAGCAAAAACCGAGAAAACTGATCAAAGTACAGCTGAATCTATCTCTACAACTGAGGCCCCTGCTACCACTCTTGAATCGGCCTCAGAAATTTTATCCACTACGGTGGTTGCCACTGACTTATCAGACACCATTCCCTTGGATGTCTCTACCCCAGCACGTGGTGCTGCTAGGCCTCCAGCAGCCATGTCCATTAAGGCCTTCGCCAGGGCTAAAGCAGCCAAGACTACTAAAACAGTGCCTGTTAAACCCCCCACAACCAGGCCCTCTTCCAGTTCTCAAATGCTTACTTTGGCAGAAGATTTAATTTCTTTAATTAGAGGATCTCAATCTCACCCAGACAGGGCCTCTCAGCCCCAGAGAAGAGACCTAGGGCAGAGCCCCTGAGCCAGTGTCTGATGATTCTGCTGATGAATCAGACATAACTGACCAGCCAGAGGCTCCTTTCTCCAATTTTGAAGATTCTGATGCTGAAGAATCCATTCCAGCTGCTTCCCCACCAGAAGAATTCTCCTTTGGGAAACCTTACATGCCATGCGAGAGCAGTTCCAATGGCAGCAACAGGATTTTCAGACTCCAGAAAAGACTTAGGACCTTTCTGCACCTTCCACAGCACAGGCCCTTAGCTATACCTCCTGTCTCTCTGTGGTGGATGATGCTTTCAATGATGTCTGCTCCGCTCCAGATTCTTTACCCCAGCCCCTGCCAAACCAGACAGATTTTACAGGGTGCCAGATACTCATCACCACCTTTACAAGGCCCCACTTGCAGACCCGAAACTATATCCCAGGGTCCCAAGGTAGCAGCGGTAGTCACACCATAGCTAAAACCCTATTCCTTCTGAAAGGGAAGCAAGGTCATTAGACAGATGGGGTAAAAGGTCTACACTTCAGCTACTCTCTCAGCTAGAGCTTTAAACTGTCAGTTTCACATGATACAATACCAAGAGTTTATGCTTGATCAGTTAACTAAAAAGCTAACCACTGATGAATCTCTTGATAAGAAATATGTATTAGAAATGGTAAATAACATACAACAGGTTAGTAACCATTCCTTAAAATGTGGCTATGATGCACTGGAGGCTTCATTTAGATCAGCCATGACTGGCACAGTGATAAGAAGGCATGCATGGCTAAAGGAGCAAGCTTTACCGGATCATGTTAAAGCTAAGTTGCTAGATGCTCCTATGGATAAGACAAGTTTGTTTGGTACACCTGCCCAGCAGGTTATGAAGAAAATGGAAGAAAAGGCAAAATCTGTTCAAACGGTTAAAGATTTCTTGCAGGTTCAACCCCAAGGTTTAGCAGGAACTGGCCTGCCAAAATTGGTCCTTTCCTGACTCCACAAGATCTCAAAGGGGCAGGAATAGACGTTCCAGAGGCAGAAACCAATCCAGAGGAGGTGCCTACAGAGGACGACAGTGGCAAGGTAACAACAGAGGCACAGACACAACCACTGCCACTACATCAACACAACCACAGTGACTTAACCGTAACAAATAGCAGCTCCTCTAGGCGGAAAGTTAACCTTATTTTCAAAGAACTGGCACTACATAACAAAAGACAAGTGGATTTTACAAACCATAGATCAAGGTTACGGTTCCACTTCCACACTTTACCAGTCAAAAGAGGAATGCCAAATCTACCTCCAAATCAAAAACAGAGGCTCTACAACAGATAATGGAGTTAGCAAACATGAGAGCTGTGGAAAGAGTGCCAACAGCAGAGCAAGGAAAGGGTTCTACTCCAGACTATTCCTAGTTCCAAGAAAGGAAAAAGTTGGAGACCAATTACCTGTCCACCTTAAATACATACATCATTGTCCCAAAATTCAAAATGCTGACCCTACAGCAACTTCTTCCCATGCTGGGCAAGGAGTGTTGGCTGGTAACTCTAGATCTCAAGGAGGCATACCTGCAATCTGCAGAAGATACCTCAGATTTCTTGCAGGATCAGAGCACTATCAATTCTCAGCATTGCCCTTTGGCTTATCTACTGCCCAGAGTATTCACAAAATGCCTGGCATCAGTAATCGCCCATTGCAGACTACAGGGAATTCAAATTTACCCATACCTGGACGACTGCCTGCTACAAGGGGACAACAAAAGCAAGCTGACAACAGATTTACAAAGGGTCATTTACTTGCTACAAGCACTGGGATACACAGTCAATTTACAAAAGTCAAGGCTGATACCATCCCAAACAAGGACATTCTTGAATTGGACACAGTAAAACAAATGGCATTCCTAACTACAGAAAAACAAAAGAACTCCCTCTTTACTTCTTGGCACTAACAAAACTGAACAAGTTAACAGCAAGAAAAGTACTGCAGGCCTTGGGCTTCATGGCATCATGCATAATCTTGGTCCCATTTGCCAGACTACATATGAGAAAACTACAGTGGTACCTAAAGAATTTATGGTCCCAACACAGACACAGCCTAGAAACAGAAATCCCACTAATTCCATGCTTAAAACAGGAGTTCCTATGGTGGGCTCAGGCATGCCAGTCAAACCCAGGCCTACACTTTCGCAGATGTCAAGCAAGCCAGACCATCACAACAGACGCTTCAGACCTAGGATGGGGGGCCCACATGCTGGACAAATGCGTGCAAGGATTGTGGACACAGGATCAACTTCACCTGCACATCAACCTAAAAGAAATGCTGGCAGTAAAACTGGCAATCCAAAAGTTCAGACCATTTCTCAAAGAGGGCCAGTTGATGATAAGGACAGACAACACCACAGTCATGTGGTACATCAACAAACAGGGAGGCACTCATTCATACCCCCTATGCAGAATGACTTTGGAGCTGTGGACCCTGGCACTCAGCTACAACATCCAGTTACAGGCAATATTTGTACCGGGAAAAGAAAATACTCTAGCAGACATATTAAGCAGAACCACATCGGATGCCCACGAATGGAAGCTGCACCCGGACATCTTCAAGACCATCTCAAAGAAATGGGGAATGCCTCAGATAGATCTATTCGCATCACCTCTCAATCACCAGCTCAAAAATTCTGCACAAGGACATTCCACCCACTAGCATGGAAAGTGGATTCGCTCTCCTTCAGCTGGAAAGGCCTAACAGCATATGCATTCCCACCTCTTCCCTTGATACACAAAGTACTACTAAAAATCAAGGAAGAACGTCCAAGGATAATCCTGATAGCTCCAAACTGGCCAAGACAACACTGCTACCCACTGCTGAGGAGCATGTCTCGGAACAATATGTGGCCAATACCCCTGATGCCTTTGATGTTAACTCAGAACAACTACAGCATCATACATCCAAACCTAAAAACGTTGCAACTGACTGCATGGAACATCACATAGCAGCAGCTAATCCAGAACTTTCCCAAAGAGTTAGACATTATTCTTGAAGCACGCAGACCTTCAACAAGAAGGAACTATGCTGGAAAATGGAAAAGGTTTGTCATTTGGAGTACTGAAAGAGGAAAAGATGTGTCAAACATAGATATGCCTAACATTCTGGAGTATCTGGCTGAACTTCTTCATTCAGGCCTGTCCTACTCCTCCATCAAGATACATGCATCAGCTATTTCAGCAGAATACAGCTTTGATCCACCTGTTTTTTTGCCCAGGCAGTTCCTCAGAGGAATCAAGAATGTAAAACCTCCAAGGAAACCACCATTACCAGCTTGGGACTTAAACTTTGTGCTAGAAAAGTTGACACTATCACCCTTTGAACCAGCAGCAACAGCAGACCTACAACACCTGTCATGGAAAACTGCTTTCCTACTGGCAATTACTTCAGCAAGGAGGGTTTCAGAACTACAGGCCTTAATGGCAGTGCAACCCTTCCTAATCTTCCACCAAGATAGTGTCCATGAGGACTAATCCTACATTTATGCCTAAGGTGGTATCCAGAGTGTCTTTAAACCAGGCAATCCACCTACCTACCTTCTTTCCCAACCCACAAAACAGAAGGGAAAGAATACTGCATACCTTGGATGTACATAGACAGCTACGCTACTACTTGGACAGAACAAAAAGTAGCAGAAAGACTGACCAACTTTTGTAGCCTATGCAACAGGAAGGGAAGGAAAAGCTATTTCCAAACAGACAATCTCCAAATGGATAGGAAATTGCATACGATTCTGTTACTCCTTCCATGGAAAACCAATTCCACAGAACATAAGACCTCATTCTACAAGGGCAACAGCCACTACCACAGCCTTCTTACGAGGAGTGGCAACCAAAGACATTATTGAGGCGGCTACTTGGACCTCCGTGCATACATTTGCCAAGCATTATAATTTGCCTCTATATTCCAGATCCCGAGCAGGGTTTGCCACTGCTGTACTGCAAGGGATCCTAAACACACCATAATCTACTTTTACCCTCCTCCCCTAGTTGGCTATGGTATTCTACCCAGTTGTTATGACTGCAGATGCATCCATGAAGGACATAGTACAGTTTTGTACCTACCATAAATGTAGATGTCCGAACTGGATAGCATCTGCAGTCCCTCCCTCCTTCCCTCTGTGGTACTCCTAGGGTGTTTACCCTCCTAATAGCTAGCTGGTGGGGAGTCTTTATGGTGTATTTGTTTGTATATATGTACATACATGCTTATTTTGTGTTTACCTCTATCTTTTGGAAACATTGGCATCTATCTAAATTTTAGCCTTCAAGAGGGCTACTGGCATCTGGGGCAAGAAACACTGAGGAAAATGGCGTCGGCTGGTGCCTTTATACCAAGACCAACAGAGATGACGCCGGGTGAAGTGCGACATCAGCCGGACCCGGACTTTGGAATCCGGCCGACTGAAGGGCTGCCTGACGACAGGACAACCCAGTTGTTATGACTGCAGATGCTATCCAGTTCGGACATCTACATTTATGGTAGGTACAAAACTGTACTTTCTACTCCACCCACACCTGCAAGGAGAATCCCGGACATTCCACCCTGTTACAGGGTACAAGCAACTGTAGAGGTCAGCAAGTTACTAGAAAAAAAGTCATTCAGCCAGTCCCAGCAGACCAAACAGGATCCGGAACTTACTTAAGATTCTTTTTGGTTCCAAAGAAAACAGTGGACTGGAGACCTATTTTGGACCTCAGCAGACTCAACCAATTTGTGAAGAAAGGGAAGTTCCAGATGGTCACACTACAGTCTATCCTTCCCTTTTAAGGGAAAGACAATTGGATGTGCTCAATAGATCTCAAAAATGCATACTACCACATAAAAATGGCCAGGCCATCCAGAGATAATCTGCGTTTCCGGCTGGGAGCCAATTATTATCTATTTTGAGCCCTGCCCTTTGGTCTCACTACAGCCCCCAGAGTGTTCACCAAATGCATGGCAGTGGTCACAGCTCACCTGAGATGTCTAGGATTCCAGGTGTTTCCGTACCTAGACGATTGGCTCCTTACCTCCACCACCAGGCATCAACTGATTCTGACAAGGGAGTCCACTCTGACACTTTGCAATCACTTTGGCATTACATTCAACTCAGAAAAGTTTGCCTTGTCACCATTGCAGCATATTGTCTTTATAGGGGTAGAGTTAGACACTTCAACCACCACTATACGACTACCAATCGAGAAGGTCTTTCTTCTTCGCCAGCATGTCAGCTCATTGGTTAGGAAGGACAGAGCATCAGAAGTTTTAAAAGTATTGAGTTTGATGGCGGCAGCGATCTTGGCCATACCATTAGCAAGGATACTTATGCGAATCCTTCAGTGGCTGCTGTTCTCTCAATGGTCTTATCAGGAACTTCCAATGAATCACATGATTTTAATTACGAACTCTTGCAAGAGAGATCTCCAGTGGTGGTTGACGTCTCTTCATGTAACCATAAGACGCCCCTTTGTACTACCCCCTCCAGTAGCCACTGTGACCACAAATGCTTCCCTGATTGGGGGGGGGGGGGGGCATTTTCAGGGAAAGACTGCCCAAGGCACATGGACGGACCAAGAGTCACATCTGCATATCAATGTCCTGGAGATGAGAGCAGTACTTCTGGCGTTGCAATACTTTCAGGCCTCTCTTTTTCTAGGGCCGATTGCATTTCAGACAGGCAATATGCCAGTGGTCTGGTACTTGAACAAGCAAGGTGGGACCAAGTCTTACCCCCTTTGCCGAGACGCCCTCAGAGTTTGGCAATGGGCTGTCTCTTCCCAGCGCTTTCTGTTGGCAATGCACATCCCGGGGAGATCCAACGTGATAGCAGACAAACTGAGCAGGGCAATCTTGTTGCCACACAAGTGGTCCCTCAAACAAGAGATTGCGGGCAGGATTTTCTGCAAATGGGGCCAGCCTTGCCACGATCTTTTTGCTAGTCACATCAACACAAAATGCAGAAGCTACTTTGCCCAGATTCCCCCTCCGGCAGAACCTCCAAGAGACGCACTCGTACACTATTGGCCCCCGGGTCTCCTCTATGCATTTCCTCCAGTCCCACTAATACCCAGACTTCTACAGAAAGCAAAGTCACTGGGAAGGACTATCATTCTTATAGTCCCTCATTGGCCTCGGCAGATTTGGTTCTCATTTCTTCATCATCATCTCTTGGAAGAACCATGGATTCTGGACCTAGTTCCAGACCTTCTGACACATCCGTTGGGGGACCTCCATCCTTCCTTGCAGTCACTGAAGCTAACAGCTTGGCTGCTCCAGTTCCCTTCATAGCCAGGCTTCATAACCTTTCTAATGAGACAAGGCAGATCCTCTTGTCTTCCCATAAAACCTCCACCAGAATATTATATCTTAGTAAGTGGAAGAGATTTTCCATATGGGCCTCTAAGCAGAACATTGATCCTTTTCAAGCCCCCTTCACATCCGTATTAGAATTCTTGACTATGATCTTTAATAAAGGAGCTGCAGCTGCTACAGTTCAGGTCCAGTTGGCTGCTATATCTTAACTTTCATCTCAGAGTTGACGGACTAAACATTATGTCCCACAAAGTTGTCAAAGGCCTTTCTCAAAGGAACTTTTGACATGAGGCCTCCATTGAAAACTCCTTATTCTCCTTGGAATCTAAACTTTATGCTATCTCGTATAATCCTTCCATTGTTTGAACCAGCGTCATCTTGTGATCTCAAGTTTTTATCATGGAAAACCATATTTCTGGTAGCTATTACTTCTGCCCGTAGAGTGTCAGAACTTCAAGCCTCATCTATCAGCCCTCCTTGTTTGGTTTTTCATGCTAAGAGTATCTCTTAGGACAAACCCCTCCTTTTTGCCCAAAGTTTGTTCGGAATCTAATATCAACCAAGTCATTGAGTTGCCAGTCTTTTTCCCTAAGCCATTCCAATAAACTTGAGTATATGCTGCACAAACTTGACGTTCACAGACAGCTCAGATATTATTTGGACAGAACAAAAGATGTTAGAAAATCAGACCAGCACTTTGTGTCTTTCTCTGAAGCCGGGAAAGGTAGACCAGTGGCTAAAACAACACTTTCAAAATGGCTATCAGATTATATCCCCTTTGTTTATTCAGCTGCTAATATGCCCTTACTACACAAGATTAAAGCTTATTCTACCAGAGCAGTCTCTACAACATCTGCATTCCAAGCCAAATTGCCCCTTGATAACATTTGTGCTGCAGCCACTTGGTCTAAACCTTGTACCTTTATCACTCATTACAAAGTTGATAAGGCCTCCAGGGACAGGGCTTCCTTTGGGTCTACGGTCCTGAAGAATGTACTCCTGTGAGACACCCGAGATTGAGGGTGCTAGGGACGCTACATATCAGTAAAGAATGAACGGCGAGGTTGAACAACTTCACATTAAGAAGTTATGTACTCACCATAACATTCCATGTGAGTTGTTCCATCTCACCTTCATTCTTACGTCCCTCCCTCCATCCCCCACTTGGCTGATAGTTGACCTAGAGGCTGGTCTCCTCCTGGTTACTCAATTCTTCTTCCTCTAGTACACACGCAGCAAACAAGATCTGAGGTAATTCCAGCAGTGCATCATGGGATAAGGGGCTTGGGCTCTAGCTACCGGTAAACCTTGAGCTTTGCAAACGGCCGTATCGGAGCCGATGGATCGGCTCTGAACCTATCAGTAAAGAATGAAGGCGAGATGGAACAACTCACATGGAACGTTATGTTGAGTACATAACTTCTTATTTCTGCACTGTACGGAGATCTCAATTGAAACGTTTGAACATTTACATGTTCGATCATATGGTATTGAACATATGACGTTCAAACATGTAAATGTTTGACAACATAATATAGACCCCTGTGTGGGTTAGCCATACATCTACAGGATCTGGTATACTCAGAGAGCATTCTTTTGGTGACCATTCATATTCTTGGGGATGGCAGTAGTGTAGCAGACTACTTTTATTAATCACTTCAGCTAGACCAGAAGTGGCGACTTGCTACAAAGATGTTTCAAAACTTTGTGATGACGTGGAGCATGTCAGAGAAGAATACCTTTGCATCTCACATCAGCATTCAAATTGGAAAGTTTTGTACCATTGCTCAGAATGCCTTAACAGGGCACAAGGGGAAGATATTTATGGTAACCCTGCAGTACCATTGAGTCAAAGGATTTTTGCTGAAGAAGCAAACCCTTCCTTACTACCTGTACAGGGGAGTGGGGGCAAGTCCCCCCTTCACCGCTTTTATAATTGTAAACCCACACCCCCCAAGGTTGTAGCAAGTCAGGGAGAAAAGAACAGTTTTTTACTGAACTGGATTTTGAAAGATCTTGTTAATTACATAACTGATTACCACGTGTGGTCATTCCGTGGTCTTGAGAACACACATTGTGGATGTCATCATTTGCCTGCTCTTGGTTCATGCTGTTTGTCAGTGTAGATTTCCCCCTCAGCCATAGTGTCTGTTACAGTGAAGGAGTTTGGTACTGGGGTGAATGCTCCTGGGCACATTAATAAGTAATACAACCAAGCCACAGCAGATACTGTTTTCCAGACATCCACAGGGAGCATTTGCCTGCCTTCAGAAATTCTGAAGGAGACTCCCCTTCCCTAGAACACAGCAAGCCATAGGTATTCCAGCCATTTTGGAGGTTGTTCCTGACAGTGGGGTATTGACAAAGGGGGGAAGACCTGGGATTGTTTTACTGTATTAGTCTTAGGTACATCACAGTCCAGCAGACATCTGACTTTGGGCTGTGGAAGGCATTTGACCAGGGCAATGCTTTTTGGTTTTTGACATTAAAAAAAAAGTCACTGAGGTACGTTTTGCCATGATCCAGTGAGCTGTATGTCCTTTTCCCTGTCTGCTTCTTTAATGGAATCACAGGAAGGGAGAATGGTCCTCTTCCCTGTTAGAGTTTTTACGTCTTACCTGGACAAGGCAGATTTAATCTATTCTTTCTTGATCTTCTGTCCTCTTGGGTTTGACATTTTTTGATGAGGACACTTTCTCCTCAGGCTTTACCCCCAGAAGATGTCTTTTATTTTAGCAAAAACAGATTAAGTAAATATTTCAAATGAAGGGATATTAGGAAATGTTGTTCTACACAGCAAAGGTGCTGTGAACTTGGGTATTGAATATCCCACACCTACAGTCCTCCTTGTTAGAGAAGCAGTAAAAGGTGGTTTTCAGAATGCCTTTCTGGAATTTGATTCTGGGCCACCAGTGTCCAAGAAGCCAGATATATTTTACAGAGTTTGGGAGCAGTTTTAGCATCTGTTTAAGAACCCAGTAGTAAACTCTGCTGTCATTTCCATGGAGACAGAAGTGGGATTGTAATAGTCCCTCGCTGAATATATTTTACAGTAACAGAGAAAGTACAAGCCTGTACATGTTTGAGGGGAAAAAAAGTGCATTTCTCTGCAATCCTTGACGTCATGGTTATTAAGTACCAAATGCACATGATAGTTCTGTACCAGGAAGATGTACTTTGGCAGATAAAAGTAGCAGCTCAGTAGATCCAGTGCTTATCACTGAGACAAAATTGCCATACCTTCAGCGGCTGCAACAAAATTATGGAAGCAGGCATTCAAGTATGGCCTTAGTGCTGTTTATGCGTGTTCAGGGGAGGTGGGCCAGCAGGATAGTCATTCTTAGGAGTCTTGCCTTCAATTGTAGTCCTTTCCCAAGTAATGGCAACCTGTTAATGCTCTATCAGTTAAGGGTAAGTGGTTTGGACCCCCTTTCAAGAAATATTAAAGAAACCAGAAGAAGAGCATTAATGTAAAAACCTGAGAACATTTTTATGCCCCTGTACATGGTATTTCAGAATAATCTTGTAAGTTTGGAAGCAGTAAGGAAACAGTGTAAGAAACATGGGCAGTCTGAATAGAATCAGCAAGTCTGGAGGGACAGGATAGGTCACGTCATACATGAGCAACGTTGAAAAGGGAGCAGATAACCTCCTACCAGGGTAGCATGCTGGCGCAGCTAACTTTGACTGCACACTTTTCCCTCCTTTCCAAGACACTTTTGTTTAAGATATTTCACTATCAGTAGAACTCCATTGTGACCTCAAACAAGTAGGCAAAGGAAACAGTGGCTGTTGGCTACACTGTAGAATTTGGTTAATTTACCCCACTTTCCTTTGCATGCCCTGTATTCCAGTGAACCAACTGATGTGTGCTCTGCCTATTCTCAGTCATTTTCTGGGATTATAAAACAGTGGACATAGTTCTTGCCCCCAATTCGGGAATGCATTTGGTAGCAAGTAGGAGGCCAAGTGGAGACCTTTTCCTCATTTTCCCCTCTTAAACTAGTATGTGGTAGTAAAATTCAGGATGTTTACACTACAGCCTCTTCTCTTGCTCATGAAGGATTTATGAAGGACTCTGCACTTTCCTTTTCACATGTCATGCAGCCAGGTCCTCAAGTTTAGAGTGGGGAGATCATGCTACCAGCTCACCTCTTTTCCTTTTAGCATCTGTGCTGCTGTCTTGGCCTTTGTGAAGTGTACAGCTTTAATTTTCTCCCTCCTTCGAATGAAGATGATCCACATTACCCTCTGCCTGGATAGCTGTCCTCTACAGATCTGCTGCATAGGGGCACTGCATATGACTTCCAGCTTTACTGTTTCCATTTACAGAACTTGTGCATCTCCTTGAACATTTAGAAGTCCAGCCTGGATCCCCTCCTGCAGAAAAAAAATTCTATGTGCTCTTCTGGACACTAAGGTTTGCAAAGTTTCTCTGCTCTAAGACAGAACCAACCAAATGTGAGGCTTTATTTTTCTGCTGACTTCCCTGAGATCTGACTTTACAGCTTGGAATTTCCTCAAGACGTTGGATTTCATTTCCTGTTACACTTTGGTGGTATCTTGTGTAGGCATGCTTATAAATAAAGCCTTTGGGGAGATCACTGGTAGGCTGTAGAACATGTCCCCCTCCTGATTTCTGCACCCTAGTAGCAAAGGAATTAAAATGATGGGCCAGACAGGTGGTGAGCAGGCTAGGTCCTCCCTTTGCCTTTCAGATGAATTGGAGATTAACTACAGAACAGTCAGACGATGAACAAAAGTCCCACTTCAGTTCATAGTGCAGATGAAGACCCACTTCAGTTCATAGTGCAGTGCAGATGATCCAGAGAATAGGGAAAAAGGTCTATTGGCCTGAAATAAATGATGGCTGTTCACAGTACTTAACAGATTTTTCAGTCAGTGCTGACCCCGAAGGCATTTGAAGTGGTAACAAAGAAGACCTTGTAATACATAAAGAAACATAGAGGTGCATCCTCCTGTTTGCAGATTGCTAATGATTTTCTCAGAACCAGCAGTCATTATCAACCTACATTACAAAGCAACCTGCTTTTCTAGCCAGCAAAGCTCTACTTGAGCACAGAATTCATAACTTCATAATGAATGGAGAGTGGCAGGGTAGTTGAATATTGAGGTCATAGCTTAACCTGAATCGAAGCAAGACAAACCTTTTTGAAGTTCACAATAATATGAGGAGCCTAGAACTCAGATATAGACCTTTTTGCATCACAAGTCAAGGTCAGTTACTCCGTTATTAGCTGCCTTTCATACTGTCCATCAGTGCATTTTCAATAATTTGTAATGAGGGCCCACTTATATGCCTTTCCCCTAATTTGTATAGTGAAGGTATTACTAAAAGTTGGGTAAAGAAGAGCAAAGCTTATCCTGATAACCCCTTTGTTGGGCAAGATGGGTTCATAGGAGGTTACTAGGCTAGCGGCACTAGAGCCTTTACAAGCATAGCCATGTTAACCCCAAGTATCCCCAGTTCTTTTTGGGTCATTCACAGAACGAATTTATGAACAGAGCAGGTCTGTGATCAGCAACGGCTACCCCTTTCTACAAGCTACGTAGATGCCACCCCAGGGGCGAATGTGCAGTCTCCCATCTAATTTATCTAGGTTGCATTTGAATAGGGTCAGTGAGGAGCTCTGTTTTATGTGAATAAGAAGTCTGTTCCAGAGAAGCAGTATTCTCTGGGGGACATATCTCTCTTTCCATCATTCAGAATGGCAAGGTAGTTAAACATTGAGATCATAGCGTAACATGAATGGAAGAAAGACAAACCTTTTTAAGTTCACAATAATATGGGGAGCCTAGAAGCCCAGATGTAGACCTTTTTGCATCACAAGCAAAGACCTGGATGTTCATCATGTTACACTGCTGCA
Organism: Protopterus annectens; assembly: GCF_019279795.1. Taxonomy (NCBI): domain Eukaryota; kingdom Metazoa; phylum Chordata; order Ceratodontiformes; family Protopteridae; genus Protopterus; species Protopterus annectens. The sequence goes on along the minus strand of NC_056727.1, from coordinate 1,138,424,055 downwards.
GTCATTACACTTGGGTTATCCTGCCGTCAGGCGGTCCCGTAGTCGGCCAGAGTTCCAAAGTCTTGGTCCGGCGTTGGTTGCTGTCGCTTCTTCCCTAATGTCAGTGCGCCAGGGGTATATAAGATGCATCCGATGCCATTTTCTTCAGTCTTTCTTGCCGCACGGTGCCCGAAGCAGAAGTAGTTCACAAGTGCCGGTCGGCCGACTCCTGAAATTTTCTAAGTCGAATTTCAGATCCAAAGTCTTCAATAAATCTAAGTACCCCGCTGGGGAAACTTTTTTCTTGTCTCAGACCGATGTCAAAAAAAAACTTAATAATTGTATTTCTTGTGGGAAGCAAATACCTCACAAGGACTTCCACTCTTACTGTATTCCATGCCTAGGCCCTGATCACGAAATCACTAGTTGTCGATTTTGTGCTAGATTTAACAAATGCACTATAAAAAGACGTTTTGATTTTGCTTTGCACTACTTTGGCCGAAGGTTCAATTATATTATGCCATCGGATCAACCGACGACCTCAATACCGAAAAAACGCAAAGACAAGGGTAAAGACAGGCATCTGAGGTCCAAAACTGACGACGAAACCTCTTCTAGGCCAGTCGCCAGTTCTCAGTGAGGCGCTTTCGCAGCCCCTGACACCCGCTACCTCAGAGCCACAGGCCGCTTCCGACTCCCACGTGGAGACAATTAGGCCTCTGGAAACTCAGATGGGTCTGGAGCCGCTGAGCAGGCATCGGCTTCTGAGGGTGTTTTCAGACTTTCACAACTTACCATTAAAACAACAGCCAAGACGAAAGTACCATTAAAGACAAAGAAACAAGTGCAGCATTCTCCTGGACAGTCCTCCATGCGTAAGAAACAGATGCTTAAAATGGCCGAAGACCTCATTACTGTAATCAGGGGTTTCCATCCCCCTCCTGAGAAAAGGCCTAGGCAGGATACAGACTATGATTCCTCTGATCAGGTTTCCATTTCCTCTGATTCCTCTTCAGATCAGGGATACTCTCTACCCCCTTATCAGGACTCTGATGCTGAAGAATCTACCCTTTCAACCTCTCCTCCTGAGGATTATTCTTTTGGGGAAACTTTGCATAACATGAGGGAGCATTTCCATTGGGAAAGTCAGGATTATTCAGAATCCAAGAAAAGGCTCAGGGATTTCCTTTTATTGCCTCAGCATAGGCTGCTGGCTATTCCGCCTGTACTAGACATTGTGGATGATGTGTTCTCTGAATCCAGCTTATCTCCTGACTCTTTGCCCCCTGCTCCAGCCAAGCCAGATAGGTATTATAGAGTCCCTGACTCTCACAAGTTTCTTTACAAAAACCCTTCTGCTGATCCAGAAACTATTTCCAAGGGTCCAAAAGGGGTTAAGGCTTCCATTGCAAAAAATCCAGTACCCTCTGACAGAGATTCCAGAGCTTTGGATAGATGGGGGAAGAAAGTATACACTTTTGCAACTTTAGCAGTAAGAGCTTTAAATTGCCAGTTTCACATGCTTAAGTACCAACAATATTTAATGGCCCAGTTAAAACAGAAAATGCTTGCAAGCTCAGAAGCTCCTGATTGTAAAGAAATGCAGGATTTATTGCATGCAGTTGAACAGGTGGGAAAACATACTCTGCAATGTGGTTTTGATTCCTTAGAGGCCTCTTGTAGAGCCGCAGTTACAGGTTCTGTGATTCGAAGACATGCTTCTTGGTTAAAAGAACAGAGTTTACCTGATCATGTTAAGGCAAAATTATTGGATGATCCATTACAGCATGATACCTTGTTTGGTGTTAAGGCAGAAGAGGTGTTAAAGAAAATGGAGGATAAAGCTAAATCTATGCAAACAGTCAAGGATTTCTTACAGGTACAGCCACCTCAGTTTAGCAGAAGTTGGCCAACAAAGAATTGGTCCTTTCCAGTGTCAGGCAGGCTACAGAGAGGCAGATACAGACGCCCAAGAGGCAGATCTCGACCCCAAGGCTCAAACAGACAGCGACAGTGGGGCACCTCAACCCCAAAAGGAGGTGAGGACAAGTCTCAACCTTAAAGGAAACAGTCACAATGACTTTCCCCTTCATACGCCAAGCACGTCCCTTTTGGAAGCCCCCTTAGGGGGGAAAACTAGCACTTTTTCTCAAAACTGGCAAACAATCACCCAAGACAAATGGGTTCTGAATATTGTGTCTCAAGATTACAGGTTCCACTTTCATACTTTACCAAGGCTAAAAGGAATGCCAGACCTGCCACAAAATCAGTGGGCAGAGGCACAAAAACAAATTTCAGCCCTCATGGACATGAGAGCTATTCAAAAAGTACCACAGCAGGAACAGGGACAAGGATTTTACTCAAGACTCTTTCTGGTCCCCAGAAAGGACAAGGCCTGGAGGCCCATACTAGACCTTTCAATTCTGAATACTTACCTGGATATTCCAAAATTCAAAATGTTGACATTACAGCATCTTCTACCCATGCTGGGCAAGAAGGCTTGGCTTGTTACTCTGGACCTCAGAGGCATACCTGCATGCCCCTATCAGACAAAATTGCAGAAGGTACCTCAGATTCAAAGCTGGTACAATGCACTAGCAATTCTCTGCACTGCCCTTTGGCTTATCTACTGTGCCCAGGGTCTTCACAAAGTGCCTGGCACCAGTAATTGCATTTTGCAGACAAAAAGGAATTAAAATGTATCCATACCTGGACGACTGCCTCATTCAAGCAGAGACAAAAGACATTCTTCTGCAGCATCTGGTGTTTGTAAAAAGGTTGCTAATTTCTGTAGGGTACACAGTAAATGAAAAGAAGTCAAAACTAGTGTCCTCACAACAGATTATATTCCTGGGTGCCAGCTTAAATACAACGGCCCAGATGGCTTACCCTCACGCCAGACAAACAATTTCAACTAACTCAATATTTTCAATCACTGGCAAAAAAGTCCCATCTCCCTGCAAGAAAAATTCTGCAGGCCCTGGGATTCATGACGTCCTGCATACTACTAATACCATATGCCAGACTGCATATGAGGAAATTACAATGGTACCTAAAAAGTGTTTGGACTCGACACTCTCACAGTTTAGAAGCAGTAATACCAATGATTCCCTGCCTACAACAGGTGTTTCGATGGTGGGCACAGGCATGTCACCTAAACAAGGGTCAGCCTTTTACCCAACCCACAGCCAGGCAAACTCTTAACAGATGCTTTGGATTACGCCTGCGGAGCACACATGGCAGGAAAATGCATTCAGGGTAAGTGGACCACAGACCAGATGCATCTTCACATCAATCAAAAAGGGATGTTGGCTGTTCAAAATGCCCTAACAGCTTTCAAGGACCTTCGGCATCCAGGACAACTATTACTACAGACAGACAACACCACAGTAATACGGTACATAAACAAGCAAGGAGGCACTCATTCTTATCCCCTATGCAGGCAAGCCATGACCTTGTGGAACACAGCTCTAACGTATCAAGTTCATCTGCAAGCACAATTCCTGCCAGGAAAGAAAAATACTCTGGCAGACGATCTAAGCAGAAATATCATGGACTCTCACAAATGGAAATTGAATCCACAAATCTTCAGCCTGGTAATGCAAAAATGGGGATGCCCAGACATAAATCTTTTTGCCTCCCCATTGAATTGCCAACTACAAAAATTCTGCACAAGGACTTATCACAGACAAGCATGGAAAGTGGATGCTCTTCTGTTCAGCTGGAAAAACCTAAAAGTTTATGCCTTCCCGCCACTGCCTCTCCTTTCAAAGGTACTCCTAAAAGCCAGACAAGAAAAAACACAGATGATCCTGATTGCTCCAGACTGGCCACGCCAGCACTGGTACCCTATCTTAAGGAACTTGGCTCAAGGCCCACCATGGTTTTTGCCTCAAATTCCACACCTTCTGACTCAACAAAACAATCAGATCCTGCACGGTCAGCTCAAAACTCTAAACCTGGCTGCATGGCAGATTCATTAGTCAAACAGACAACACCTCTCTCTAAAGCTGTTATGGATGTCCTTTTGGAGGCCAGGAGGCCGAGCACCAGGAAAGCTTATTCGGAAAAATGGAAGAGATTCTGCACCTGGAACCAGGCTCAAAGCCTTGACCCTCTTGTTCCAAACATTCCTCAGATTTTACAATACTTAACTGAGATGCTGGACAGAGGCCTATCCTTCTCATCAATTAAGATCAACGCCTCTGCCATTTCAGCACATTACAATACGGATCCTCCTTTATTCTCTCATCCCTTGCTAAAGCAGTACCTCAGAGGGGCTAAAAACATAAGACCGCCCCGGAGAGCACCAACACCAACTTAGGACCTGAATTTCGTTTTGGAAAAACTTGACCCTACCACCTTTTGAGCCAGCCAATACAGCCGATCTAAAATTTTTGTCATGGAAAACAGCTCTGCTCCTGGCAGTAACTTCAGCATGAAGAGTCTCAGAGCTTCATCAGGACAGGGTTTCTTTAAGGACAAACCCTACCTTTATGCCAAAGGTGATATATAGTGTGTCTCTTAACCAAACCATCCATTTGCCAACTTTTTTTCCAAACCCCCAGAATAAAGGGGAGACACTTCTGCGTTCTTTGGACATACACAGGCAGCTACGCTTCTACTTGGACAAAACAAAAGCTTTCAGGAAAACTCAGCAACTGTTTGTAGCATATGCTGCAGGATCACAGGGCAAGGCTATCTCAAAGCAGACTATATCCAAATGGATAGGACACTGTATTCGTTACTGCTACCCACAACATGGAAAATCAGTCCCAAATACCATTAGGCTACATTCCACCAGGGCAACAGCCACTTCAGTAGCCTTTCTCAGAGGAGTACCTACCAAGGAAATTTTGGAGGCTGCAACTTGGATTTCAGTGCACACCTTTACCAAGCACTACCACCTGCCTCTTTACTCTAAATCCAGAGCAAGATTTGCCACTGCAGTTCTGCAAGGCCTCATAGCCAATCCTAATTCTTTATAGACCAGCTACCCAACCTTAGCTTTGGGATTCTACCCAAGTGTAATGACTGCAGCAGTGTAACACGATGAACATAGTACAGTTTTGTACCTACCATAAATGTAGATGTTTGAGTGTTCACACTGCTGCAGTCCAGGTTACCCTCCCTCCATCCCCGCTGAACTAGCTGGACTTCTCTATACCTTTCTTTCCTATACAGCCTTTGTGGTGTATTTTCTTGCAACTGAAGGTATTGTTTTTATTTTATATGTATATTTTTCATTAGCAATATGTATTGCCTACCTATTGGGGGCACCTGACATCTGGGGCAAGAAAAACTGAAGAAAATGGCGTCGGATGCATCTTATGTACCCCTGGCGCACTGACGTCAGGGAAGAAGCGACAGCAACCGACGCCGGACCAAGACTTTGGAACTCTGGCCGACTGCGGGACCGCCTGACGGCAGGATAACCCAAGTGTAATGACTGCAGCAGTGTGAACACTCGAACATCTACATTTATGGTAGGTACAAAACTGTACTTTCTTTCAGCTGATACATGCAGGCAAGTGAAGCTCTTCCCCTTGTGTTGCAAGCTACTAACTCAACAAAGATGAGGTTGGTGTAATGGTTAAGGTGCTTACCTTAGAAACACAAGGTGCAGGGTTTGATTCTCATATGGGGTAATTGGCTAGGCTTAAAATGGCCCCCGAGGACAGTTAGCGTAGTACTAATCTATGAATCTAAGGTGGACGTTGGACTACAGCAGTGATGAGGAATTCAAGCTAATGAACTAGAAGCTTTAAGGTCTGTATCACACAGTGACATTTCAAAAGTGGCTTGTATTTTTATAAGAGACAGAGAGAGACCTTATACCGGAAAGGCCTAATTATCGGGGTGGAATAGATTTTCCCCCTTATGAGGGAAGAGCATAGTAACCAAGCTTCTTCTACTGTTCTGTTTTAGGGCTATTTATTTTACTAACCCTTGCTGTTATTACCATCTTACATTTAATTTGCCTTGTCTAACAGCAGAAGATTTAGAGGTATGGAGTAATCACCTTTTTAGTTTCTCTCCCTCTGATGGGCGCTAGTTGTAGTTAAACATATTGGTACTTTTCCGTTAAGCTGCCCCGTTAATGGAAAAGTACCAGCTTATGTTATTCCTAAGGAGAAGTTGCACTTCCTTAAAATAGGTAACCAATGACTGACCTCTACCCTATGGCTGGTCCAACGTCGATATATATGCCTTCAGCAGTGATCCTATTATTACCGCATCTGTTTTTATGCTCATCACACACAACTTTATCTCCCTGCTCGATTGAAGCAGACAGCCTTTTACTATACACATTTCACTTCTGTTGATACCTTGTCTGCTCGTAAAACTCGTTAGGCAGTCCAACATGAATTTGACTGTGCCATGTTACACCAGAAGGCTTACTTCTGTCATTATGCTGGTAATGCATATGGTGATCCTGCTGTATGTTAATATGTTTGTAGGTATATACCTGGCTTACAACCACTGGGGCCTTTTTTAAGCCTACCCATGCATCCCAAATCTCTGACATGTTCTGGTATCCTTGGTAAGAGTATGCAGGGGCCTAGAAGATGAACCATTTACAGACTGTCAAACCATGGATGAATTTCCTATTCCCCATCCAGTTGTTCAAGTTATTATTACATTTGGGTTAGGGAAGAACTGTGCTTCACATGGATGGGGGAGCCTTTTACAGTGAAGAGGTGGTTTCTGGGAACCATACCTCCCTCTGTAGTTGGTCCTGTTTATATCACAGGCAGGGTTTAAGTCTTTAGAACAAGTAATTCTGGTGCTGTTTGTTTTGCAGATATGTAGGAGGCCCACCATAGTGGGGTCTGACAATGCCTTGTATGTCAGGCATAGATCTCCCTTCGACAGCTTATAGGAGACAGAATACAGGTTTAAGCTTTGAGGCAGTTTGTATAGGACATGTACTTTACACCCTACATTATTTTAGTGATTAACCTCGATGAACCTTGGATGTACCTAGTTAGATACTTAACAAAGGAGGCATTGCACTTGATGATAGGTCTGAATGCTAAATACAGTGGAAGAATGACCTCCTTGAACCTGGATGCCATATCTTTGTTTATAAGTTGCACAGCATAGAATGATTTCCTCACTTCCATGGACATATGATGATCAATGGCTAGATTACTCTCTACATGTGTCCCCAAGTCCTTGACTACTAGATTGATTCTTAGGGGTGTGTTGTCAGTGTGGTGGTTACCAGGGGCGTGGCTGACATCCCAAAGGATACTATTATGCATTTCTTGATGTATAGTTTTAGTCCATGACTCTGATGCCAGTTATTTGTGTGCGTCAGCCTTTCTTGGAAAACGTTAGTGTTAGTGGGGGATGTTCTTCGTGTTTCACTGTTGCAGTCATCACATTAGGGTTTTCTGCTTGCAGTAGCCCTTAGTCGGCCTGATTATCAAAGTCTTGGGTCCTGCGTCAGTTGCTGTCTCATCTTCTGTGACGTGAGGTAGTCAGGGGTATAAAGCATGCAGCCAACGCCATTACACCGGTCTTTCTTGCCGTGCGGTGCCCGAAGCAGAAGCAGTTTGCATGTGCCGGTTGGCCGACTCCTGAAATTTTTGTTTTCGAGTTTCAGAACCAAAGTCTTCAACTAAAGTACCCCGTTGAGGAAACTTTTTCTTGCTCTAAACAGATGTCAGTAAAAGTTAATAATTGTATTTCTTGTGGAAAGCGAATACCTCATAAAGATTTTAATTCGTACTGTAGTCCTTGCCTAGGCCCTGACCACGACGTACCTCGCTGTCGGTTTTGTGCCTTATTTAAACCACAAACTATTCGTCTGTACATTTTCGCTTCTAAATATTTTGGTCCTCTGTTCAATTATCCAGATATGTCTTCAGTAAACCACCCGACTACCGACATTCCAAAAAAAATGCAGAGATAAAGACAGAGACAGGCTGCCTAGTTCCAAAGCTGCCGACGACACTTCTCCTAAGCTAGTCGCCAGTTCGCTGGTACTCAGTGAGGTGCTTTCGCAGCCCCTGATACCCGCTACTTCAGATTCACAGGCTTCTACTGAGACCCATTCAGAGTCCAGTATGCTGCGAGATGCTTCAACTGTGACCTGCCGATGTATCTACCTTGGATGGGTCCGGAGCCGCTGTGCAGGCACCGGCTTCTGAGGGTGTATTCAGGCCTACTGACTTGCATATTAAACCAACGTAATCTTCTTCTTCTGGGCCTAAAACTCGAACCATGCCTAGGAAACAGACGCCCAGACCCGCATGGTCAGGCCTCTATGCCTAGAAAACAAATGATAAGAATGGCTGAAAACCTTGTTACTTCAGGGGAAGCCAACCTTCCCCCTCTAAGAGACCTAGGACTGAATTTGCTTATGATACTTCTGACCGGGATTCTAAAATTTCTGTCTCCTCTGATGACCAGGATTTATCCTTATCTACCTATGATGATTCTGATGCAGAGGACTCTATTCCCTCTGCTTCTCCCCCAGAGGATTTTTCTCTTGGTGAAACCTTGCATACTCTTGGGGAGTATTTTCCCTGGGAAAGCCAGGATTACTCTGATTCTAAAAAGAGGCCTAGAGATTTCTTACTCCTGCCCCAACACAGGCCTTTGCTATCCCTCCTGTGCTGGACATTGTTGACGATGCCTTTTTGGAATCTAGCTTGGCCCCTGACTCTTTACCTCCTGCTCCCAGAAAACGTGATAGATATTACAGGGTTCTTGATTCTCACAATTTCCTTTTTAAAAATCATACTGCAGATCCTGAGACCATTCCACAGGGACCAAAGGACATTAAGGCTAATACTGCCAAAATTCCTACCCCCTCTGATAGAGATTCCAGGGCCCTGGATTGATGGGGTAAGAAGGTATACACCTCTGCAACCTTGGCCATCAGGGCTTTAAAATGCCAGTTTCATAAGTATTAGCAGCATATTATTGGATTGCTTAAACAGAAAATTATGATGATTCCTGATTGTGATGAAAATAAGGATTTACAGGATTTAATGCCTTCTGCTGAACAGGTTGGAAAACATACTTTGCAATGTGGTTTTGATTCACTAGAGGCATCTTGCAGGGCTGCTGCCACCGGGTCTGTACTTAGAAGGCATGCTTGGCTTAAGGAGCAATCTTTGCCAGATTATGTTAAAACTAAATTGCTGGATGCTCCCTTAAATCAAGACCACCTGTTTGATAACAAAGCAGAAGTAGTTCTTAAAAAGATGGAGGAAAAAGCTAAATCTATGCAAACCATTAGATTTCTTACAAGTGCAGACTCCTAGATTTAGTAGGCATTAGCTCTCAAAAAATTGGTCCTTTTTTTGCCTCATTTCAAGCCCAGCAGGACACCCAGGCTTCAGTCCCAGGGTACACACAGGACTAAGCAGTGGGGGTCTCCCACTTCCAAATCAGGGAGTAGTAAGACTCCCCCCTATGGTAAGCTGTCTCAATGACTTAACTTTAAAACTTCCAAGCACTTCTCAACTGACTGCTCCTTTAGTGGGAAATATTGCTCTGCAAGTAAAAAACTGGGAACTCATTACCCAGGACAAATGGGTTTTAAACATAGTTTACCAAGGATACAGATTTCACTTCCACACATTACCATCCCCAATCAGTTGGCCAGATCTACCCCCAAATCAGTGGGCAGAGGCTCAAAAGCAAGTACTCTCTCTTAAGATTAAAGGCTATTCAGACTGTACCAGAAGAGGAAAAGGGACAAGGTTTCTACTCAAGACTTTTCCTGGTACCCGGAAAAGAACTCATGGCGTCCTATCCTGGACCTGTCTATCCTAAACACCTTTTTGGTGATTCCAAAATTCAAGATGCTAACTCTTCAGTTGCTTCCCATGATGGGCAAAGATGCCTGACAACACTGGATTTAAAGGAAGCCTACCTGCACATCCCAATCAGGGAATCTTGCAGAAAATACCTACTTTTCAAAGCAGGCTGCATGCACTATCAGTTCTCTGCACTGCCCTTTGGCTTATCTACTGTGCCCAGGGTATTCACAAAGTGCCTAGCTCCAGTCACTGCATGTTGCAGGCAAAGAAATATTCAAATATACCCATACCTGGACGATAGTCTAATTCAGGCAGAATGCCAGGACATACTTCTGAATCATCTGGCATTTGTACAAAAGGTGTTAACTTGTCTGGGGTACACCATAAACAAAAAGAAATCACATCTGGTACCCTGTCAACAAATTATATTCCTAGGAGCAAGCTTGAACACAACTTCCCAGATGGCTTTCCTCACGCCAGAGAAACAAATTCATTTGACAACTTAGTTCAAACTAGTGTCCACAAAAACCCTGCTATCTGCAAAGCAAATAATGCAAGCCTTGGGGTTCATGGCCCCGTGCATTCTACTAATTCCATATGCAAGACTGTATATGAGGAAACTACAGTGGTATCTAAAAAGCCTATGGTGTCAACATTCCCAGGATCTAGAAGCAATGATTCCTATCATACCTTGCCTACGGTTAGACTTCCTTTGGTGGGCAGAGGCCTGCCGCCAAAACAAGGGGCTACCATTCACTCTACCCCCTGCCGCCCAAACCCCAATAACAGACGCATCAGACAATGCATGGGGGGGCATACCTGGCAGGGAAGTGCATTCAGGGCAAATGGAACCCAAGTCAAATGCACCTGCATATATCAGTCAAAAAGAAATGTTAGCTGTACAGAATGCTCTGACAGCCTTCAAGGACCACATTCTTCCAGGACAATTAATGGTAAAGACGGACAACACCACTGTTATGTGGCACATAAACAAGCAGGGGGGTACCCATTCTTACCCCCTCTGCAGACTAACCATGGCTCTGTGGAACACAGCCTTGAGCTGCCAAGTGCATCTACAGGCTCAATTCCTGCCAGGAAAACTAAATGCACTGGCAGACAAACTAAGCAGAAATCTCATGGACCCACATGAGTGGAAACTGGAACCAAATATTTTCATCATGTTGATCAACAAATGGGGGATCCCAGATATAGACCTATTTGCCTCCCCCCTGAACTACCAACTGGACAAAATCTGCACAAGGACTCCTCACAAACAAGCTTGGAAAGTGGATGCTGTGTCCTTCAGCTGGAAAAATCTATCAATCAGTTTATGCCTTTCTTCGTCTGCCTCTCCTCTCCAGAGTACTACTAAAGATCAAACAGGAAAACCAAATATGATACTGATTGCACCAGATTGGCCACACCAACACTGGGTACCCCCTCTTGCGCAGTGTGTCACAGCTGGCTCCATGGCACTTACCTCAGACACCCTACCCTGCTATCTCAGCAAGAGAGCCAGATTCTGCATCCCCAGCTTCAAACCCTGAACCTGGCAGCCTAGCTAATTACCTAATCTCTCTGTTACTATCCCTCAGTAAGCAAGTGTCAGATGTCATTTTGGAGGCAAGGAGGCCTAGTACTAGAAAATCTTATGCTGAAAAATGGAAAAGATTCTGTGCCTGGAACCAAACTCAAGGGATGGCCACAGCAGCACCCAATTTACCTCCGAGTCTTCAATACTTAACTTAGATGCTTCACAATGGCCTTTCCTTTTCCTCCATCAAAATTCACGCCTCAGCCATTTCAGCTCATTACAACACAGAACCACCCCTCTTTTCTCACCCACTGCTCAAGCAGTTCCTCAGAGGGGCCAGAAACTTAAGACCACCAAGGAGAGCCCCAGCTCCAGCCTGGGACCTTAATTTTGTATTGGAAAAACTCACTCTTCCTCCTTTTGAGCCAGCTGCAACTGTAGAGTTAAAATTCCTTTCTTAGAAAACAGCTTTCCTTTTAGCAATCACTTCAGCAAGAAGGGTATCTGAATTACAGGCCTTTATGGCAGTGGAGCCTTTCATCATCATCATCATCATCTTTCATGCGGACAGGGTGTCCCTCAAGACCAGTCCCTCTTTCATGCCCAAGGTGGTTTCCAATGTGGCTCTTAATCGGTCCATTCATTTCCCAACCTTCTTTTCTAATCCACAGAGCAAAGGGGAATGGATACTGCACTCCTAGATGTGCACAGACAACTTAGATTTTACTTAGACAGGACTAAACCTCAAAGGAAATCTGAACAACTGCTGGTGGCATTTGCTGCAGGGGCAGAGGGGAAGGCTATTTAAAAGCAAAACATTGCTTAAACAGATAGGCCATTGCATTCATTTCTGTTATAAGCAGCATGGAAAACCTATCCCACAGGGGATTAGACCCCATTCAACCAGGGCTGCATCTACCTCTGCAGTCTTTCTCAGAGGTGTCCCTACCAGAGACATCCTAGAAGCTGCTACCTGGAGTTATGTACATACTTTCACCAAGCATTACCATTTGTCAAGTTTCTCTAAATCCAGAGCTGGCTTTACCATTGCAGTCTTGTAGGGCCTTATAGCTGGCCCTAATGCTATCTAAATTCCTCCTCCCAGCCATAGCTTTGGGAATCTGCAACAGTGTAACACGAAGAACATAGTACAGTTGTGTACACTTACCATAAATGTAGATGTTTGAGTGTATTCACTGTTGCAGTCCTGGTTACCCTCCCTCCAGCCCCCTGACTTCTTTTGGCTATACCTCTATTCTCCTTTAGTATACTTAAAAGCTTTTTGGTGTATTTGCTATTTTATTGGAGGTATATATATATATATATATATAAAATTGCTTCCCATTAAGGGGGCACCTGAAAAACTGATGTAATGACGTTGGCTGCATGCTTTATACCCTTGACTACCTGACGTCACGGAAGATGAGACAGCAACCGACGCAAGACCCAAGACTTTGATAATCAGGCTGACTGAGGGCTACTGCAAGCAGATAACCCTAATGTGATGACTGCAACAGTGAATACACTTGAACATCTACATTTATGGTAAGTGTACACAACTGTACTATCCTGTGACTGCCCGTAATTTGCAGTCATCTGCAAATTTGGTCAGCCAGAGGCCCTTGATGTTGGCTTTGACTTCAGAGAAGTAGATGCCAAAAAGGAACAGTCCCAGGACTTATCCTTTTGGGACTCCGCTGGTGACTGTCCTCTTTACAGAACTGCACTCCCCATTTCTGACTTCCTGGGTCCTGACTGTTAACCAGCTGGCTCTCCACCTGGTGACTTAATGGTTTATACCTGACCTCTTGAGTTTGTCAACGATGTCCGAATGGGGTATTGTGTCAATGCCTTGGCCAGGTCAAGGTAGGCAGTGTGAACTGTTTTTTCCTAGTCTTTTGCTTTTTTGACCTTCTCAAAGAAGTCCAGCAGGTTGATTAATTGACGATCAAACCGGTTTAGGTCAAGTGTCTGAGGGTTTCCTATGACATTATTGATAATTTCCATGGCTTTACATACAAGACTAGTGAGACTGGAGTCTGTAGTTTTGAGGATTTGTAGATGGTCTGCCTTTGTGCAGAGGTATGATTGTATCAGTTCTCTCTCTCTGAGCCACAAAGCCTGTGTGGAGGCTGCAGTTAAATTGTGATTCTAGAGGGCCTGATCGGTCATGTTTAATGCTATTTAGAGAGCAGCTTGGAAGATTGTCAGGGCCTGTTGATGCAGTGTTGTTTGACTAAGAGCATTGAGGACCTTTTCTGTAGTGATAGTAGGGGGATTGTTATATCTGATGGTATTTCCTGTGGGAATGCTTGGGTGGGGGGGGGGGTAAAGTTATAGCTGAATTTGTCTGCCAGTAGGCTTGCTATGTTTTTTGGCTCAATATAAGTGTCTGCATTAACAATGCTCTCTGCACATAACTGGGTGTTGCCTTTGAGGATGAGGACATAGCTAAAGAATGCCTTATGGTTGTCCTTGACCTGGGAAGACAAGTTTACTTCAAATTTGGCTTTGGTAGACTTTGTCTTCTGAGTTGTTTGTTTAGTTTGATGGGAGTGCTTTTATCCAGCTGGGTGCTACATGTACATTTTGCCATGTTTTTCTGTATTCAGCCTATTGATGCAATTCCACCAGAGGGGTTTTTTTTTTTTAAGGTAGTTCTGTATTTATTCCTGGTGGGTGCAGCTGCTAACATGCTTGTGTAGGGTTTCTGTGAACAGTTCCCTGTGGTCAGCAGTGTTCTCAGGGTCTAGGGAGACTTGAAATTTTGCCAGGTTATCACTTAATAGTAGGAAGTTAACCTTAGAGTAGTTCTTGAACATTTCAGGATTAGCTGGGATTTCAGGTTTAATTTTTGTTTCATAGAACACCATTTTGTGATCTGACCTCACCAGGAAGGACATTACTCTAGGAGTTGTACAGTGTTCTCCCATATTACTGAGGACCTAATCCAGTATTTGGCAACCCTGGTCGACGTTGTGACAGTCTGGTTCATGGAGCTTGTGTTTACAAAATCCAGGAATCTCTGAAAGCCTGTACTTTTTGTGTTGTGTACAATTCCCATTTAATAGTGGGGTAATTAAAATTGCCCATAAATATGTTATTGGCTTTAGATGGTGATGGTTTCCAGTAAGCTTAAGTACATGTTTTGGGTTTCCTGGGTCATAGAAGGGGACATGTAGCTTGCAAAGAAGTGGTGTGCAGTTTTGCGTATGGTAATTTGAATGTGGAGAAGTGTCATCCTGTTTGACCAGCCTTGAGGTACATTTTTGATGTAAACTGAGACACCTTCACCTTTAGTCCCTGCCTAGCTGGTCTAAATGCGTGGAAGGCGTCAATGCCTTGCACTGCCAGGGTGCTGTCTGTGGCTTTAAACCATGTTTCAGTGACTGCACAGACATCAGCATCCTCTAGGATGAGGAGATCTTGTAGGGAGTAAAGTTTTTTGTTTCACCTTCTAGAATTGAGCAGTGAAACCTTTAGTTTTTTTTTTGTGTGAAGATTACTGATCCTACAGACATTGCCAACATACTGGCTGACAGGTTCAGTGCAAACTTCTCCCCCCCCCCTCCCCCCCAAAAGGAGAGATATCTATACCAAACGATTGCAGCCCCCCAAACATCTCCAGCGCCCAAGTGAGAACTGCTCTCCAAAGCAAAAACACAGCATCCATGGGACCTGATGGTGTCCCGGCTGTGCTCCATGAACTCAGTGAGGAATTAAACCCACAGCTAGGACAGCTGTTTAATCAAAGTCTTACCTCTGGATCATCCAGGAGTGGCACTGCAACTGTGGTACCACTTCACAAAGGCGGTGCCTCCACCGACCCTGGAAATTACCGCCCATTAGCTTGACAAGCCTTATCTGCAAAGCCATGGAGAGGATCATAATGGACCTCATAAATAAAGACATAGGGAATTTGCAGACTTTGGATCCAACCCAGTTTGGCTTTGTCAAAGGCAGATCATGCCTTTTAAACTTGGTTGACTTTTTCAAACAGTCACCAAAGCCATTGATGAGGAAAGGCAGTCCATACAGCCTACCTCGATCTGGCTAAGGCCTTGATACAATACCCCATTGGGTATCATTGAAAAACTCATCAGCTTAAATGTCAACCCATACATCACAAGATGGGTTGCAAACTGGCTGAGTGACAGAACCCACAGGGTCAGAGCTGCTGGCGCCATGTCAGACTCAAAGCCTGTCACAAGTGGTGTCCCTCAGGGCTCAGTCCTGGGCCCACTCTTGTTTGGCATCTACTTTTCAAGTACAAGCAAACACAGGAGGGTTATGGCTGACAAAGTTTGCAGATGACTGCAATCTGAAGCCATAGTAGAAACACATCTGACACAGATATCCTTCAGAAGGGTCTCACAGAAGCGGATAACTGGTGCCAGAGCCACGGCCTAAAGTTAAATGCCAAAAATGCATAGTCATACCCTTGGGAAAAACAAGGTTACCCCTAGCTACCAAATAGGTGGCAATCCACTGAGCACAGAAGAAGTTATCAGGGACCTGGGGACCCAGGTTGATAGTAGTCTGTCATTCGACACCCATGTAGCTAAAGTAGTTAGGAAGACCTTCTACATTGCCCACCTTATCATGAAGGGATTCTCATCTAGATCAAGGGAGGTCATAGTCTCCCTTTACTCATCACTCATCAGACCAATGATTGAGTACAATGCCCCATTCGGAATGTATCTGACCCGACACTTGCAGCAGCTGGAGAGGCCACAAAGTTCCTCACCAAAAGGATAAAGGGTCTCAAAAATCTGTCCTATGCTGCCCGACTGAAAGAACTCCAGCTCTATTCAGTCGCCACCGCTTGCTCAGAGGTGACCTTTGCCTAACATACAAGGCCATGTCAAACCCAGATTTGATGAATGTGCTTCACCTCAAAAAATCTAGATCCATCAGAGCCACAAGGGCGGGAGACTTAAACCTTGACACGGCTATTAATAGGACGTGCTGGAGGGATAGATTCATCACCCAAAGACTCCCTATGCTGTGGAACAAAATCCCGGTACATGTGAGGCAGAGCACCTCGCTGGCCTTGTTCAAGAGAAATCTTGACCAATGGATGGGAGATCGCAGATATACCCCAGGGATTACCTCAGTGTCACTGCTCGACAGAGGCACAGCAAAATAATGGGTATAGTTCCCCATACTAAAGGGGTGGCGTAAGCCACAAAACGATGGGCTAGGCTTGTAAATGCCCTCGGGCAGATAGCCTAGTATGAACCTATGAACCTATGTTATGTTGGAAGTGTTTTTTTAGTTTGGCATTGCCTAAAAGGGACACTATGGGCGAGGCAATACTTTAGCTAATATTCAGGGAGAGGGTCAGACCATCCCTGGCAAAGTAATCTGGTCTGTTGACCACCTCTTTCCATGCTGAAAAATATTGTACGCCCTTAGAATGACATCAGAGACTAAGCCAATTATCCAAGTCCGTCATCTTGTTTATATTGTGGCATCATACTTGGAGAAGGTAGAATACTGCTCAGTGCCAAGTCTCATACCAGCCTGGGGCACATAATCCAAGTGCCCCATGATGTCTGTCTTCATATAGTCTAGGGAGTTGTGTCTCGGGTGATTTACACATGCGCTGTGACTGAGTAATACTGGTACTTGTTTTCCTGTGACATGAGTGCGTGCATGCTTAATTGGGCAATCTTGGCCCCTGATAAGTAACTGACCATGACATTCTGTTTACTTAGTCTGTTGAGGGAGAAAATAGTCTGTTTTACAATGGAGCCTACAATGACCAGAATGTTGGGGTTGTTTGTCTGCTTGCCTTACGGGCTTAGAAGTAGAGACTCCATGAGATGTGGCTGCATTTGTTGATGTGGAGGTTGTTTTGAGTGTGTGTTTGGAAGTGCTGAGGGCATTTGTTATGTGTTGTTCTAGAAGGTCTTTGGGGTTAAGGAAGGTTACATTTAAGTGCCTCAGTGGGTCTGTGTGTTGTCTTCATGCTGTGTTTGAGGGGTGTAGCATGTATACTACTGACAACCTGATTGACATTAGGTGTGCTTTTTACATGAGAGCTTTGCTTCCAGTGACATGGTGTAAATACATCTCTCGCATAGCTTATTAGTCTGTTTGAGACTTAGCTGGTTGCCAGTAAACATGAGGCAGTTTCTGCATTGCCTCAAGATGCCCTTATCCACCAAGCTGGTAGCGGAGATAGTTGGAAAGTTTGTATCCATGGCAACCGGACCTTTTTTATTGATTACCATAAATTCTTAGTGCAGCCATCTAAAGTCAGGAGTGTCTGATTTGCAATTCGGGGACAGTGTCTGTCACTGCGCAAAGTAGTTGCCCTATGGGCAACTTGGGTATTGGTGAAAGTTCGAGTGTTTTTACAGGAAGAATGTCAAATGAAGGTACACATGTCTGTTCAGGGCACTGCTAAACACGTGAATAGAAACTACTAAAGTAGACCCTGTTGGTTTATGGATCAAGTATTTAGGGAGGTATTCTGAAGTTAGGTTAGACAGTAGCTAATCAAGCAGTACTTGCTGAAAATAAAGAATTAGCTTTGCCAAGAACGATGGCCACCTAGTTGGCTGCTACCTGTCAGGAAGGTCCCACATGTATACTCACTGCCCAATCAGAGACAGCCAGGAATCAATGCACTGTGCTCCTGCTCTCACCAGGAGCAAAGTAGAAGCACATATTCTAAGTGGGCACTTATAATTGCTATTGTCAGTATTGTAAGATAATTGTGTACTTTTCCCAGCCATTGTTTTACTTAGATCCATAATATCGAGAGCCCACTCAACAAACAAGTACTGCTTTTGAGCTAACGTCCCCTACTGCAAATCTTCATATTCACAAAGCTGTTGTCTGCTTAGCATCTTTGCCACACTCTGAGAGGGTCCTAAATAAATCCTGTGCCATCTCTGATGGATACAAGATGCCCTTCAAGGATGCATCTGCAGTCCTAACAAATGGGTTGTCCTGGCCTCAGGCAGCCCTTCGGTCGGCCGGATTCCAAAGTCTGGGTCTGGCCTCGGCTGATGTCGCACTCCACCCGACGTCATAGCTGCAGTTCTGCGGGTATAAAGGCATCAGCCGACGCCATTTTCCCCAGTCTTTCCTGCCGCGTGGCGCCCGAAGCAGAAGCTGTTCGCAAGTGCCGGTCAGTCAGAACCAGAGATTACTTCTACCGAAGACTTCTAAAAAGCTAAGTACCCCGTTGGGGACTCTTTCTTGCCTCAGCCGATGTCAGAAAAAGTGAATAACTGTTTAACTTGTGGGAAACAAATACCTAATAAAGATTTCCACTCTTACTGCCTACCTTGTTTAGGTCCAGACCACGACGTAGCAGCTTGTCTAGCCTGTGCTTCCTTCAACCGACGGACACTTAGACGTCGGTCGGAGTTTGCAGAGGAGTTTTTCGGCTCCGCTTTTGCTTACATTATGCCGTCGGAGACTCCGACTTCACATTTAGCTAAAAAGCGCAAGGAAAAGGACCAACACTCGCGGTCCGCGGGCTGAAACCGCGGTTAAGCCAACCGCGAGTGTCTCTTTTTCGGCTGAAACAGAGTCCGCGGTTCTTCCCTCGGCCAAAAGCATGCCTCCTACTACCGAGGCCTCTTCCAGCATGGCTGAATCTGCTACGGAAAATCCACCTGCTCTTACAGTTTCTCAGGATTTATCAGATACTATCCCCTTAGATGTATCTACTCCTGCACGTGGAGCTGCTAGGCCCCCTGCATCCATGTCAATTAAGGCTTTTGCCAGGGCTAAAGCAGCTAAAACTTCAAAGGCCGTGCCTGCTAAAACCCCCTCTCACAGGCCTAGCTCTAATACTCAAATGCTTAGTCTAGCAGAGGATCTCATTTCTTTGATCAGGGAACCCAGTCTCACCCTGACAGGGCCTCTCACCCTCCTCCAGAGAAGAGGCCTAGAGCAGAGCCCCTGAGCCAGTTTCTTCAGATTACTCCTCTGATGATTCAGAAAATACAAATCCTCCAGAAGGCCCTTATTCGCCATATGAGGACTCTGATGCAGAGGATTCCATACCTTCTGCCTCTCCTCCTGAGGAATTTTCTTTTGGGGAAACCTTGCATGCTATGAGGGAACAATTTCAATGGCAGGGCCAGGATTTTTCAGACTCTAGGAAAAGGCTTAGGACCTTTTTACATTTACCACAACATAGGCCTTTAGCTATTCCTCCAGTACTTACAGTTGTGGATGATGCATTTAATGATGCTTGTACTGCCCCTGACTCACTGCCTCCGGCCCCTGCTAAGCCCGACAGATACTACAGGGTTGCGGACACACATTATCATTTGTATAAGGCTCCTATTGCAGATCCTGAAAGTATTTCACAGGGCCCCAAAGCTGTAGCAGCTGCCTCTGCCAAAAACCCCTTCCCCTCTGAAAGAGAATCTAGGGCATTGGAGAGATGGGGTAAAAAAGTTTACACTTCTGCTACTCTTTCGGCTAGGGCCTTAAACTGTCAATTCCACATGATTCAGTATCAGGAATTTCTATTGGATCAGCTCACTAAAAAACTGTCCTCGCCTGAGCCTTTAGACCGTAAGTCCCTTCAGGATTTGGTACATAACACTCAGCAGGTCAGTAATCATTCCTTAAAATGCGTCTATGATGCACTGGAGGCTTCCTTTAGATCAGCTATGACTGGTACAGTGATCAGAAGGCATGCATGGTTAAAAGAGCAATCCTTACCAGACCATGTAAAGTCAAAGCTTCTAGATGCTCCCATGGAAAAGCACAGTTTGTTTGGTTCCCCTGCACAGCAAGTGTTGAAGAAGGTGGAAGAAAAAGCTAAATCTGTCCAGACAGTCAAGGATTTCTTACAGGTCCAGCCTCCGAGATTTAGTAGGAACTGGCCTTCCAAGAATTGGTCCTTTCCAGACACCACCAGAGCACAGAGAAGCATAAATAGACGCCCTAGAGGCAGAGGTCAATCCAGAGGTGCCTACAGGGGACGTCAGTGGCAGCCTAACAGCCAGAGAAGTACTGCCACAGATCCAGCCACTACCACTTCCACAGGACAATCACAGTGACTTGGCTCTGAAACCGCCTACCAGGGAACAACTGGGAGCACCCTTAGGCGGAAAGCTAGCCTTATTCTCAGTAAATTGGCATTGCATTACAGGAGACAAATGGATTTTACAGACAATAGACAAAGGCTACAAGTTTCACTTCCATACTCTTCCAATGAAGAGAGGAATGCCAGACCTACCTCCAAACCAAAGGACAAACGCTCTACAGCAAATAGACCACTTATTAAGGATGAGAGCTATAGAAAAGGTACCTGCTATGGAACAAGGACAAGGATTTTATTCAAGGCTTTTCCTGGTACCAAGAAAGGAAAACCAATGGAGACCTATCCTCGACCTGTCCGCTCTAAACACATATCTCATTGTTCCAAAATTCAAGATGCTGACCCTACAGCAACTTCTTCCCATGCTGGGTAAGGAGTCTTGGCTGGTGACTCTGGATCTCAAGGAGGCATACCTGCACGTCCCCATACGACCAAATTGCAGAAGATACCTCAGATTTCTTGCAGGATCAGAGCATTATCAATTCTCAGCATTGCCTTTTGGCTTATCTACTGCGCCCAGAGTATTCACGAAATGCCTGGCATCAGTAATTGCTCATTGCAGGCTTCAAGGAATTCAAATTTATCCATACCTGGACGACTGCCTGTTACAAGCGGACAGCAAAGACAAATTAACAAAAGATTTGAAAAAGGTTATTCACCTGCTGCAAGCCCTGGGATACACAGTCAACACAAAAAAGTCAAGGCTGATACCTGGTCGACAATGTTATTGGGGTTCCTGGTTTCATATAAGGGGAAAATTCATGTTATTGGCTTTAGATGGTGATGGTTTCCAGTAAGCTTAAGTACATGTTTTGGGTTTCCTGGGTCATAGAAGGGGACATGTAGCTTGCAAAGAAGTGGTGTGCAATTTTGCGTATGGTAATTTGAATGTGGAGAAGTGTCATCCTGTTTGACCAGCCTTGAGGTACATTTTTGATGTAAACTGAGACACCTTCACCTTTAGTCCCTGCCTAGCTGGTCTAAATGCTTGGAAGGCGTCAATGCCTTGCACTGCCGGGGTGCTGTCTGTGGCTTTAAACCATGTCTCAGTGACTGCACAGACATCAGCATCCTCTAGGATGAGGAGATCTTGTAGGGAGTAAAGTTTTTTGTTTCACCTTCTAGAATTGAGCAGTAAAACCTTTAGTTTTTTTTTTGAGTGTGATATGTTATGTTGGAAGTGTTTTTTTAGTTTGGCATTGCCTAAAAGGGACACTATGGGCGAGGCAATACTTTAGCTAATATTCAGGGAGGGGGTCAGACCATCCCTGGCAAAGTAATCTGGTCTGTTGACCACCTCTTTCCATGCTGAAAAATATTGTACGCCCTTAGAATGACATCAGAGACTAAGCCAATTATCCAAGTCCGTCATCTTGTTTATATTGTGGCATCATACTTGGAGAAGGTAGAATACTGCTCAGTGCTAAGTCTCATACCAGCCTGGGGCACATAATCCAAGTGCCCCATGATGTCTGTCTTCATATAGTCTAGGGAGTTGTGTCTCGGGTGATTTACACATGCGCTGTGACTGAGTAATACTGGTACTTGTTTTCCTGTGACATGAGTGCGTGCATGCTTAATTGGGCAATCTTGGCCCCTGATAAGTAACTGACCATGACATTCTGTTTACTTAGCCTGTTGAGGGAGAAAATAGTCTGTTTTACAATGGAGCCTACAATGACCAGAATGTTGGGGTTGTTTGTCTGCTTGCCTTACGGGCTTAGAAGTAGAGACTCCATGAGATGTGGCTGCATTTGTTGATGTGGAGGTTGTTTTGAGTGTGTGTTTGGAAGTGCTGAGGGCATTTGTTATGTGTTGTTCTTCTAGAAGGTCTTTGGGGTTAAGGAAGGTTACATTTAAGTGCCTCAGTGGGTCTGTGTGTTGTCTTCATGCTGTGTTTGAGGGGTGTAGCATGTATACTACTGACAACCTGATTGACATTTGGTGTGCTTTTTACATGAGAGCTTTGCTTCCAGTGACATGGTGTAAATACATCTCTTGCATAGCTTATTAGTCTGTTTGAGACTTAGCTGGTTGCCAGTAAACATGAGGCAGTTTCTGCATTGCCTCAAGATGCCCTTGTCCACCAAGCTGGTAGTGGAGATAGTTGGAAAGTTTGTATCCATGGCAACCGGCCCTTTTTTATTGATTACCATAAATTCTTAGTGCAGCCATCTAAAGTCAGGAGTGTCTGATTTGCAATTCGGGGACAGTGCCTGTCACTGCGCAAAGTAGTTGCCCTATGGGCAACTTGGGTATTGGTGAAAGTTCGAGTGTTTTTACAGGAAGAATGTCAAATGAAGGTACACATGTCTGTTCAGGGCACTGCTAAACACGTGAATAGAAACTACTAAAGTAGACCCTGTTGGTTTATGGATCAAGTATTTAGGGAGGTATTCTGAAGTTAGGTTAGACAGTAGCTAATCAAGCAGTACTTGCTGAAAATAAAGAATTAGCTTTGCCAAGAACGATGGCCACCTAGTTGGCTGCTACCTGTCAGGAAGGTCCCACATGTATACTCACTGCCCAATCAGAGACGGCCAGGAATCAATGCACTGTGCTCCTGCTCTCACCAGGAGCAAAGTAGAAGCACAAATTCCAAGTGGGCACTTATAATTGCTATTGTCAGTATTGTAAGATAATTGTGTACTTTTCCCAGCCATTGTTTTACTTAGATCCATAATATCGAGAGCCCACTCAACAAACAAGTATTGCTTTTGAGCTAACGTCCCCTACTGCAAATCTTCATATTCACAAAGCTGTTGTCTGCTTAGCATCTTTGCCACACTCTGAGAGGGTCCTAAATAAATCCTGTGCCATCTCTGATGGATACAAGTTTTGTCTTGCGTTGTACGCCATTTAAGTGGTTTATCAGATGTTTTTTTTTTTGCTTTTAATTCTTTTTCAAGTACCTCTGATGTACTGTTTGCTGATTGTTGAGAGCTGCACTTTTGTGAAGCTTTACTGGCAGTATTTGTTATATTCCTGTAGTTGTAGCCCTGCTAAAGGGATCCTTCACAGATTCCTTTGTTTTACTTGCCTGTATAAGTTTGGTGTGTTTGAGAGGCTCTTGGCTGATTTCCCATGGAGCTCAACAACACTTGGTGTCCTCGCCTGTGCCTCTGAAGTGATTCTTTGCATCACATGCCATCCAGGCATATGTTACGTTCTGGTATTAAAAAAGCCGCATTTCCAGAAGCTGTTTTAATGATCAACTACTGTGCATTTATCTGTATTTAATGGTGAAATTACTGCATTCGCTCAAGCTGTCTTGCTATTGGTCTAATTGACTTGAAATGGCTTTGTCTCATTAGTTTAATTGTTTTGTGGTAGTATACATTCCCAAGCATTCTTTTTTATGCTTTTACATTGAGAGGACTTGGATATTCCATCTAGTGACGGTAGATGGTGGCCTGGTCTATCAGAGTTGGAAAACACCAAAGTTAACCTATAAAATTAGTACTAGGACTGTAACCTGCAGTTTAGTGATGTATTAGGTTCATAGGTTCATACTAGGCTATCTGCCCGAGGGCATTTACAAGCCTAGCCCATAGTTTTGTGGCTTACGCCACCCCTTTAGTATGGGGAACTATACCCATTATTTTGCTGTGCCTCTGTTGAGCAGTGACACTGAGGTAATCCCTGGGGTATATCTGCGATCTCCCATCCATTGGTCAAGATTTCTCTTGAACAAGGCCAGCGAGGTGCTCTGCCTCACATATACCGGGATTTTATTCCACAGCATAGGGAGTCTTTGGGTGATGAATCTACTCCAGCACGTCCTATTAATAGCCGTGTCGAGGTTTAAGTCTCCCGCCCTTGTGGCTCTGACGGATCTAGATTTTTTGAGGTGAAGCATATTCATCAAATCTGGGTTTGACATGGCCTTGTATGTTAGGCAAAGGTCACCTCTGAGCAAGCGGTAAGCGACTGAATAGAGCTGGAGTTCTTTCAGTCGGGCAGCATAGGACAGATGTTTGAGACCCTTTATCCTTTTGGTGAGGAACTTTTGTGGCCTCTCCAGCTGCTGCAAGTGTCGGGTCAGATACATTCCGAATGGGGCATTGTACTCAATCATTGGTCTGATGAGTGATGAGTATAGGGAGACTATGACCTCCCTTGATCTAGATGAGAATCCCTTCATGATAAGGTGGGCAATGTAGAAGGTCTTCCTAACTACTTTAGCTACATGGGTGTCGAATGACAGACTACTATCAACCTGGGTCCCCAGGTCCCTGATAACTTCTTCTGTACTCAGTGGATTGCCACCTATTTGGTAGCTAGGTAACCTTGTTTTTCGAAGGGTATGACTATGCATTTTTTGGCATTTAACTTTAGGCCATGGCTCTGGCACCAGTTATCCGTTTCTGTGAGACCCTTCTGAAGGATATCTGTGTCAGATGTGTTTTCTACTATGGCAGTTTGCAGTCATCTGCAAACTTTGTCAACCATAACCCTCCTGTGTTTGCTTGTACTTGGAAAAGTAGATGCCAAACAAGAGTGGGCCCAGGACTGAGCCCTGTGGTACACCACTTGTGACAGGCTTTGAGTCTGACATGGCGCCAGCAACTCTGACCCTGTGGGTTCTGTCACTCAGCCAGTTTGCAACCCATCTTGTGATGTATGGGTTAACATTTAAGCTGATGAGTTTTTCAATGATACCGAGTGGGGTATTGTATCAAAGGCCTTCGCCAGATCGAGGTAGGCTGTATGGACTGCCTTTCCTCATCAATGGCTTTGGTGACTGTTTCTAAAAGTCAACCAAGTTTAGAAGGCATGATCTGCCTTTGACAAAGCCAAACTGGGATGGATCCAAAGTCTGCAAATTCCCTATGTCTTTATTTATGAGGTCCATTATGATCCTCTCCATGGCTTTGCAGATAAGGCTTGTCAAGCTAATGGGCGGTAATTTCCAGGGTCGGTGGAGGCACACGCCTTTGTGAAGTGGGACCACAGTTGCAGTGCACCACTCCTGGATGCGTATCCAGAGGTAAGACTATGATTAAACAGCTGTCCTAGCTGTGGGTTTAATTCCTCGTTGAGTTAAGTGGAGCACACAGCCGGGGACACCATCAGGTCCCATGGATGCTGTGTTTTGCTTTGGAGAGAGCAGTTCTCACTTGGGCGTTGGAGATGTTTGGGGGCTGCAATCGCTTGGTATAGATATCTCTCCTTTTGATGGTCCAGGAGGGTGACGTTTGCACTGAATCTGCCAGCCAGTATGTTGTCAATTTCTATAGGATCAGGAATCTTCACATCATTTTGAACTAGTTCTGAGCATATCTGGGAGTTTCCTCCCAGGTTTCTAACATAGCTAAAGAAGGCCTTATGATTGTCTTTTGAGTCTTTAGCTATTTTTCTCTCAAAATTTGCTTTGGATGATTTTATGAGAGCTCTTAGTTTTACTTATAGTGATCAAGGGTGTCTTACCTTTTAAGGATTTTGCTCTATCTTGTAGTAGCTTCCTCCTTTTGTTGTAGAGTTTGTTTATGGCTGGGGTCCACCAGAGTGGACGCTTGCCTTTGGTACAAAGAGTCTTTGTTTTGCTTGGGATTGCCTTATCCATGCAGTCCTGCAGGTGCTGGTAGAAGGCATTTGTAAGTGATTCAGCGGCTTGAGTACTGTTTTCCGTCGGCTCGGGGCCTTAAAGGAGACCACACTAGTCTTTAGAAGTGTGAAGTCGGCTTTCGAGAAGTTCTTTACTGTGGTCTTTTTTATTTCAGGTGGGGGTGGGATGAGGACCTCCAGCGAGATTAGTTGTGATCTGATCTCACCAGGGAGGGTATACTTCGGTGTTGAACATTGTGCTCCATGTTCGTGATGATGAGATCAAGTATGTTTTCTCCTCTTGTGGGGATGGTGACTAGTTGTTCCATGGCATTTGAGTTTATGAATTCCAGGAACTTTTGGGCTAGGGTGTTTGGGCTTGAGTAGTGTTCCCAGTCTATATTAGGGTAATTGAAGTCACCTAGTATGATGGTGTTTGGTGATACATTTATCCCCTTTAGTGTTTTCAGGAAGGCCATGTGAAGTTCCTGAGTTTGTGAGGGTGGCCTGTAACATGCTACAATTTGCAGAGCAGTCTTGCCTATGGTTAAGTGCACCTGGATGGTCTCCGATGCATCGTGCGTTGCCACCAGTCTTGAGGTGTGGGTGTCTTTGATGAATATGGATACCCCCCCTCCTTTCTTGGTATTGTCGGGATTTTGGGGCGGGCATGATAAGAGGTAAAACCTGATAGTGCTGGGGTGCTCTCAGGAGCCTTGAACCAGGTTTCTGTCACTGCACAGACATCGATGTTCTCCATACTGAGAAGGGCCTCGAGTGCGTGCATTTTGAGATTTAGACTTCTGGCATTGAGCAGCATTACCCTTAGTTTTTTCCTTTTTGTGTTCTAGGGTGGTAGGTTTAGAATTTGAGCCTTGCCTAAAAAGGCACTATGGGGTGGCAAGAGCCTTTGCCAATATCCGAATCCCAGGGGTGACAGGTGCAAGCCGTCCCTTGAGAAGCAGCGTGGCTTGTCCAGCATGTCATCCCAGGCAGACAGACATTGGATCCCCTTTGAATGACACCAGAGTTTAAGCCAATTGTTAAAGCTGATCATCTTATCTCTGTATTGTGGCATCATTCTTGGTGAAGGTAGGATACTGCTCAAGGTCAGGGTCATACCTGCCTGGGCTACATAATCAGAGAGCTCCTCAATGTCTCTTTTCATGTAGTCCAAGGAGTGCGTCTCAGGTCGTTTACACCAGCGTGGACAATGACTGAGTCATATTTGTACCTGCTGTTGAGAGACCTGAGTGCTTGCGTTATGTGGCGGATTCTAGCGCCCGACAGGCAGCTTACTGTGACCTTCTCCTTACTCAGTCTGGTGAGCGGGACGTCAGTGTGTCTGACTATGGAGTCACCAATGACTAGTGTGTCTGGCATTGTGTTTGGCCTTAAGGGCTGTGACTGTTTGACACTCTGACTGTGAGGTCTATGTGTTGCAGGTGTTGTGTTCTGAGGTGGTGGTTGTTTGGGTGTCTGCTTTGGTGGCCTCTGCTGTTTTGGTAGATTTTGATCAGAGCCGCCCGAGTATGTCTTTGTGTGTTTATGTGTATGATTTGAGGTTGTGATGGTACTATGTGAGACTGGGTCTATAGTGTGTGTGGTAACCTTCTCCTCCTGACTGGTCTTGCCAGTCCTATGTTGAGAGAGCTCAGCCTCCAGTTTGGCCGTATAGTTGCATCTCTCGCATGTATTTGTGTTTTGTGGGAGGAGGAGAGGGTTGTCTGTGTACATGAGGCAATTGTAACATTGCCTCAATATTCCCAGGTTCACCAGCTGAGCAGGAGAGGACACTAGCAACTGATCCCTTGACATGCTAGAAGGACTAGACAAAAACTTTAAAAGAGATTCCGGGGCGTGAGTGACCGAGAAATGGGGTTTGCCTTTTGGGGTGCTATCTATAAGAGTGCCGTATCAAGGTAATAAGTACTGTAGGAGCAAGTGCTAGGTTTAACAGATAGAGAAAATTCTACTTGGAGTCAAGTAGAGATGATCTTTTTAGGTATTAGAGAAAGTGCTAGTAACAGGGATGCTTAAAGGTAAGATTGAAAAGAATGCACTCTGCAGTGTGCACTAGAGAAGTTAGATATGAAAGTAGGTAACTTGAGTTTTACCTGTTTAAAAAGTTAAGGTTTAGTGGAGAGTTACTATTTTTAAAACAGCAAGATGGACTATTGCGCAAACTTAAGCTCAGAGCAGCTAGCTGCTGTATATCAGATATTAGTAATGCCATAATGCTATCACTGATGCCATATCCTAGCACTATTCAACTGTAGTTCCTAACCCTAGATATACCACTGTAGATCTGTGTAAAACCCAGCCCTCAAGCCCTAATAGTCAGGCCCGGACAACATGGATATACAATTTCCAAATGTCTCCAAGTACCCTTCTGTAGACTGGGAAATGTACTCTGCCACCAACTTGCAGGCAAAACATTTTCTTGACTTTTATCAGTTAGTGTGCACTTCAGCCAGAGGTTCAAACATATTAGACCTTGTTTTCACTAATATGGGAGAGCGCTGCATCCCTTCTCCCTTGTGTCATGTCCTCACTGATGAGGTCGGATCACAAAGCTTTCTCATTCGAAATAAAAATCATCTTGGAAACCCAGCAAAACCTATTCTAAAGCAAACTACATCTTATTAAATGACAATTTGACAAAATTCACTGCCCAGCCCAACCCAGAGTTCAGAACAACCAGTGCAGAATTATTCACAGAAACTGTGTGCAAACATGTAAATGGCTGCATAGATGCTTTTGTACCTACCAAAAGTTAGCCCAAAAGAAACTCCCAGAACAAACCACACTGGTGGAATTCTAATCTTAGCAGGGTGTATAACAAAAGTAAAAAAGTCAGAGCTAAATTCAAAAAGAGCAACTCTCGTGATGACTAGACCTCACTAATAAAACTAAAAAGGAAACTAATAAGAGAAATAATTAGATCCAAGAAGTCCAATTTTCGAGGTCAAGATAGTTTCTCAGGACCAAGGCAACCACAAGGCCTTCTACAGCTATGTCCAAAACCTCAGAGGTGAAACACAGCTGTGTATAGAACTGGTAGTAAGTGGTACCACCTTCCCTGAGCAAGGTAACATAGTGAATCTGCTAGCCGAGAAATTCAGTTCGAACTTTACCCTCCACTCCTGCCTGCCACCCCCTTGGGAAGTCCGTCCATACCACCATAACCCCCCCCCAACTATCAGCAATGAGTAGATCATAGTGGCACTCACTAAGGCTAAAAACACAGCCTCAGTGGAGTCTGATAATATCTCAGGTTGCCTCTTAAGTAGCCTGAAACGTGACCTGTCTGGACCAGTTGAGTCCATTTTCAGCTACAGCTTCAGTACAGGCTACATACCAAGCAAATGGAGGACAGCAGCAGTTAAAACCTCTCCCAATGGTGGGCCATTAAGTGACCTCAGAAAATACAGACGCTTTAGTCTGACTAGTCTAATATACAAAGCCATGGAATTAATTATCTTGGAAATGATCAGCAAAGACATTTGCAGCTTACAGACACTGGACCCATCCCAGTTTTTGGTTTTGTCACAGAAAGATCATGGCTACTTAACCTGGCATACTCTCCTGAGAAGGTAACCAAGGCAATGGTTGAAGGGAAAATGGTGCATACTACCTTTCTATACCTGGCTAAGGCATTTGACAGAGTATCAACTCACCAAACTAGGCATAAATCCCTGTAGAACTCGTTGGATTGCCAGCTGGCTGACAGGACCCAACAAGTCAGGATTGATGACACTACCTCCACCAAAAGACAGGTCATCAGTGGAGTACCACAGGGCTCTCTGCTGGGTCCACTCCAGTTTGGCATCTACTTCTCAAAGGTCGAGGCTAATGTCAGGGGCCTGTGGCTCTTCAAATTCACAGATGACTGCAAATTGGGAGCTGTTATAAATTCTCTCATGACACTGACATCCTGCAGTAAGGTCTAACACAGACAAATAACTGGTGCCAAAGTCATGGATTAAAATTCAGTGCAAGGAAGTGCATTATAGTTCCTTTTGGGAAAATATCTATCCAGGCAAATTACTCCATTGATAAGACACCCCTAAGAGTTGACTGGTAGTTGGAGATCTGGCCTTTGACCAACACATAGCAAAGACCGTCTGAAAATCATTCTGTCACCCAACTTATAACTAAGGGCATCTAGGTCCAAGGAAGTTATAGTACCACTCTACTTGTCCCTTATCAGACCTATCATTGAGTACAGTGCCTCCTTGTGTATTTACCCGATTAGTCATATGCTACAGTTGGAACACCCACAGAGGTTCCTCACCAACAGAATACACAGTATTAACCCACTGTCCTATACAGATTGCCTTAGGGCCCTGCCTCTATACTCGGTCTCCTACAGGTTGTTGAGAAGCAGTCTGTGCTTGACATGTAAAGCATCCTTATATCCATCCCTGATGGAGCTTTTACACATCCTCAAAAAAACAGCAGCACCAGAAGCACTAGATTCAGAGATCTGAACTTTGCATGCAATTTAAATCGAACATACTGGCATGACAGGTATGTGACCCAGAGTTTTCCCCCTGCTCTGGAATTTGTTCCTCATCTGTGTGATGCAGAGTCTTTCCCTAAACCTATTTACAGGTAACCTTGACCATTGTATGGGAAATCAGATTCATCCCCATACTTGCCCCCTTGCCTCTTATAGACAGAGGCCAACAGTAAACATTCCTTGACTAACATACCCTCCTCATGTAACTTTGGGATGCAATTGGGTTGAGTTGCATGGATAGGCATGTAAAGGCCCTGGTGGTCGTTAACTGCTTCATTCATAGGTATATATACTAGGCTATCAGGCTTTCTGTTCATCAGCAGTCTCCCAGAAGTAATGTCATTCTCTCTGTAGGAGCAAAACTGAAGTATTATTCCCAAGATGAGTACCGAGAGGCAGAATGTGGTCCTTCAGTAACCTAGTTGTTGTTCCACATCTGTCATTGGAAATCTCACAGGTTGGCTACATGGGTGTTGCTAAGTAGAATAAATGCTTCCTTTGTATAAAAGTATATCCCTTTCCTCATCGGTCTGTGGACCTGAATGTCCATAGCTTTTTCCACAGGCACCTGTACAGTCTGAATTTTAGTAATTGTGTTTTTATGGTGCACATTTTAGCCAATTTACATTGTGGCCTGGTTGAAGATAAGACTTTGTGTCAACTTAGGGTGTTGAAACAGGTTTTAAAGGGAGTGCCTTCTTTCCAATTGCAACATAAATTAATAGATCCTGATAGTACACTAACATTTATATGAGCTTCAAGATGTGATTTGCAAGGAACCTTGCTAGGATTCCTGAGTAACTTTGTGTTTCTAACCCTTGATCTGATGTCAATTTTCATTGTATCCTTGATGTATGGGCTCTGTTCGATATCGGAACCGACTCGGCTGTTACTACAGCTCGCACTGACCAAAAACTCTTGAGCTTCCTCTCTACCCACAATCCCTCTTTCCCAATTACCCTAGATTTCGTTTGCTGTTTTTCTTGACAGATACGTTCACAAGAGCTCTCGAGTGTAGTGGTTCTTTCTTAGGGAAAATCTTCTAATTTCTTCCGTTTTCCCTATTTTTTTCACTGAGATTCCGTGTTAACTGTTCCTCTACCCTTACTCTATCATTTGCTGTTACACATAAGTGTATCTCTTGTCGTTGTTGATAGCCCATTTCCATACACGTTTGTGTACTACTTTAACTATCATTTTTCTTCCCGCTCCTGTCCTATTATATAAAAAAAAAAATGTAGCTTTTCTTTTCTATATTGTGTCCCTCTCTCCTTTTGTGTGTGTGTGTGCGTGCATGCGCGCACCTTCCAGCCCGTTTTTTTCCATCATGGCTGAGAAAGGTAAGGCCCCTTCTGGCTTTAAAAAAATGCCAGAAGTGCGGCCACAAGATACCCTTATCTGACTTACATCTTCTGTGTGTGTATTGTTTGGGTCCTATACATTTACAGGTGGACTGCAGTATTTGTCATGGTTTTAGTCATAGAGCACTTGTTGAGAGAAAAAACAAACTGATTTTCAAAGGTTTGATCACTTCCGCATTTGGAGAGGCCATATCTGCTGCTGCTAAAAGTAAGATGGACATTTCATTCCCTTCTTCCTAATCTTCCTTGGAGAAGGATAAAAAGAGGAGTTTGTCAGCACCAATTTCTCCACCAGCACCGACACCTAAGAAACATAAATCCTTGGCTCTGAAAAGTTCATTAGATCTGAAGGACTCTGGCTTAAGGACTTTGGTATCGGGCAAATCCCTGGCACCTACTACCTCTACTGTGACAAAACCCTCGACGCCGAAGGCTTCTGCACAGGAGACTTTACCTACCACTTCTTTATCAGCGCTGACTACATCTGTGCAGACTATAGATATTACACAGCAAGAAGCTTACCCAGGATGAGTTACTCCCCATCTGTAGACCCCTTTGTGGGTGAGCTACCAGAAGTCTTTCTCCAAAGACCAAAATCTCCCTTTCTGTCACTGGTCTGTTTCACCAAAAGCCTTACAGAGCTAGACGTGGAGAGACTGGTGAATAAAATTTTGTGGGTGAAAGGTCTTACAGGACTCCCTTCGGCTCTGACTCCTTTGGGTTCAGGAGCCAAGCATTCATTCACCCTGTTAACCACTCCTCCTCTGACTTCCACGGAGGCTTTGGAGTTTACAGTTCCGAGTTGCCTGACGCTGCTTGTATTGGTTCCACAGATTTCAGTCTCTTTGAAACTGCTCATTACCATGAGTTCTTTGGTTGTTTCGGAACTGGAGTCTTCCTGGGAACATATCTGTCCTGTCGGCTCTGAGGGGCAGGGGTTGACTTTGTTTTTTTCAGAGCCATCCCTGCACCTTGGAACGTTGGCATAGTTCAGTTTGGCTCCAGCTTCTGTTTTAGGGGTGGTTTCTTCAGAACAGGGGGTGACCTCAGTTCCGGGGTAGTCTAGCTGAGTTCTGGGCTCCCCGTCCTCTTCGGGAAGGTCCAGCCTTTGAGGCAATGGATCTCTTACAGTGACTCAGTCAGCTCCTTCCCCCTCAGAGTAGACTTGGTCCTCATGCTCAGTTACTTGACCTCTCTCTCTCTCTCCATTGGGACAGCGAGTGCTGAAACCTCAGGAATCTCGGATACACATTCTGTCATCTTCTGATACCTCTTCAGACTATCCCCCTGAAGAGGGTTCTGAGAAGAGGTACAAGAGGAAGCACTTAGATTTCCCCTCCGGAATCGGTCATGGAAGACACTGATTTTGATGAGGGGGAAGGGTCTCCGAGATCTCCTCCTGATGGTGTCTTCTTCAGAGACATCCTAGAAATTTTGAAACAAAGGGGTGGCTGGCAGTCCCAGACCCCTTTCTCGGAGGAATCAATTTACCCTCAGGCTTTTGGCACTCACCCATCTACCTCTTGGTTAATTCCACCCACTGAGGAACTCATTCAGTTGATTTCCCAGTGGGTGTGGAAGGCTCCAGATACCATTGAATCCATCCTCAAGAGACTGGACAAAATTTCATCTGTTCTTGAAGATAAGGAATTTTGGGCTAAAAGTTTAGCAGTAGATGCCATGGGTGCTGTGGCCACCATGAAAAAGGAACTTGCTGAAGAAAGTTCATCTATCCACCCTCCCAACAGAGAGTCTTGGGCAATGGATAGGTTTCGGACGTCCGTTTATGCTTCATCGACCTTTGCTTTAAGATCTTTGAATTTTCTGGCACATTTTACCAGATTCCAAAGGGATCTGATCAAGGAGTTGTCAGATATCCTTGTAGGATCTGTTATTGAGTGAGCCCAAGAGAGGGGTGCTTTCTAGTTGGCAACCCCGAAGTTTGTGTCAAATTTGTCCATGAGGCTCGTTGCGCATGCAGCCCAAGAGACGACCAGAGTGGTGGGTTCAGGTGTAGCCATAAGGAGACATGCTTGGATGCACCTGTGTGACTTTGCAGAACCATTTAAATCTTCGTTCGTCAGTGCACCTTTTGACGGATCGTCTTTGTTTGGCCCAAAAGAGAGACATTATCCAGATGCGCGAAGGATGGTAAGACCCTGTCTGCTGTGGTAGTATGTTTTTCCACCCCTCAAACATCCTTTTCTAGGAATCAGAGGAGCAGTGGAAAGATGTGGTTCAAAAAATCCCAAGGGCCTTTCCTGGACAGACATGGAGACAGTTCCTCTGGAGGCAGAGGGAGGAACTACAATGAAAGATGATGTCCACGCAGCAAAGGTAGTCCGCAGAACCAGGGCTTCAGGGATTCCTTTCCAGCTAACCCCTTCCAGAGTTCTTGAAAAAAGGCCCACTTGTCTTTCTCTGGTGGCAGTCGGAGGAATATATCCTTGCACCTACACACCTGGCTAGATATGATTCTTGGCTGCAACGGATCATATCCAGAGGTTATATCATATCCTTTTCCCATCAACCCCCCCCCGTATGCAAGAATATCCCCGATGCTCCACCAAGTCAGAAGGAATCGGCAGATGTCCTTGTACTCCTATGTTGCAGTACTTCAGTTGTAGGATTTCCTGCCTTCTGGTGACTCATACGTCGGCTCCTATACAAAAGCTTCAGCTTGGCTATTGCAGCGTGCGTGCGATGTCAGACCTAAGGCCATAAACCAGGGCCCTTAAATGTGACGTTTGCATGCACAGTCCTGTGAACTTTTCAGCCGCAGATGACCCACGCATCATACGATCGCTCCTTTACAGACGCATTAGTAAAGCTAAGTAACCCGTTAGGTTTCTGTTTTTTCTTGTTTTGCCTATTGTTATTGCTTAGACTTGGTTGTTGTAACCTTTAGCTGATGTCCGGTAAAATGGGAAAGTGCCAATGCGGGTGCCAGATACCCTATAAAGATGCACCCTGATAGGTGTGTTTTTTGCTTAGGCCGGGAACACAACCATTTCCCCTGCTCAGTTTGTCAATCATTTGTGCTGAAGACCCTACGCAGCTGTCTGGCCGCTTTAAACCTGTACCTAGAACACCAGTGCCCTAAAACGGTTAAGCCATTGAATGGGATCCTACATCGGAACCTCCACGCAAGAAGGCCAAGATTCCTTGGCCTTCCTCACCTTCCCCTTCGT
This sequence comes from Protopterus annectens, assembly GCF_019279795.1. Taxonomy (NCBI): domain Eukaryota; kingdom Metazoa; phylum Chordata; order Ceratodontiformes; family Protopteridae; genus Protopterus; species Protopterus annectens. The sequence continues at coordinate 1,138,389,054 of NC_056727.1, read as the reverse complement.
TACCCGACCCAACTGCCGGTCTAGGAGTTGAGGAGCGCTCAGTGGATTAGTTGACTTCAACGATGTCCTTTGAGGAAGCCGTTGCACAGCCGACGACTGGCACATCCTCTGAGCTTACCCAGACATCGACTACTGTCAATGTCGAGGGGGAAGCAGTTTCTGTGGTACCTCTGACCGGGATCCAGACTTCGGAAATGTTGACTTCAAAACCTGACACCAGGGTGGTTCCTACTTCCACCCCGGCCAAAAAGAAGCAGAAAATCAAGCATACCTCCTCCCCTACAGAAGCCATACCAGATTGGCAGGCCTTTACTTCCTCTCTCATGCAGGCCTTTATGGCCCTTAGGCCTTCAGCCTCAGCCTCCACTACTCTGCCTTTACTGAGCCCTAGGCTTGCATCTGCCTCTTCCCTCCCACCCATGACCTCTCAACTTAGGTCAAGTTAGGGAGGAGGAGCATGATTCTTCCTTTTCTTCCTCAGAGGACTCTATTTCATATACATCCCAGATTGCTTCTCCCCAGGAGTATTATTCTCCTGATGAGGAATCTGCGGAAGGGGATTCTCTCCTGAGGACATTACCTTTCGTGAAACCATCAGCAAAGATGAAAGATTACTTCAAATGGGATACTTCCCAAATGATTGACACCCAAAAGAGCTACTTTGAGCTGCTTCAAGTAGAGTACCCTCCCCTTCGGCTGTCCCTCCAGTTCTTCCTGCTTACTTGGATTCCTTTAATTCAGCTTCTAAGGCCCCAGACTCCCAGCCTCTAGCCCCTAAGCACCCTGACCGCTTTTATAAAGTGCCAGAGGAGCAAACATTCCTAGTTGAACCACCCTTGGTGGACCCAGCTGTGATTGCCACCGCTCCTGATAAATAGTCTAGACTGCTGCCTTCCGCCTCCCTCCTACCCACAGATAAAGACAGCAAATATATGAATGGGATGGGAAAGAAGGTATACACATCCTCCACTTTGGCTTTCTGAGCCATAAATTATCAGACCCACATGACTAAGTATGCTCTAGACTTAGTGTCTCAAGCCTCCTCCATACTGGCTTCTATTCCAGACAGTTCCATTAAGGCTGACATTACCTCCAGTCTGTCCTCCTACTTCTGTCCTCAGGAGATACTCCTGGCTGAGACTACAGTATCTACCAGAAGACTTCAAGTCCAAGATCTTGGACGCCCCCCTGGATCACAATTTCCTTTTTGGAAAACAATCTGCAGACCTCTTCAAGTATCTGCAGGAAAAAAAAGTAAAGAATTACAGGACATCACACATCTGCTGGTATCCCCAATTCCCAAGTATTACAGGAACTACCCTGCTAAAACCACTTTTGTAGGGCGTAACCCTTCTCAGACAGCTGCTTCCTCTTCCAGATCTAAAAGAGGGGCAAGAAAGACCTACCATGTCCAGAACTACTGCCCCACCTCCTCAGCCCAGACAATCCTTTCAGGGCAGAGGAGGTCCCAATAATGCGTGACTGCCTTGCCCAACTACCACTCTCTGCACTCCTTTCCCACCGTCTCCCCCTCTGGTAATCCATCACCATAGACCAATGGGTCCTATCCATTATCCAAAAAGGGTACTTCCTATCTTGGAAAGTAAAAACGCCCAGGAAAGGTATTCCATTTCCCCCCAAAAAACACATTCATCTCCTGCCACAAATTTCGTCAGACCTGCTAAAGCAAGGCACCATAGAACCTGTCCCCTCAAGACAGGAAGGGAAGGGATTCTACTCGCATCTCTTCCTGGTCCCCAAAAAAGATGGCCCCTGTAGAGCCGTCTTAGATCTCTCCTTTCTAAATCTACACCTTCAGGTACTCTCCTTCAAAATGCTCTCACTCCCCACTCTACTGCCTCTTATTCCAGCCAAGGCCTTTATGGCCACCCTGGACCTAAAAGAAGCCTACCTACACATACCCATCAAGACTTCCCAGCAGACAATTCCTGCGTTTCTCTGGACCTTCCTCTCATTTCCAATTTACTGCTTTGCCCTTTCATTTATCCACTGCCCCCAGAGTCTTTACAAAGTGCCTAGTCCCAGCCATTGCCTTCTACAGAACTCAGGGAATCCAGATTTACCCATATCTGAATGATATCCTAATACTAGCAGAGTCCAAAGATACCCTCTCAAGGCATCTGTGCTGTACCATGTCCCTTCTGCAAAGTGTAGGGTTCACCATCAACCTCCCAAAGTCCTCCTTGAACCCAGGCCAGGCCAAGATTTACTAGACTGCAGAATCAGAATGGACAAAATGAAGGCCTTTCTCCCACAGGACAAGGTTCTATCCATGATTTCCCACTTCCAGGAAATCATACACTCCCAGAAGGTGATGGCAAGGCAATTTTTTCGTCTCCTGGGCTTAATGGCAGCAACCATCCCCATGCTACCACTGGCCAGAATGCACATGCACAAGCTACAGTGGTACCTCAAAAACATTTGGTCCCAACACCTACATCACTTAGAACAGGTTATTCCCCTCCTTCCCTGTCTAAAGACAGAAATCAGGTGGTGGATCCAGCAAGTCCAACTAAACCCGAGACTCCCACTTCAACCCCCCACCCCAACCCAAACAATGCATACAGATGCCTCAGATGCAGGTGGGGGGGGGGTAACACTGGCATCCTACAGGGTTCAAGAAAAGTGGCACCCTTCTCTTACAGGCCAAGCACATCAATGACAGTCTTCCTTGCTCTAAAGACCTTTATTCCCCTTCTTGCACCAGGGGTGCTCCTGATAGTGACCGACAATACTAATGTTATGTGGTACCTCAACAATCAGAGAGGAAACAAAGGCCTATCAGCTGTGCAGGCTGACCCTGCTAATATGGGACCTAGCCTCTCACCACAACTTGGTCCTGCAGGTGACCTACATCCCCTCGCAGGACAACAAACAAGCAGATCTCCTAAGCAAGACTTCCTCCCCACAGCACGAACGGATGCTGGACAGGGCGGTCTTCCTAGACATAGTTCACCGGTGGGGTACTCCACAAATAGACCTGTTTGCCTCCCCCCAGAACAGGCAGCTGCAGAGCCTTCTGCTCAAAAACCTACTCCCTGTCCCTCTGATAGCAACACACATTCCAGGGAGTTCCAGTGTGATAGCAGACAAACTGAGTCGATGTATTCTCCAGCCTCACTAGTGGTCTCTCAATCCAAAAGTGACGGAAAAGATTTCTGTTAATAGAGCCAGCCTTGCTGCGACCTGTTCGTCTCTCCCCTCAGCAAGTGCAGCAACTACTTTGCCCAGGTCTCCCCTCTGGCAAAATCGCCAGGATACACTGTTCACCACCTTCAGCCCTCCAGTCTCCTGTATGCCTTTTCCCAATACCTTTAATTCCAAACTTTTTACAGAAAGCACTCAAGGTGAAGAGCAAAGTAATCCTCATTGCTCCATTTTGGCCTTGACAGATGTGGTTTCCCTTTCTTTGGCTTTATGTAATTCAGTGACTGTGGACTTTGGATCCAGCTGCAGACCTTCTGTCCCACCGAGATGGGATAGTTCACCCAGACATTCTGAACCTCAAGCTGACGCCAAATTCTCCTAGCTTCTCTTAAACCTTTGGCACGGAAATTATGCAGTAGTGAATGAAAAGATTTACTATTTGGGCTTGTGAAAGGGATATTGATCCCTTTTCCGCTTCTCTTGATAACATTTTAGAATTCTTAGCCTCTCTTTTCAATGCAGGGGGTTTTCCATCTACCATTAGAATACAGCTAGGAGCAATTTCAAATTTCCATGATGGTTTGGAATAATGTTCATTGGCTTCTCATAGACTCTTTAATCATTTTCAAAAGGGATACTTTTGCTGAAACCTCCTTTTAAAGATAGTACTCCTCCCTGGGACCTAAACCTGGTGTTGCAAACTATTATACATTCTCCCTTCGAATCTTCTGCAGACTGTGATCTGAAATATTCATTATGAAAAACATTTTTTGGTAGCAATAACCTCTGTAAGAAGGAGATCTGAAATTCAGGCTTTATCATTTAAACCACTTTACCTGATCTTTCATAAGGATAGAGTCTCCTTACAAACAAATCCCACCTTCTTACCGAAATTGGTATCAGAGTGTAATATCAATCAGACAGTTAATTTGCCAGTATTCTTTCCAAATTTTTCAAATAGGACAATACTGTCTGCATTTGCTAAATGTTCACAGGCAATTATGTTTTTATCTTCACAGGACAAAAGACATGAGAAAATATGGCCAACTGTTTGTCTGCTTTTTAGTGCTAGTTTTGGTAAACCAGTCAGCAAAGTGACTAGCCAGATGGATGAAGGATTGTATTTCCTTTATCTATGACAGAAGGAATATTGCTTACCTAAGCCTGTTAAAGCACATTCTATAAGATCTGTAATTACTTCAGCAGTTTTTCCGTCTGGAGATTCAACTGATGATGATTGTGCAGTAGCTACTTGGGCTTCTCCCCATACCTTCATTACAAATTGGATTTGGTCTCTAAGGGAAGAACATCCTTTGGTTCATTGGTGCTCAGGAATATCCTTCAGAGAGTCCACACAAGGTCTAAGGTAGCTGGAGGCTCTGTCCCATACGTCAGAGATGAAATAAAAATTGACAATGTCCGACAAAAGTTATGTACTTACCGTAACATTCCATCTGTGTTGTCCATTTTCATTTATCCTTGACTCCTCTCCATCCAGCCCTTGGCCTTTGAAGACTTTTTGGTGGAACGGATAATGTGCTTACCACTTACAGTATTATATCTTTAAGGCATAGCAGATATGGCTTCCATTGAGACTTCCTTATCCGTCACTCTGCTTATAATCTGCAAACTCGTTCTGAGGTAAGTGGGAGAGAGGGATTATGGGTAGAGGTGAAGCTCGAGAGTTTTTGGTCAGCACGAGCTGTAGTAACAACTGGTTCCTATTGAATTGTCGACAGCTTCGGTTGTCGAATGCTTAATCATCGATACTTAAGAGTTGAACGCTTACAATAGCGAACGGCCACATCATTGTATTCTTTCCTCAGGAAAGAATTTGCGTGGCCGTTATCGGGGATTTGCCCTTTCCCCAATGTAGAGCGATCTCGGAGTTGGTATATTTATTGGGGGGGGGGGACACAGCCCCCCCCACTATGTTTGGGTGAGTGTGTTTTGTTTACGGATGGCCATCCGAATTCTTTCCTGAAGAAAGAATTTGATGATGTGGCTGGCCACTTTTAGCTTTCGATGCTTAGATGTTGATGTTTTAGTATTCGACAACCCAAGCTGTCGATGTTGTGATATAGATGTGTAACAACAGAGTCTGTTCCGATATTAGGCTAATGTCCCTTTGTATTGAGTGATGGGGTGGGTGGGGGCTGGTGTGGCCCCATCATGGGTTCTCAGAATCAAGAAGACAGCAAGCCATTCACTGAGAAAGCTCCTGGCAGCGTACCCCCTGCAGGATCCAGTTCAAAGATTATTTCCACTCATTGCAGTTCATCCCTCTTAAAGATCGGTTGATATGGTGAATCCTTGCATATCTGTTTGATATGTTTCTGTTATATGAGCACAGGCATTCATCTTTTATATTCCTTTGGCTGTGATATGTTTAGAATTAGGATGCATCTGCCCAAAGCGGTCACTGTGATATTGCGAAGAGTGGACTGCTGAGCAACAATTTGAACCTGTGGAGTAGCTTCTGGCATTGATTTATGAGAGGTTAATACATTGTGGGTTCTTAAAGTTTTATGACAAAAAATGTGTGCATTTGTTACCAACTCAGAAAGTTTCCCTGTCAGAGTAATTTATTTGATCTTTAAGTTGTAACTGTGTAACTTCCTGAACTAAAACCAAAGTCTCTGTACTAGCAAATTAATTTGAGTGTTTGCTGCATTAAGTTCCATCAGTAGTCTTTCTTTGTTGGCATATGCAAGCTGTCATAAACTACATTCCATATTGTAGACAGAGTCTAGCAAAGAAGAGTTTGCTTCTAAAATCTGAAACTAGTACTTGTTTACAGAAACCTTTTTTTTTTTTTTTTGTAGTTCATCTGGTTTACTGGCACATGAACGTAAACTTTCACAAGAATTAGTCCATTGTAGCAAAAAGGAACAAGGATTCAAGTCAATCTTCCAACATATACAGTCATTACAATCTCAGCGTACTCCTTCTGAACTGTTTGCTCAGCATATTGTGACAATTGTCCATTATGTCAAAGGTAATACAAAACCCAGCAGAATACTTACATCTGTTGGACACTTTCTTATAGCGATCCTTAAATGGAATTTTTAGGCATGTATATTTTATCTGATGCTATGCATTTACTTTATTTTTGCAGCTGAAGTTTGAAGGTAGTGCATAATGAGCAGCATGAATCCTACAGAATAGATGTTTTATAAATGCACCAAAATCCCATTCCAGATGCAAAAATCTGTTGTGCTTGACTTGGGTTTTCTGAAATGAAATGTTTATCTTTTGAAATTGCGTTTTTTGCTAGAGGATAGTTGTTTATGTATACTGCTTTTTTCAGATGGTGGCAGCAAGAAAAGCTGTACTTGAACCATTTAAAAGGGAAGTACCCACTGCATTGTTAGTCTGTAGGTGATCACAGATGAGAAACAGCCAAGGTATTTTTTTTTTTTTTTTTTTTTTTTTTTTAGAGGGGGGAGGATATTTCCCCCATAGTACTCATCATACAATACCCATTGTTAACCTGAATATAGTCAGTTCCACTAGCGAGGCATTCCTTTGTCATGCACAATACAGAAACACTTTTAATGAGAGAAGTGTTTCAGTCAGACTTGCTCAGTGTAATCATCTAGGCAGACAAGAAGTTAATGATTTATTTTAATCTAGTTGTGATTCTTCAGCTTGTCAGAGCTTTTAGCAAAAAGGTAGGAGACTTATTTTTTGGTTTAGTAGTCTTTTGACGTTTTGCTACTGACTACAGGACATGGTGAGTTTTGTCCACTTGAATGAATTCTTCTAAGTTGCATTCTGATGTTGTCGGCTGTTTATCACTTCTTCAAACATTTTCCAACAGAAATTTTAATAAACTGTCCAAGCATGATAGTAATGGCAGATCAGCCTTTCTTGTTTACCATGGTAGCTAGCCGGGTTCATGACAGGTATCACTACTGCACTTGTATTTATGAAATATGAACGTTAGCTGAGGGCAGATGTTATTATGACATGCTAGACTCTCAGAGCTTGGACAGTTGGGCCTTAATTACATATCTGAAGCCAACAGATGGGGGAAAACAGCTCACACAGTCTTTAGTTCCTTTTGCCATGCCCCAGGCATCAGTGATTAGGATCGCTAGTGAGAGAATCTGAACTTCTGTACTCCCAAAGAGGTAAGTAGCCGTTTTGGGAATGCTTTTATTTTTTTTTAATTGAGATTGTTACAATCATTGAGCTTTGTTGGTAATTTTTGAATCAGTTTGGAAACCTTTTTGCCCCATTTCTTTCCATGACCCATGACTTTTCTGAAAAAAGTTGTCAGCAAGTGTGGATTTTATAGGCAGATCCCACAGAAGGGCTTTCACTTTCAGTGCATTTTATTTTGTCTGGGTGAAGAACGTAAGGTACAAATGTTTAATGAGTTTTTGTTTTTCAAAATTAAAACATAAAATGCAAGCAAAACCTCTGGAGGTGTACTTGAAGCATGAAAAACTGTAATTCCTAGGCCAAAGGCAGTTTTCTTCCTTGATACTGGTAATGTCTTCCACAGGAGCTCATCTTGATAAAAGACCCAAAGAGTTGGACAACCCTCAAGTAGGTAGCTACTCAGAAAGTTTATGAAAACAGTAATAATCCCTCTAGACCCTCCTAGCTGTTGGGACTCTAGTTCTGTGGTGGTTCCAGTTGGTGAATGCTGACATCAGTGCCTAAAACATACCCATCCATCAATACCTCTTTGAAGACTTAACAGCATGCTAGTGTCTTTTCTGCCAAATAGGACCCATCACTTTCAGCTGCTTTGCCACATTTGGATGGCCAGTGACTGCTGGCCAGGCTTTCACCTCCGTCACAAAGTGCATATGTGGTGAAAGATATTTCCAGCTTGTTTGTTCATGAGACATTTTGTTAGTCAGCAACTGTTAGTGTTCTTTCTGGGCTATGTACCTTCCCATCACTGGCAGCCAGACCACTGCTACAACTTTTGTCTTTTCTGAAAATCTTCTTAGTTTTTTCTTTGGAGCTGGAGTGATTGTTCCAGTACTGTTCTGCAGTCTTTGGCCAGTTGAATGATTGCCAAAATGGATTAGGATCACAGACGTGGATATAGTTGAAAGATACTGATTGAAGATGCTGTCCTGGCACTATAACACTTTAGCTTTCTGAGTGAATGTTCATGTTCAGGGAAAGGTGTTTTGCTTAAAAAACTGTTCCTGGTTATTTTTAGACTTGTGTTCATGGAATTTAATTGTTGGCAACTGTTGCAGAGTGAACTTAGCTTTTTTAGATTCTTCCTGGATGACTATATTTAGACCTCTTTGCAGTATCGTGTGATTGTGATAAGTACCTTTAAAGATTGTTGGCTGGATTTATCTTTATTTAATGACTGAACTAGCTTGTTTCTTTCCAGTGGTTTTATACTCATTTTCAGACAGTTTGTTAGCTGCTGATATACAGACTCTGGAACACTGATTTTTTTGTCAGTTTGTTGATTTGTTTTTGGCTTTCAAAATGGTTATTTATTGTGACACTACTACATCATTATTTTGCAGACTAATGGGCTCCTTTATTAAATGCTGTTTAATAAGATTTTATTTATTATAAATTTAGTTCTGTTCTGTGCATTTATTTGGTCTTAATTTTTATTACTGTTAGATTTCTTGTTAATGCAGAGTGCTCTTGTGAAAAGCACTCAACTTAGAATTGTCTTCTACCCTACGATATGATACTGACAATGAAGAGGTTCCGTGTGGTGAAGAGGAGTATTTCAAGTGTAAGACCATGGAACAAATGGACTTCCAAAAAAGTTACATTAATCTGCTGGATATTGAACATCATAACCCCCCCCCCGACATCCATCCAGTGTAAACCTCATTCCTGGAGACAGATTCCCAGCCCGCTTGCACCTAAAAAACGTGATCAGTTCTATATGTTGGAAGCTAAGATTATTTGTAGTAAACTCCAGTAGCTGACCCAATGGGCATTTGGCTGGTTACAAAAAGAGCTTGAGACTGTCCTCCAAGATCAACACATTACCAAATGAGGAAGAGAGTAGCATGCTAGATGCATTTGGCAAGAATGTGCAACTCGGGGCATCAGCACTGTTAGCTTCCAGACCCACATGCTGGAGTACCAAGCTGACATTCTGAAGCAAATGGTCAAAAATGGTAGAACTCCTTATGGAGTTTACTCTAAGATTAAAAATTTATATGCTTATTTAGACATCTTGTAAGGTAGGAAGGCATGCCATAAAATGTGGATGTGATGCCATGTCTGCATCTGCCAGGGTTGTTGCAACTGGACCAGATTTAAGAAGTCATGAATGGTTCATTATTTTGCCCCTTCTAAGTGCTCTGTAAATCTTGGATCTTTGGCCCTCCTACACAAGTAGTATTCTGGGGATTAGAAGGGCAAACAGTGGGGCTTTTTTAAGCCTCCATTCCCAATGTAAGACAGAAATTGATTTTATAAGAGCTTACCCTTATTGAAGAAGTAAGTCAGGGGGAATTTTAAACGAAAGACCTTTGAGATGACAGAGAGGTGTAGGAGGAGGTTAGGGTTGGCAGCAAGGAAGGGGAAGGGCAGTGGACCTCAGCCCTCCTAGGAGTTTAACCTACTGTCATGACTGCAAGGCAGGCTCCAGTTCCCTTCCTTTTACCCTCCCTTCCACAAATCATAGACTGAGTTAATGTTCTTCAGAAGTCAGTGGTTTCCCTGATGCCAGACACATGGGTAAGATAGTTGGTATCAAAAGGTTACAAAATAGTATTTGTAAATTTCTGCATTTTAATGGAATCCCCTCAGGTTCCTACAAACCAGTTATTTCTGTTAGGGCTAGTGAGAGTTTTTGACTTGTGCAGTAGTAGAACAAGTTCTTGTGGTAAGAGTGGACACTGGCTTTTATATAAAGCTCTTTCTTTTCCCCAGAAAGTGTGGTCCCTGGAGATCTGTTTTAGACCTTCAAGCTCTGAACAATTTTTAAGGATCAGAAAGTTCAAAATGATCATCTTGCCATCTCACCTTCCCTTGATAATGCCATAGGACTTAATGGTAATAGCATATCTGAAGGACACTGGTCTTTGCATCCCCATTTTTTAAGGGCACAAGAGATTCCTAATGTTAAAGGGTGGTCCCCCTCCACTTTCAGTTCACTTTACTGTTTGGACTGTCTTGCTCTATGGTATTCAACAAATGCCTAGCACCACTTTTGATCAAACCTATTCCTAGATGACTGTCTGATTCAGGCCACCTGCCAGAAACTGTTAAAGATCACAGTAGTCAGGAAATCCTTCTACATGGCACACCTCATCACAAAAGGTTTCTCATCCAGGAAAAAAGAGGTCATTGTTCCCCTCTACTCATCACTCATTTGACCCATTATAGAGTACAACGCCCCTTTTGGTATGTACCTCACAAGACATTACAACAACTGGAAAGGTCGCAGAAATACCTCACAAAGAGGATTACTGGGCTCAAACAGATGCCCTACGCAGACAGTCTCAAAAAACTCCAGCTTTACTCCGTCGCATATCGCCTACTCAGAGGTGATCTCTGCCTAACATACAAAGCTATGTCAAACCCAGAGCTGTTGGACATGCTCCACTTAAAGAAATCCCAATCCCTCCGAGCTATATGCTCTAGGGACCTAAACCTTGTCACCACAATAAACAGAACATGCCGGAGGGATATATTCCTGTCCCAGAGACTTCCCATACTCTGGAATAACCTACATATCTATATCAAACAAAGCTCCTCATTAGCACTGTTCAAGAAAATCTTGATGATTGGATGGGAAATATGAAATTCACCCCGGCTCTGTGGCTCTGCTCGACAGTGGCACAGGAAAATTAATTTTCTTGGGTGGCAAAAGCCAGGATACCTTTTTGGCTGGGCTTGTATAGGCCCTAGGGCCGATAGCCTAGTACCTACCTATGAACCTATAAAGCTAACCATTTCATCTGAAGTAGGAGATTCATTTGTCTGCAATCTGTGGGTTATGGATCCCATGGTTTACCAGCTGTGGATCCGAGCTCTCAGCTCCTCCCCTCACCAATAATGCCCTGCTCTCCCTACATGACCCCAGATCTAGTTTGCCGCGCTGGTGACCAGATTGGTGTTCTCGAGCTCTTCAGCTAAGTGATTATTTAAAGTGTTTTCAGGGTTAAAATTTAATTGTTTTTGAAAGTTTGTGTGAAAGTTTAGGCTCCCTTTTGGATATTTAAACTTATTTAGTTAATTTAATAATTTTTACTTAGTTTCCCTCCCCTCGCTGGTAGCGTAGTGTGTGTTTGGGCCTGTTGTGTGTTTAATTTACTTTTGCTTTTTACTTTTAGTTTAAGTAAATTTTAAGCTCTTAGGATGTCAGAACAACCTAAGGCTGTTTTTTCGAAGTGCTCAGAGTGCGGCCATAAGCTTTCCCCTGCTGATGGCCACGTTCGATGCTTCAGGGTTGAACACCTCACTTCTGGATGTTCCATTTGTGCAGGGTTCAACGGAGGTCTAAGCTGGTCCTGGTGGGACTTTTGCCCCCGGACTCGGCTCCGACCTCCGGCTCCCCCTCCTCCTCCTGGGACTCAACCTCCCTGTAGTGGTTCGGAGGAGAGGAAGCTAGAAAGAAGGACGGAGGGAGAAGCACCATAAGCAGCGGGCCGAGACCTCCGGCCCGCGCCCCAGCCAGGCTTCTCCTCCGGCCTCCTTGTCTGCTGGTTCTCCCCTCCTCGGCTCCGGTCACCCGTGTGCTTTGAGGAGAGAGGCTATCCAGGAGGCACTCAAGGCCTACCTTATCAGACGCTGATCTGGACCGGATGATGAGAAGGTTCATCCAGGCCCAGATGCAGATGGGTGCTCTTGCCTCCCCACCCACGGATCGTGCTCGGATCCGACCTCTCGAGCCTGGATCCGATCCGGGGATCAGTCGCTGTCTGTGTCGGATCCGATGTAGTGGAGAGGGCCCTGTTGAGGGTCTCCGGACCCCGGCACTTGCTCCCAGCGCTCCATCTGCACTGGGTCAGGCTTCCACCATCCGGCCCTTGGGACAGCCAGCTCCTATGCCCCAAGTTGTTCCTTTGGAACAGGTCACTGTTCAGAGAGTCCGGAGGATGCCCGGAGGCACATTGACTCCCGAGTCTCTCACAGAAGACACGGACTTGGAGCTCCCAAGATCACCCCTGAGGATGTCTCATTTGGAGACATCATGGAAATGCTCTGGTCTGCCCCCAAGTCTTCCTCAGTCCGTGTTCTTGGAGGCATTTGAAGCGGACCTCTTGGGTGTCCCTCCTGCCGACCCCTGGTGGACCTCATTGGAGCCAATCATTCTCAGTCCAACTTGCTCAGGAGAGTCCCTCAGTCCATCCCCAAGCAAGGAGTCTTGGATGATGGACAAGCGGATGTTTACCTTTTCAGTAAGGCGCTGAACTACCTGGCACATGTGATTAGGATGCAGCACGATCTTATTAAAGAATTGCATCCCCTAAAATCCATGTCGGAGGAGGACAAAGCATTGCACTCCACCCGCATGGCCACTCTTAAGTCCTTCACTAATACCTCGCGGTTACTGTCCCACACTACGGAAGGTGCCGCTAGACAGGCCTGGCAGCCCTTCAAGGTGTCATTTTGCGCGCGCCGATGGTTCTGCCCTCTTTGGCAAATCTGTTATACCTTGACGGAATCTGCTTCTCTGTGCCCCAGAGGTTAGGAACCAAAAGGGCCAGAAGAAGATGTGGTTCCGAAATCGCAGCAATCCCAGCCGCCGGACAACCAGTCCTTCCGTGGCAGAGGAGGACAGGGAGGACGCCCCAGGGCAGAGGGGCTCCCAGGAACTGGGTCCAGAGAACCCTGAAGGGTTGCCCGACTGCTCCACTCTGGAGGCAGTCGGGAGCACCTAGCGGCATGGGAGTCCATAACAACAGACCGCTGGGTCCTCCAAATCATATCCAGAGGATACCGTATCCCATTTCACATGCCAAAATTGAAGTCCCTCCCGACGCTCCACCCGGTCAGTGGGAGGAGAAATTGGCCGTCTGCTAAAGAAAAGAGCCATCCAGCCCGCCCCCAGACCAGATCGGATCAGGGTTCTACTCCAGGTTCTTTTCAGTGCCAAAACGGGGATCTAAGACCAATTTTAGACCTTTCACTCTTGAACCTGACAGTCCCCAAAGAGAAATTCGATGGGCAGTCTATTCTCCTCCTTCTGGGAGAAATTCACTGGATGTGCTCCATAGACCTCAAGGATACCATATACTAATGGACAGGCAGGAGGTTTCTCCGCCTGGGAGCCAGTCACTACCAATTCGGGTCCTTCCCTTTGGTCTCACCACAGCCCCCAGGGTGTTCACCAAAGTATTAGCAGTGGTAGCGGCCCACCTGAGGCTTCAGGGGTGCAGGTCTTTCCCTACCTGCTCACCGCCCAACAAGGCATCTACTACTATTGGCGAGACTCCTTTCTCCATCTTGCTCCCGTCTGGGCATCACAATAAACACAGAAAATCCAACCTAGCACCCACACAGTTCATAGATTTTATAGGTGCCAGGTTAGACACGAGGAGATTAAGAGCCTTCCTCACTGCGGACAGAATTCAAAATCTGCAACTCCAGGTGCGGGCCATTCTCCACTCAAGCTCAGTTCAGTTGGTCCTGAGGGCCCTAGGGTCCATGGCGGCAAATAGCGCTTCTTCCTCTCGCCAGGTTCAATATCGCATCAATGGACACTCCTGGTTCAGTGGTCGATCTTGCTCTTCCTATGCATCATCCCATTGCGATCAGCAAGGCTTCCCTCCTGTGGTGGCTACACTCTCCAGATCTCCACGGAGGCCGCCCATCGCCACGGTGACCACGGACGCCGCAGGCCGGACGGTCCAAGGCACGTGGAACGGTTCAGAGACCTTACTGCATATCAACGTTCTAGAGATGAGAGCAGTGCTCTTAGCGTTGCTAGCACTTCAGGCCTTTCTTCCCTTGGGAACAATTATTCAATCGGACAACATGTCTGTTGTCTGGTATATCAACAAACAAGGAGGAACCAGGTCTTACCCTCTTTGTCGAGAAGCCATGAGAGTGTGGTAATGGGCAATCTCCACCAACCGCTTTCTCATAGCAAGATGTTCCGGTCGGTGCAACATCCTGGCGGACAAACTCAGTCGCACCATTCTCACCGTGGTCTCTCAATACTGGGGAACTCCTTGTTGCGATCTTCTCTCTCAAACACCACTGGTGCATGCTTGGCCACCGGTCTTCTTTATGCTTATCCCCCTTGCCTCTGATGCTCCAAGTTCTTCAGAAAGCCTCTCGGTTGGGGTGCAGAATGATTCTCATTGCCCCATTGTGGCCTCGACAGATCTGGTTCCCTTCCTAAGGTCTCACTCAGTGAATCCTCCTTGAATTCTAGATCCCATTCGGATCTAATGTCTCATCCATCCCGCTTATCACCCACAACCTGAAGCTGACGGCTGCTCCAGTTCCACTCCTGATCAGGACTCATCCTGGTGGCGGCTCATAAGCCATCCACTAGGAAAGTCCGGTTCTCCTTGTGGGCGGAGCGGCAAGGCCTAAACCCCTTCACAGTTCCCTTCCTCTGGTGCTTGACTTAACCACTCTTTTAATGATGGTGCCAGCAGTTCCACGGTCAAAGGACAACTCGGGCGAATATCTCATTATGATATTGGTCATGACTCCAGTCCTCTGATGTCTGCCAAATTGTGTAAGATTTTCCTAAAGGTACTTTCCTTCTCAGGCCCCTGTAAAGCAAGTGGTTCCTCCTTGGGACCTTTCTTTGGTCCTCCAGGCCTTGACGGTAGATCTAAAATTTTATCTTTCAAGACGGCCTTTAAGAGAGTCTCAGAACTTCAAGCATTATCAGCCAAACCTCCTTACTTGGTCTTTCATCCGGACTGTATACCTCAGGACCAACCCCGTCCTTTCTTCCTAAAGTAGCTTCTGAAGCAAACATTAATCAATCCATTAACCTCCCTGTTTTCTTCCTAAATATCAAAACAAGGGTGAATACAAGCTTCATTCCTTAGATGTTCACAGGCAACTTAGATTTTATCTAATGGTCATAGGCAATCCGACCAGTTGTTTATTTCCTTTGCTAAATTTAATTTGGACAAGCCAATTTCTAAAGTCTCATTATCTCGCTGGATTTCACAGTGCATCTTATTGGCTATCAAGCTTGGAAAGGCCCGGACCGGAGGGTGTACATGCCCATTCAACCCGGTCAGTCTCTACATTCCTCTAGATGATATTTGTGCAGCAGCCACTTGGGCTTCATCTCATACCTTTATTTCCCACTACAAGTTGGATCTTACATCTAGGGTAGAGCATCGAATATCCTTCCATGATGAAGATTCAGGTAGCTGGGGACTCTGTCCCACATGTTGCAGACAAATGAATCTCTACTTCAGATTTAGTTATGTACTCACCATAACGTTCCATCTGAGTAGGTGTACAGTTTCCTGCATAATATGTGTTACCCTTTTCAGGGTGTTCTTGCTGTTGGCAAACTCGATCTGAGGTCATGTAGGGAGAGCAGAGGAGCTGAGAGCTCGGATCCATAGCTGGTAAACCATGCCGGTTCGGATCCGATATCGGATCCATAACCCACAGGTTGCAGACAAATGAATACACCTACTCAGATGGAACGTTCTGGTGAGTACATAACTTCTAATTTTTTAACAAGCTTGGTGATTTGAGTCTGTGGAGAATAGACTTGTACTTCTTCAGGACCAAAAGCATTGGTAGGGTCCTCCTTGGCACATTCCAGAGTAAAAGTATTTTTACTCCTAGAGAAGATACTGCTCTTGAATGCTCTTTTTGGACTTTACTCAGAGGAAGTGCTCTTGATAGCAGATGATTTCCCCTGAGCTCTAGGGCTGTAGGATCTAGGATGCATGTCAGCAACCAATCCTAACATATCTCTTGCCAAACTATACATGAGGAACATATAATGGCTCTTCAGGAATCTTTGCATCTAGCACCTCCATCACCTCGATATGTCCCTTTCCTTGATCCCTCCCAGCTGAGAATAGTTTCTTGGCAGATTAGGTGAAAGAGAATCTGAGGATGCCATTGACTCCTGCACAGAGTTCCCAGACTCTTCCCAAAAAACAACTTAAGGCTTATCCTGTACCAGAAATCTCAAAGCACAAGTTTCTGAAATCTCAGTTCAGTGGGCAATTCATATCAGTGCAGGACAGATGCTGGCACTGCTTTATTCCCTACATATCTTCAAGGACACCACAGTTATGCTGTAAGCTAGCTTTGAAAGCTTTGGACCTTGCTCTGCAGTACATTCCTCTCCTAAAAGTAGTGCATTTCACATCAAGACACCGTCACAGTGCAGATTTTCTAAGTGGGTCCTCAGCAGCCCATCCTCAAATAATGTACCTTGGATTGGAGGGCCTCCAGACACACAGTATAGGACTTAAAGACCACCTAGCTAGATCTGTTCACAGCCCCTCAGAACTGCAATATCAGAATATTCTTCTCCTACCCATACAAGGAAGCTTGAGCTATGAGTGCCTTCTCAGTTAAGTGGCACAGGGTCTACTTGATAACTTCCCTCCAATTTCTCACATTCCCAAAAAATTGCTGAAGACCAGGGAAGAGAAAGTGAATATCTAATGGCCTCCTGGCCCAGACAACCTTTTGTTATGTGTAGTGCTGCATCTCCAGAAAGAAAACCCATGGTTCTTCCCTTGTATTACATGATGTGGTTTTAACACATCCCATTGTAAACTGCCTCAGCTTGACTGCTGGGATCCTTGATCCAAAACTGATAGGTGTGTGGGTAGGAGATACTTCAGACTTCTTGAGGAGGCTCGAAATCCTGCCAGTAGGAAGTTATATTTGGAGAAATTTTTTTCCTGTGGTACAGCCAACCACATTTCTTCTCTGAGAGCCTTAGCTGTCTGTCTGAGCTTTCTCTTTGTAGTATAACTGGTTTATGTTTTTATCAGAGAAAGTATTTGCCGTGTCATCCTGTCTTCATATGACTCCCCCTCTGGATTCTCTTCAGTAGCTAAACTGTTTAAGGAGATGGTGCATCTCCAGTGACTAGAAAGTTGGTTGCCCTTGTCTGAGACTTTAACTTGGACTTGGAAAAGCTGTCACTGACGCTTTGTTTTGGGGGGGGGGGCAGTTTTGCCCCTTGTCTGTTAACCATCAAGCCTCACCTGCCATCAGACTTGCATTTTTTGAGGGGTCCATCATATAGGCGACCATGAGGATGCTTTGAGATCTGGCTTTCATCCTAGCAGAGAGAGCCTTTTCTATTTTTATGGCTTAACCCCATCTGTGATGGTGACATGAACACTTGTGTGGCAGTGGCAAGAACTACCTGTGTTCCCTAGTTTATGCTTGCATACTTCCCCACATGTGCTGAGAGCTGCTGCCATCACTGGCTTGGGAGGTGTACCCATATATTCCTGACCCCAACTCCCTGCATTATGGTCAGTGGATACCCTATCATTACAGCAACAGCAGTGTGAGATTGGCTGGAACCACTGCTTCCCCCAGGGTTCTAGTTGAACTCTGGTCATCTGGGCTGCTGTTAGGGCATAATCCCTCTACACCACTAATGCAGGTTGTCGCTGCCACCTTTGGAAACAGGTTGTGACTGTGTCATAAAATTTCTTTCCAGGTTGTGACTGTGTCATAAAATTTCTTTCCTGGAAAATGTTCTGTGCCATTCCTTATCACTGTTGCAGTATTCATTACATTAGGGATCCTCTGTCAAGGACGTCCCAATGTCTGCCCCTTATATCAAAGCCTTTAGGTTGTTTTAAGATACGCTGTACATCAGACATGTGCTCCTTGCATAGCAAAGAGCATAACCCTTTGCCGCCAGTCAAAACGCCATCTCTGATAGTCTGATTGTCCAAGTCATTGCTGGTATACCTAGCCATTCAGATAAGTGTCCTGGGGTTTTCTGCTTATTTTCTTTCTGCTTTTTACTTTTGTGTTGTTATGGGGTTTCATGTCATCCAGAAAGGATAAATGACCGTGTGGGAGATGATTTCCCATAAAGACTGTCACGAGCATTGTTTGTTTTGTTTAAGTGCTTCTCACAATCATATGTTCTGTACTATTTGTCAGGCTTTTGTTGCAAAAACCTTACATAGTCGTCTTTCGCCCCTCACTATTTATCTTGAAAACCAGCATCCAAGGCTCTTAGCTAGAGATGCAAATGAGGTACTTCCCAGCCCTGAGGGTCAGCCATCTTCAAAAAATGTAGCCAAAAAGGGTCAGAGTCTTCAGCTGTGCCTCCTATACAGACATCTCTCTAGAGGCTGATGAAAGCCCAGAGGTTCACCCAGTTCCTGGGTTGGATTCTAGTGCTGTGACTGGCATGGATTCGAATATTCGCACATCCTCAGAGGCTTGCAGATGTCCATTTCAGACACTCTGGGGGGAACCACGGCTGATTATCGCTGAAGGGATTAGGAGAGTGCCTCAGATACTGGTGAGTGAGGAAGTCGCAACATTTCATAAGGTGGACTTCCCCTTAAAAAAGAAGCAGAAGACAAAACATGTTTCTTCTGTTAATAAGGAACCTCAAAGTGAGTGGCAGAATTTTGCACAGGGCTTATGAAGTACTCTTATGGTCTTGAATCCTTCTCAAGGTGTCTCTGCCCCACCTTCTCCTTGGTCATCTTCCCTGTCAGTTGATCTAGGAATTAGGATTCCTCTAAGGAAGATGAGGATTCAGATGAATCTTTGGCCAATTCTACCCAAGATTCCTTGCCCTTTGGATTCTGGCTCTGAGGAAGAGGAGTCTACTAGACCTGAATCCCCTTTTGAGGAGATTTCTTTTGAGGATACCATTCCTAGGATGATGGAGTTCTTTAAATGGGATTGTTCCCAAGTGTCTGAAGTACAGAGGAGATATTATGAGCTCCTTCAAATAGAGTCTCTCAGACCCTCTGCTGTTCCTCCTATTTTGGCTGTTTTACTGAATGCTATCTCTTCTGCTTCTCAGCCCCCTTCTGCTAAGAAACTAGACCGGTTTTATAAAGTGCCTGATGACTGCAAATTCCTTTTCAAGTGCCCTTCTGACCCTTCGGTAGTCTCTGTGGCATCCAATAAGCCTTTTAAGTTACTGCCCTCTACTAAGCTTCTTCCTTCTGATAAGGACAGCAGGACCATGGAAAGGCTGGGTAAAAAGGTTTATACTTCAACCACCCAAGCCTTCTGGGCTGTTAATTATCAGTCATATGACCAGATATGTTTTGGCTGTCCTTTCTCAGGCTTGCCAAGCCATTTCTGACCTTCCTGATTCTGAGGGTAAGACTTGTGACCTGTCTCTGTTAGGGGCTTCTTCCCAGGTAGAATGCCATTCCATTAAATGTATTTATGATGCAGCAGATGCTTCTTCTAGGGCTGCTGCTTCTGGCTGTGTTTTGAGGAGCTATTCCTGGCTATGCCGTCAGCCTCTGCCTGATGATATTAAGGCTAAGCTAATGGATTCTCCTCTGGACAATAAATGTTTGATTGGTCTGTTGCAGCTTATTTCTTCAAATCCCTGCAGGAGAAAGGCAAGGAGTTACAGGCTCTGAAACATATTTTGTTTCTCCAGTGCCTAAGTTCCAGAAAAGCTATTCTTCTAAACCAGCTTTTGTAGAAGACAGTCATGTCCTCCTAAAGACAAGAAGGGTGGTAGAAGGGTTCCCCCGCTAAGCCTACATAGACCCTTCTTGCTCAGAACTCTTCCTTTCCTGATAAGCCAAGTGCTGTCTGACTATCTGATTCTTCCCAGTCATATTCCTCTTTCTCTGTCTCTCCTTGTCTGGTTAAGCTTGACCCAATATTCCTTGGTTCTTCCCTTCATTCGCCAAGGGTATTTTATGGTGTGGAAATCTCTTCTCCCCTTCATTGGGCATTCCTCATCCAGCTCAAGAACAGTTGAGCTTTTTCCAGGAGTGCTTCAGGATTTTTTGACTCTGGGAACTATTCAAGAGGTTCTGCTTGCTCAAAGGGAGAATGGGTTTTATTCCAGAATGTTTTTGGTCCCCAGGAAAGAGGGCAGTTGGAGACCCATTTTGGAACTTTCTCACCTGAATACTTTTCTGAAGGTTCCTTCTTTTCGAATGTTATCCCTTCAGACCTTGTTCCCTTTGCTTCCTCAGGCTTTTATGGTTTCTATGGATCGCAAGGATGCTCATCACCACATGCCTATTCATCCCCTTTTCAGGGCGTTTTTACATTTCTCTGTTGCTTCCTGATATTTTAAGTTCACTGCTTTGCCCTTTGGCCTCTCTTCTGCCCCAAGGGTATCCACCAAATGGCTAGCTCCTGTGATTGCTTTTTACAGGATTCAGGGGATCCAAGTATTTCCTTACTTGGATGACAGCCGTTTTCAGGCATCCTCTCCAGGGATCTTCTTGCAAAATCTTAATTTTGCCATTTCCCCTTCTGCAAAGCCTGGGGTTCACAATACATTTCAAAAAGTCTTTTCCGACTCCTCCTCAGGACCACATTTTATTGGGGTGCAGGATTCAGGTGGAGCCTATGCTGGAAAGGACCAGTTTTTTGTTGGCCAATTTCTGCTGAAACGAGGGGGTGTTGTACCTGCAAAAAATCCTTAACCGTTTGCATAGACTTTGCCTTATCCTCCATTTTCTTTAAAACCTCTTCTGCTTTGACACCAAATAATACATCCTGTTGTAAAGGTGCATCGAATAATTTTGCTTTAACATGGTCAGGGAGGGTTTGTTCTTTTAACCAAGCATGTCTACCTATGACAGAGCCAGTAACAGCTGCTCTACAAGAAGCTTCCAATGAATCAAATCAGCATTGTAAAGTATGTTTGCCCACCTGTTCAGCTGCATGCAACAGATCCTGCATTTCCTTGAATTCAGGCAGTTCTGAATGTGTGCTCATTTTTTGTTTTAACTAAGACATTAGGAATTTTTGATATTTCAACATGTGAAACTGGCAATTTAATGCTCTCATAGCCAGAGTAGCTGAGGTGTATATTTTCTTATCCCATCTATCTAGGGCTCTGGAATCCCTTTCAGAGGGCACAGGATTTTTAGCCATAGTAGCTTTTGCTCCCTTAGGACCCTGGGAAATTGTTTCTGGGTCAGCTGCAGGGCTTTTATAAAGGAATTTATGTGAGTCAGGTACTCTGTAGTATCTGTCTGGTTTGGCTGGAGCAGGAGGAAGAGAGTCTGGATTTAATCTAGACTCCAAGTAAACATCATCCACAATATCTAGAACAGGAGGGATAGCAAGCGGTCTGTGCTGGGGTAGTAAAAGAAACTCTCGGAGCCTTTTCTTAGAATCTGAGTAATCCTGGCCTTCCCAGTGGAAATGTTCCCTCATGGTATGTAAAGTTTCCCCAAAGGAGTAGTCTTCAGGGGGAGATGCTGAGAGAATAGAGTCTTCAGCATCAGAATCTTCATAAGGTGGAAAAGTGTAATCCTGTTCCTCAGAAGAATCTGAGGAGAGAGAAACCCGGTCAGAGGATGCATAATCCTCCTCTTGTCTTGGTCTTTTATCAGGAGGGGGATGGGAACCCCTGATGAGGGAAATCAAATCTTCAGCCATCTTATGCATCTGTTTCTTAGGCATGTGGCCTTGAACTGTAGACTGATATACAGTTTTCTTTGGTTTTAAAGGAATTTTAAGTTTAGCATAAGATTTAATGGTGAGTGTAGTCAGTCTGAAGACACCTTCTGCAACCGATGGTGTTTCCGTTGCACGCTCCGGTGTCGGTAGATGGCTGCGTCGGCCTAGTAGACTCCGCTTGGGAATCCGCAGCTGTCTGGGGTTCCAGCTCTGCGGTCGTCAGGGGCTGCGTAGGCGCCTCACTGAAAACCGGAGAACCGGTGACAGGCCCAGCTGAGGTCTCAGTGTCTGGCTTATTCCTAGGCTGCCTGTCCTTATCCTTGTGTTTTTTATGAATGGCGATCGTCGGCTGCTCCGACGGCATGATATAATTAAATTTCCTACCAAAGTAATGCTGTGCGAAGTCAAAACGGAGTTTGTTAGTTCGTTTATTAAACCTAGCGCAAAACCGACAACCTGTGACATCGTGGTCTTGGCCTAGGCAAGGAATACAGTAGGAATGGAAGTCCTTATGAGGTATTTGCTTCCCACAAGAAATGCAATTGTTAACTTTTTCTGACATCGGACTGAGGCAAGAAAATGTTCCCCAACGGGGTACTTAGCTTTATTGAAGACTTCGGACTGAAATTCAAATTGAAAATCTCAGGTGTCGGCCGACCGGCACTTGCAAACTGCTTCTGCTTCGGGCACCGCGCGGCAAGAAAGACTGAAGAAAATGGCGTTGGATGCCTCTTATATACCCCTGGTGCACTGACGTCAGGGAAGAAGCGACAGCAACCGACGCCGGGCCAAAACTTTGGAATTCTGGCTGACTGCGGGACTGCCTGACGGCAGGATAACTCAAGTGTGATGACTGCAGCAGGGTGAACACTCGAACATCTACATTTATGGTAGGTACAAAACTGTACTTTCTGAAGCATGTAAAGGGGGTGGGGGGGCAAGATCTTATATTATCTTTGCCGGTTGGCACTCCTGGTGTGGGATCATGCTGTTCAGTATCAAGTGACCCTTTGGGCAGTTTACGTTCCCTGAGGTCAAAACATTGTGGCAGACACTCTCTTCAGGTCCTCAATTCAGTCCCACGAATGGATCCTTCACAGGCATGTGTTTCTGGATATTGTCCACTTGTGGGTATTCCTCAGATAGATCTGTTTGACTCCCCTCTGAACAGACAACTTCTTTTTTTTTGTGTGTCAGAGTCTCAGGTCCTCTGGTTTGGAAGGTGGCCGCCCTATTTGATTCATTCCAACAGTCCTGTTCAAAATTCAACAGGATACTCCAAATATTTTGTTGGTGACTCCTTTTTGGCCGAGACAGCATTGGTTCCTCCTCCTGCATTTAGCCAAGGGTAATCATCGCAGTTACTTCACAGGGTGGATCTACTCACACAAGACAAGGGATCTCTCATCCATCCCCACCTGTCCACTCTTCAACTGACAGTGTGGGCGATAGAATTTGGATTCCACACAGACACCTTTTTTCTGATGACATGCTTAGGGTCCTGCATGAGGCCAGGAAACCCACTATTAGGAAATCCTACTTCTCCAAATGGAAGAGGTTTTCTGTTTGATGTCTTTCTCATAATCTGGATCCACTTTCTGGGGATGTTCCTTTGGTTCTTTCCTATCTGTGTGAATTGCTCAATGCTGGGTTGGCCTGTTCTGTTAAGGCCCCACTTATCAGCTATCTCTGTATGTCTGCCTTCTTCTTCTTCTCCTTTGGCTTCTAAATTTGAAGCTAAACAGTTTCTTAAAGGTGTCCTTCATATTGGGCCTCCCAGGAAGCCTGTTCCTCCTCCCTGCGATCTTAATTTTGTTTTGGAAAAACTGACTCCGGCTCCTTTTGTGCCTGCTGCTGCAGCTTCCTTGCAACATTGCTGTTGGAAGACTGTACTTTTGTTGGCCCTTACTTCTGCCAGATGGATGTCTGAACTTCATGTCTTTATGGCTTGTCCTCCTTTTTTGGTGTTTCATAAGGA
The DNA here is from genome assembly GCF_019279795.1 of Protopterus annectens. Classification (NCBI taxonomy): domain Eukaryota; kingdom Metazoa; phylum Chordata; order Ceratodontiformes; family Protopteridae; genus Protopterus; species Protopterus annectens. Next base: position 1,138,365,383 of record NC_056727.1, on the reverse strand, counting down.
TAGGGTGTTACTGCGACTAACCCTTCTTTTATGCCCAAGGTGGTTAATTGTAGGTTCATAGATTAGTACTAGGCTAACTGCCCTTATGGGCCATTTTCAGCCTAGCCAATTACCCCATGTGAGAATCAAACCCTGCACCTTATGTTTGTAAGGTAAACACCTTAACCATTGTGCCAACCTCCCACCCCTAATGGGCTTTTCCTTAGTCAGTCTCTTAATTTGCCCACTTTTTTCCCCTTTCATGGTAAGAGCCTTCCTTTTCTTGTTAAGGTTCATTCTACTAGAGCTGTTTTTTTTTTCTTCTGGGGCTTTTTTTCAAGGGTTTAGATACTAACTCTATTCTTGAAGCAGCTACCTGGACTTCTGTGCATGCATTTACCAAGCACTTCAAGTTAGATAGAATCTCCAGAGCTAGAGCTGATTTTGCTAGGACCATCCTTAATGGCTTCCTAGAGGGTTCTACTGGTATGCTTTGGCACTTTCCCAAATGTAATGAATACGGTATCCCCCCCCCCCCCCCGGTCCATTTGTCTTCTGCATGTACTGCATGTACTGATTACCTCTCTTTTTCCTTAGACTGGTGTTCCTACTGGATTCTTAGTTCTGAGGATGATACATCCGGACATCACATTTATGCCTTATGCTACGCGAGCAACATACTTGTGACATACGGCATACCTTAAAGCAACCTAAAGGCTTTGGTATACTGGCCAGACATTGGGCCGCCCTTGGCAGAGGATCCGTAATGTAATGAATACTGCAACAGTGAAGAGAAGGACATCTACCGTGATGGTAAGATTTTGCACACCTGTACTTTCATGTGGATATCACTTCTGCTAGGAGAGTCTCTGAATTTCAGACTATTTTTGCTGAGTTCTGTATAGTCTTTCATCAGAGCAAAGTAGCCTTGAGAACAAGTTTTCTTTCTTGGTCAATTTTATGTCTGAACTCTCTTGTCTGTTAATCTCCTACCTAGCCTTCCCAAAACCTCAGAGTAAATGTAAAAGATTCTCACATTTCTTTAATTTATATTGGCAGCTGAGTGAGATCCTGTTTGACCATAACCAAGGATTGGAAAAGGTGTGAATGATTGTTTATTTTCTTTAGACTTAACAGATTGGACAAAGCAGTGTCTGAATAAACATTAGGGAAATGGCTAGAGTATGTTAATGTTTAATGTGAAGTTGTTAAATCTCGCCGTTTATTCTCACTGATGGTTCGGCTCCGACACGGCTGATAGCAAGCTCAAGGTTTGCCAGTAGCTCGAGACCAGCCCCTTATCCCACAATGCACTGCTGGAATTACCTCAGAGAGAGATCTCGGTGATCCAGCTAGGTCGGACCATTTTAGAAACAAATTACATATATATATATATATATATATATATATATATATGTATTATATATATGTAGTGTGTGTTACTTCTATTATATTTTAGATAGTTTGGATAGTTTAGATAGTTTTAATGGTTTAAACATTAGGGCTTTGTGGCTTTTCAGTTGGTGTGGGCCTTAGCCCTTTTCCTACTATTAATCCCTGTAGTCATCATCATCTTCTTTCGGCTGTTCCCGTTAGGGGTCGCCACAGCAGATCACCTGATGTTCATCGTGTTACCCTGCTGCAGTCATCACACTTGGGTTATCCTGTCGTCAGGCGGTCCCGCAGTCAGCCGGAATTCATAAGTCTTGGTCCGGCGTTGGTTGCTGTTGCCTCTTCCCTGACGTCAGTGCGCCAGGGGTATATAAATGCAACCGACAGCATTTTCTTCAGTCTTTCTGAAGCAGAAGCAGTTCGCAAGTGCCGGTCGGCCGACTCCTGAGATTTTCAAATTCGAATTTCAGACCGAAGTCTTCTATAAAGCTAAGTATCCCATTGGGGAAACTTTTCTTGCCTCAGGCCGATGTCAGAAAAAGTTAACAATTGTATTTCTTGTGGGAAGCAAATACCTCATAAGGATTTTCATTCTTATTGCATACCTTGCCTAGGCCCAGACCACAACGTCACTTCTTGTCGGTTTTGTGCTAGGTTTAATAAGCGTACTATTAAAAGACGCTTTGATTTCACACGACACTACTTCAGTAGGAAATTTAACTACATCATGCCGTAGGAGCAACCAACTACCGGCGTGCACAAAAACGCAGGGATAAGGACAGGCAGCCCAGGCCTAAGCCAGATTCCGAGGCCTCGGCTGATCCGGTCTCCGGTCCTCAGTGAGGCTCCGACGCAGCCCCTGACTACCGCAGATCTGGAAACCGAGACCGCTATGGAAATTTTGACGGAATGTACCAGGCCGACGCAGCCTTTTACTTCAGGCCCTTCCGATGACTTTGCTTCAAAAGACGTCGGTGCTACAGAAACGCCATCAGTTTCTGAAGGCGTTTTCAGACAGACTCTCACCATTAAAACGTTTTCTAAGTCGAAGACTCCTTCTAAAACTAAAAGGACTGCACTTCAGTCTCCTGTTCAAAGCCCTGTGCCTAAGAAACAGATGCTCAAAATGGTTGAAGATTTGATTTCTTTAATCAGGGGTTCACAGCCCCCTCCTGACAAAAGGCCCAGACAAGAGGAAGATTTTGCTTCCTCTGAGCAAATGTCCATTTCTTCAGACTTCTCTGAGGACCAAGACTATTCTTTCTCTCCTTATGAAGATTCTGATGCTGAGGACTCTATTCCCTCAGCTTCTCCTCCTGAAGACTACTCCTTTGGGGAAACTTTACACACCTTTACCAAACACTATCACTTACCTCTTTACTCTAAGTTCAGGGCGGGCTTCGCCACTGCAGTTCTGCAGGGCCTTATTGCCTCCACTAACCCTCTATGATACCTCCCCCCTACCTTAGCCTTGGGATTCAACCCAAGTGTGATGACTGCAGCAGGGTAGCACGATGAACATAGTACAGTTTTGTACCTACCATAAATGTAGATGTTCGAGTGTTCACCCTGCTGCAGTCCAGGTTACCCTCCCTCCATCCCCTCTGATCTACTGGCAAAATCTCTTCTTTGCCTTACTGATGTATTTGCTTATAGCTGAATGGATTTTGTGTTTGTGCAGTGTTCACTCCATTTGGTACTAATTCTGAACACCTTTTTGGGGGCACCTGACATCTGGGGCAAGAAAAACTGAAGAAAATGGTGTCGGTTGCATTATATATACCCCTGGCGCACTGACGTCAGGGAAGAGGCGACAGAAACCGACGCCGGACCAAGACTTTGGAATTCCGGCCGACTGCGGGACTGCCTGACGACAGGATAACCCAAGTGTGTGATGACTGCAGCAGGGTGAACACTCGAACATCTACATTTATGGTAGGCACAAAACTGTACTTTTGCATTTCTTCCTGTCCTCTGCATCTTGCTCTCACACCAACCACCTGCATGTCCTCTCTCACCACATCCATAAACCTTATATTAGGCCTTCCTCTTTTCCTGTTACCTGGTAGCTTCATCCTTAGCATCTTTTTCCCAATATACTCGGAATCCCTCCTCAGCACATGTCCAAACCAATGTAATCCTGCCTCTCTGGCTTTGTCTCCAAACCTTCCAACCTGGGCTGATCCTCTAATATACTTATTCTTAATCCTGTCCACCCTCGTCACACCCAGTGCAAATCTTAACATCATTAATTCTGCCACATCCAGCTGAAACTCCTGCCTTTTTGTCAATGCCACTGTCTCCAACCCATATAACATAGCTGGTCTCACTACCCTCTTGTAGACCTTCCCTTTCACTCTTACAGGTACTCATCTGTCACAAATCACTCCTGACACTCTTCTCCACCCACTCCATCCTGCCTGTACTCTCTTCTTCACCTCTCTTCCACACTCACCGTTACTCTGAACTATTAACCCCAAGTATTTAAACTCATCCACCTTCACCACCTCTACTCCTTGCATCCTCACCGTTCCATTCCTCTATCCTCCCTCTCATTCACACACATATATTCTGTCTTAGTCCTGCTGACCTACATTCCTGTTCTCTCTAGGGCATATCTCCATCTCTCCAGGGTCGTCTCCACCTGTTCCCTACTCTCACTACAAATCACAATGTCATCTGCAAACATCATAGTCCATGGGGACTCCTGTCTGATCTCATCTGCCAACCTGTCCATCACCATTGCAAATAAGAAAGGGCTCAGAGCTGATCCTTGATGTAACCCCACCTCCACCTTAAACACGTCCGTCACTCCCACCGCAGACCTCACCGCTGTCACACTACCCTCGTACATATCCTGTACCACTCTTGCATACTTTTCTGACACTCCTGACTTCCTCATACAGTACCACAACTCCTCTCTAGGCACCCTGTCGTATGCTTTCTCTAAGTCTACAAAAACACAATACAACTCCTTCCGACATTCTCTGTACTTCTCCATCAACACTCTCAGAGCAAAGATCGCATCTGTAGTGCTCTTTCCTGGCATGAAACCATACTGCTGATCACTAATCATCACGTCCCTTCTTAACCTTGCTTTCAGTACTCTTTCCCATAACTTCATGCTGTGACTGATCAATTTAATCCCTCTGTAGTTATTACAGCTCTGCACATCACCCTTATTCTTAAAAATCGGTACCAAAACACTTTTTCTCCATTCCTCAGGCATCCTCTCACTTTCCAAGATTTCATTAAACAATCTGGTTAAAAACTCCACTGCTATTTCATTTAAACACCCCCCTGCTTCCACAGGTATGTCATCTGGGCCAACAGCCTTTCCATTCTTCATTCTCTTCATAGCTATCCTTACTTCCTCCTTGCTAATCCATTGTACTTCATGATTCACTATCCCCTACATCATCCAACCTTTTCTCCCTCTCATTCTCTTCATTCATCAACCCCTCAAAGTACTCTTTCCATCTCCTCAACACACTCTACTCGCTTATCCCTTTAGTAGTTAGGCTTTTTCTGGGGGCCTCTTAGCCCCATATTTGTATTATATTTATTTATATATTATATATAATACTGTTGTAGATGGTGCCCGGTTTGGGCTTAGTTGTTTGTGAATCTATCTTACTGTTTTTCTCTTCAGTATGTCAAATGATAGGGAGAAATCCCATCCCAAATCGGGATTCAAAAAATGCCCAGATTGCGGGCAGAAAATATCCGTCACTGACGGACACATTCACTGTCTCTACTGCTTGGGTCCAAGAACCTCCAAGACACCTGTAGCATTTGGCACTCCTCCTCTTCAAGAGTCCTCTTGGAGAGAAGGAGGAAACTTATAGACAGGGGATTGCTACAGCAATCTTTTTCGGATGTTTTGAGTAGCCATGAAGGTGCTAGTACGTCCTGCAAATCCTTAAAATCCAAGTCTTCGGGTAAGGTCTCCAAAAGGGCTAAAATTTCAGGAGGAGGGTCATCGGTTCCACAGTCATTGGAGCAGAGAGTGTACCTTTGATTCTGAGCCAGCTCTCAGTATTGGCGCCAGTCTCTGAAGTTCCTTCTTCACCTCTGCTTCAGTCAGCACCTTCGGTGCATTCAGCTAAGTTTTCAGTCAGCCTTTCAGATTTGGACATGGATCAGCTGGTGCAGAAGCTTTTACAGGCACCAGGACTTGCCAAGTTGTTGTCAGCTCTGACCAGCTCGTCGGTGCCGAAGACCATGGAACCGGACTTGTCTACTCCTCCTCCGAGCCGTACTGGACTCTCAGAGCTGAAGGAAGTTGAACCGATGGTGGGCGAACCCTTGGAGCTGATACCCACACAGGGGTTATCGGCTCCATCTACTCAGATGTCCTCTGCGCCGATGCTCTCCCGTGGGCTCCGGGGAGGATAGTCACACTGACTTGTCGGTGCCGACTCTTCCTCTTGGGGCTTCGGCTTGAATGAGCTCGGCTTCTACCTCAGGCTCGGAGCCCAGGGTTTCGGTGCGGGAGGATCGGACGGTACTCTCGGGTCCGTCCACTTCTTCTCGTCGGAGCCATGGTGTCTTCAATGCTATGAGGAGAGTTTTGTCTCCAAAGACAACATCAGCATCGGTTCAGCTTTCCCTCTCTCCTCAGGCTCCTTTGTCTACTTCTGCATCTACCGACCCCTCTAAGCGTAGAGACCCCGAGCCTCAAGTACCCCCACAGGGTGTCCCCTGCTCTTCTGAGACCTCCCCAGATCCCCCCACTGAGGAGGTGCCCAGAATGAGACTGGGCAAGAGGAGGCACCTAGACTCCCCACAGGAGTCTTTGACATCTGTCACTGACTTAGATGAGTCAGAAGGGTTCCCTCATTCCCCCTCTGAGGATATCTCCTTTGCAGAGATACTAGAGATCCTTAGTCATAGGGGCGATTGGCAGTCCAAGACCCCTACTGAGGATGAGTCTGTGCTCTTGAAGGCCTTTGGGTCTCAACCTGCCACTTCTTGGGTGTCTCCGCCTTATGACGAGCTCATGGATCTGATCTCTCGTAAGGCGTGGGAGTCACCGGAGGCCATGGAACCTGTCCCTCTTAGACCCAACAAATTCATATCTGCCCCAGTGGATAAGTCATTTTTGACAAAAGGAGTGCTTGTAGATGCCATGGTGGTGGCTGCAGCCACCAAAAAGGAAGTATCTGAGACATCTTCTTCTATCCATCCCCCTAAAAGAGATTCTAGGGTTATGGATAGATATGGGAAGTGCATGTTTAGTTCAGCGACTTTTTCTCTGCCATCACTGAACTACTTGACCCATTTTACAAGACTACAGAGAGATCTCCTGAAAGATCTAGGAGATACTCTCCAGGGTACAGTAGCTGCAGGAATGGCCGACAAAGTCAACTCCCAGCTTACTACCCTAAACTCAATAGTGAACTCGTCCATGTGTCTCATATCCTATGCAGCTGATAGTTAGAGTAGAGCCGCTAGTTTGGGCATTGCTCTTCGCAGACAAGCCTAGATGCGTCTCTGTTCCTTTGCGGAACCTTTCAAGTCTTCCTTTATTAATACCCCATTCGATGGCTCATCACTGTTTGGGCCCAAAGTAAAGGAAACTTTAACCAGGTGTGAACAGGAAGGCAAGACTTTATCTGCTGTTGGGGAACATTTTTCCACTCCTACTCGGTCCTACACCAAGGGCCCTGGGGGGGGGGGGGTTCCGAAAAACTCAGGCAGCCTTTCAGGACACACGTGGTGAAACCCCCTCTAGAGGCAGAGGAGGGGGTTATAACAGAAGACGCCACCCCCCTGGCAGAGGGGGGTCCGCAGCAACAAGGGGACAGGGGTCAGTTCTCCGGTCAGTCCTACCAGCGCCCCTGAAAGGGGGCTCGTCTGTTCGGCTCTGGAGGCAGTCAGGGGTCGCTTGTCTTTGTATCCAGAAGCCTGGCTAAACATAACATCGGATTCTTGGGTACAAAGCATCTTTTCCAGAAGATATTTCATACCGTTCTTTATCCCTCCCATTCCTGTCAAAAAAAAATCCCAGATGTTCCACCCAATCTCAGGGAACAAGCAATCGTAGAGGTCCATAGATTGCTAGAAAAAAAAAATGAGTCATCCAACCATTCCCAGCAGACCAAGTCGGATTCGGAACTTACTCAAGATTCTTTTTGGTACCAAAGAAAATGTGGGACTGGAGACCTATCTTGGACCTCAACAGACTCAACAACTTCGCAAAGAAAGAGAAGTTCTGAATGGTCACACTTCAGTCCATTCTTCTCTTTTTAGGGAAAGGCGATTGGATGTGCTCCAAAGATCTCAAGGACGTGTACTATCACATAAAGATGGACAGTCGCTCCAGAGATCATCTGCGCTTCCGGCTGGGAGCCAGTCATTACCAGATGTCCTTCAAGAATGCAACTGCAGTCCTGACATATGGGTTGTCCTGCCTCAGGCAGCCCTTCCGTCGGCCGGATTCCAAAGTGTGGGTCCGGCGTCGGCTGATGTCGCCTCTTCCCTGACGTCAGAGCGGCTGGGGTATAAAAGCATCAGCCGACGCCATCTTCTTCAGTCTTTCTTGCCGCGCGGTGCCCGAAGCAGAAGCAGTTCGCAAGTGCCGGTCGGCCAGCTCCTGTGTTTTCAGATACCGAAGTCATCAAAAAGCTAAGTACCCCGTTGGGGAACCTTTTCTTGCCTCAGCCGATGTCAGATAAAACTGCAAAAGTTAATAATTGCTTGTCTTGTGGTAAACAAATACCTCATAAGGACTTCCATTCTTACTGCCTTCCCTGCCTCGGCCCAGACCACGACGTCTCGGCCTGTGCTGCCTGTGCTTGCTTCAATAAGCGCACACTTAGGCGCCGGGCAGAATTTGCTGAAGACAATTTTGGGGAAAATTACTCCTATATCATGCCGTCAGAACTACCGACAGCACATATTTCCAAAAAACGGAAGGACTGGGACCGATATTCGCGGCCCGCGACTTCCACCGACACCACGCTAAAGCCTACCGCGAGTGCATCGGTCTCTTCGGAGGCGGTAATTCAACCGCTCCAGGCCGACGACACCGCTTTACCGCACACTTCGGTCCTGGAGGCTACCCCGGTGCCGGTTGTTGATTTTCCTCCTGAAACCGAAGCCCAAGATTTGCCTGACACCATACCGGTGGACAAAGTTACTCCAGCACGTGGGGCAGCTAGGCCTCCTGTGTCTATGTCCTTCAAGGCCTACACACGTGCTAAGGCTGCCAGCCAGGCTAAGTCTCACCCTCCTAAATCTTTTTCACAGGGTCCCACTTCTGATAAACAGATCATGACTTTAGCTACAGATCTAATTTCTTTAATCAGGGGCTCTCAGGCTCATCCAGACAGAGGTTCTCAGCCGCCTTCAGACAAAAGGCCTAGGGTTGAGCAGGCAGATACCCTTTCCTCAGATGAAGCCTCTGGTGAGTCAGGCCATTCAGATTCCCAGGAAGAATCCTTCCCGGCCTACGAGGATTCTGATGCTGATGAATCCATTCCCTCTGCCTCTCCTCCTGAGGATATTTCTTAAGGGGAAATTCTCCACTCCATGAGAGAGCATTTTCAGTGGCAGGGCCAGGATTTCTCCGACTCCAGGAAAAGGCTTCGGACCTTCCTTAAGTTACCCCAGCACAGGCCTTTAGCTATTCCCCTAGTGTTAGATGTACTGGATGATGTGTACTCAGACTCCAGTACTTCTCCTGATTCTCTCCCTCCTGCTCCTGTCAAGCCAGACGGATATTACAGGGTTCCTGAAACTCATAAACATCTCTTTAAGGCCCACTCTGTTGATCTAGAAACTATTTCTCAGGGGCCCAAAGGAGTGTCCACTTCCATGGCCAAAAATCCTTTGCCCGCAGACAAGGGAATCTAGGTCCCTGGAGAGGTGGGGTAAAAAAGTTTATACCTCAACCACCCTTGCCATGAGGGCACTTAACTGTCTTTTTCATATGTTTCAGTATCAGGATTTCTTGATGGATGACTTGCAGAAAAAGTTAGCCTCTCCTGAGCCTTTAGATAGAAAGGCTGTGCAGGTTTGGTTCATAATACTCAGCAGGTTAGCAATCATTTTCTTCAGTGTGGTTATGATGCATTGGAAGCTTCATGTAGGGCAGCTATGACAGGGGCCATCATACGTAGACATGCTTGGTTGAAAGAACAGACATTACCAGATCATGTTAAAGTAAAGCTTCTAGATGCACCTCTGGAAAAACACAAGGTATTTGGTGCTAATGCACAGGGTGTGTTGAAATCAATTGAGGAAAAGGCTAAATCAGTACAAACAGTCAAAGATTTCCTCCAGGTTCAGCCACCAAGGTTCAGCAGGAATTGGCCTTCGAAGAATTGGTCCTTTCCTGACACTGACAAGTTCCAAAGGGGAAAAAACAGGCGTGCTCGAGGTAGAGGGCAATACCGAGGCTCCTACAGGGGCCGCCAATGGCAACCAACTAATCAGAGAAGTGGCAGGGACTTCTACTGCTCCACAGGGACAATCACAATGACTTGACTTTGACACCGCCGACCAAGGCTCAAAGTGAAGCACCTTTAGGCGGAAAATTATCTTTATTTTCAAAAATTGGCACGCTTTTACAAAGGACAAATGGATTTTGGACATAATAGACAAAGGTTACAGGTTCCACTTCCATACCTTACCAACAAGACAAGGCATGCCAAACCTGCCACAAAATCAAAGGGCAGAGGCACTCATACAAGTTTCAAAGCTGCTACAAATCAAAGCAATAGGAAAGGTTCCTCCTCAGGAACAAGGCCAGGGATTCTACTCAAGACTGTTCCTTGTTCCAAGAAAAGAAAAGCAATGGAGACCTATACTGGACTTGTCCGCTCTAAACATTTTTCTCATTGTGCCAAAATTCAAAATGCTGACGTTACAGCAACTTCTTCCCATGCTGGGCAAGGGGTCTTGGCTGGTTACTGTGGACCTCAAGGAGGCATACCTGCATGTCCCAATCAGACACAGCTGCAGAAGATACCTCAGATTTCTTGCAGGGTCAGAGCATTATCAATTCTCAGCATTGCCTTTTGGCTTATCTACTGCGCCCAGAGTATTCACGAAATGCCTGGCATCAGTAATTGCACATTGCAGACTTCAGGGGATAAAAATATACCCTTACCTGGACGACTGCCTTATACAAGCGGACAGCAAGCAAGCCTTGATAAGAAACTTGGACTATGTCATTCACTTACTACAGGCTTTGGGATACACAGTCAACATTCAAAAATCAAGACTACTGCCATCCCAGCAAATAATTTTTCTAGGAGCCAAACTGGACACAAACTCACAAATGGCTTTCCTCACAGAAGAAAAACAAGAACAATTATCAGATTACTTCAAAAGCCTAGCAAAGCACACCCAGATGACTGCAAGGATTTCATGGCATCTTGCATTCTTCTGATTCCACTGGCAAGACTACACATGAGAAAACTACAATGGTACCTAAAAAGTTTATGGTCTCAACACAGCCACAACTTAGAAGCAATTATTCCACTCATTCCATGTCTACAAAAGGAATTTTTGTGGTGGGCACAAGCAAGCCAGCTAAACAAAGGCATGTCTTTCAACAAACCTCAAGCAAGCCAAACCATTACAACAGATGCCTCAGATCATGGATGGGGGGTGCACATGGAGGGCAGATGCATTCAAGGGCAATGGGCACCCCGGGAATTGCATCTGCACATCAATCAAAAAGAGATGCTGGCAGTGATTCATGCAATCGAGGCCTTCGAAAAATTTCTTCAGCAAGGTCATCTGCTAATAAAGACAGACAACACCACTGTTATGTGGTACATAAACAAACAGGGAGGCACCCATTCTTACCCCCTCTGCAGACTAACGATGACTCTTTGGGAGAAGTCCCTGAAACTGAACATACAGTTGCAATCCCAGTTTGTTCTAGGCAAGGACAATGTTCTGGCGGACAGTCTAAGCAGAAACATTATGGACCCGCACGAATGGATGTTGCATCCAGACATTTTTTCACAAATAACTCATGCATGGGGAAGGCCGGACATAGATCTCTTTGCCTCACACCTCAATCATCCTCTGAAGAAGTTCTGCTCAAGGACACACCATCCTCAAGCCTGGAGAATGGATGCTCTCTCCTTCAGCTGGAATTCTCTAACAAGCTATGCATTCCCACCTGTACCATTAATGACCAAGGTGTCACTGAAGATCAAAGCAGAACAACCAAAAGGCATTTTGATACCTCCAGACTGGCCAAGACGGCACTGGTATCCATTACTAAGGAGCATAACTCGCACCAAGCCGTGGCCCCTGCCTCAATAGCCTCTGCTTATAACTCAGCACAATTACAGGACTGTTCATCCCAACCTGCAAACATTGCAACTGACAGCTTGGAGGGTTCCATGACTTCTCCCCATATCTCTCTCTCTCCAAAAAAGTTCAAGAGATCTTACTGGAAGCACGCAGGCCTTCCACCAGAAAAACTTATTCAGCCAAATGGAAGAGATTCAACATCTGGAATGCCAACAAGGGTCAGGATGCATCAGTAATGAGCATCCCACAGATACTAGAATACTTGGCAGAAATGCTTCACAACGGCCTTTCATATTCTTCCATAAAAATACACGCTTCAGCAATTTCAGCAAAATACAACTGTGATCCACCTGTGTTTTCACATCCTTTGCTAAGACAGTTTCTAAGAGGGATAAAGAATATCAAACCTCCAAGAAAACCACCAGTGCCTGCATGGGACCTCAACTGTCTTGGAAAAATTAACTCTTCCTCCTTTGAGCCAGCAGCATCTTCAGAATTGCAATTTCTCTCCTGGAAAACAGTTTTCCTGTTGGCAATTACTTCAGCAAGAAGAGTCTCGGAGATACAGGCCCTCATGGCAGTACCTCCATTTCTCATTTTCCATCAGGACAGAGTCTCTTTAAGAACCAATCCTTCATTCATGCCAAAAGTGATATCCAGAGTTTCTCTAAATCAAGCAATTCACCTGCCTACTTTTTCCCAATCCTCAAAATAAAGGAGAAAAGCTTCTGCACACTTTGGACATAAACAGACAATTGCGCTACTACTTGGACAGAACAAAGGCCAACAGAAAGTCTGACCAACTATTTGTAGCTTACGCTGCTGGAGTACAAGGAAAGGCAATTTCCAAACAAACAATTTCAAAATGGATTGGAGACTGCATCAGATTCTGCTACTCTTTCCATGGAAAAGGTGTGCCAGCCAATATCAGGCCACACTCCACCAAAGCTACAGCCACCTCCACAGCCTTTCTAAGAGGGGTGGCTACAAAGGACATTCTAGAAGCTGCCATATGGAGCTCCGTGCATACATTTTCCAAACATTACAACCTGTCTTTATATTCCAGATCCCGAGCAGCCTTTGCTTCTGCAGTCCTGCAGGGCATTTTAGCTACACCATCCTTATCTTAGATCCTACCACCCCCAGCTTGGCTATGGTATTCAACCCATATGTCAGGACTGCAGTTGCATTCTTGAAGGACATAGTACAGTTTTGTACCTACCATAAATGTAGATGTCCGATAGATATGCAACTGCAGTCAGGTTTTCCCACCCTCCTACCCCTCTGTAATTCTCTTTTTTGGGTCCACTCCCCCCTTTTTCAAATTAGCTGGGGATATCTGTTATGGTGTATCTGTTTATTACTGTTGTGCATGTCTGGAATTTTAATCCATTCTCTAAATTTAGCCTTCCTTGGAGGGCACCTGGCATCTGGGGCAAGAAACACTGAAGAAGATGGCGTCGGCTGATGCTTTTATACCCCAGCCGCTCTGACGTCGGGGAAGAGGCGACATCAGCCGACGCCGGACCTAGACTTTGGAATCTGGCCGACCGAAGGGCTGCCTGAGGCAGGACAACCCATATGTCAGGACTGCAAGTTGCATACCTATCGGACATCTACATTTATGGTAGGTACAAAACTGTACTTTTCGAGCCCTGCCCTTTGGTCTCACTTCAGCCCCCAGAGTGTTCAACAAATGTATGGCAGTAGTCACGGCTCACCTGAGGCGTCTAGGATTCCAGGTGTTTCCATACTTAGACTATTGGCTCCTCACTGCTACCACCAGACATCAATTGACTCAGGCAGCACAATGCACCCCTGACACTCTGCCATCAATTAGGCATTACGATCAACTTCGAAAAGTCTGCCTTATCGCCATCTCAGCATACAATTTTTATAGGAACAGAGTTAGACACCTCAACCACCACTCTACATCTCCCTATCGAAAGAGTCTCTCTTCTCCGCCAAAACGTCAGCTCACTGGTGTCAAAGAACAAAGCTACAGCAGCGGAGATATTGAAAGTACTAGGTTTGATGGCGGCAGCAATCCTGGCTATACCACTCGCAAGGATGCATATGCGAATCCTTCAATGGCTCCTCTTCGCTCAGTGGTCTTACCAGAAGCTACAATGCACCACATGATTCTTATCACGGATTCTTGCAGGAGAGACCTTCGGTGGTGGTTGACGTCCCTTCATGTTACAATAGGAAGACCCTTTGCCCCCCCAGTAGCCACTGTGACCACAGACGTTTCCCTAATAGGGTGGGGGCGGGGGCATTTTCAGGGAAAGACTGCCCAAGGCACATGGACAGATCAAGAAATCACATCTGCACATCAATGTTCTAGAGATGAGAGTGGTACTTCTAGCGTTGCAATACTTTCAGGACTTTCTCCCTCTAGGGACTATTGCAATTCAGACCGACAACATGTCAGTAGTCTGGTACTTGAACAAGCTGGGCGGAACCAAGTCTTACCCCCTTTGTCGAGAAGCCCTCAGGGTTTGGCAATGGGCTGTGTCGTCCCAGCGTTTTCTGTTGGCAACGCACATCCCCGGGAAATCCAACGTCCTAGCGGACAAGCTAAGCAGGGCAATATTACTCCCTCACGAGTGGTCTCTCAAACAACAGGTTGCTGAGTTGATTTTCCGCAAATGGGGCCAGCCTTGCTGCGACCTTTTTGCCAGCCGCATCAATTCAAAACGCAGAAGCTACTTTGCCCTGATACCACCTCCGGGTCATCCCCCGAGAGATGCACTTTTTACACAATTGGCCCACGGGTCTCCTTTATGCATTTCCACCCTTCCCATTAATACCCAGATTTTTACAGAAAGCAAAATCGCTGGGAGGGAAGGTTATACTCATAGCCCCCTACTGGCCTCGACAGATTTGGTTTCCGTTTCTCCACCATCATCTGTTGGAGCATCCATGGATCCTGGACCCAGTTCCGGACCTCCTGACACACCGTCAGGGGACCTTCATCCTTCTCTGCAGTCCCTGAAACTGACTGCTTGGCTAATCCACTTCCACTAATTGCCAGGCTTCATTCAATTTCAGAAGGTACAAAACAGATTCTCTTGTCTTCTCACAAGCCATCTACCAGGAAACTATATGGCAGTAAATGGAAGTGGTTCTCAATTTGGGCCAACGCACAGAACATTGACACTTTTCGAGCTCCGCTATCTTCGATTTTGGAATTTTTGACAAAAATTTTTAAGGAAGGGGCAGCAGCTGCTACAGTTCGAGTTCAGTTCGCTGCTATCTCAAATTTTCACCTTGGTCTTGATGGCTCAAATATTATGAGCCATAAATTATCCAAAACCTTCCTTAAAGGCATTCTTCTTATGAGACCTCCGATCAAAATTCCCTTTTCTCCCTGGAATTTGAACTTTATACTCTCTCAACTTATTCTTCCTCCCTTTGAACCAGCTTTTTCTTATAGGTTCATAGGTTCATACTAGGCTATCTGCCCTAGGGCATTTATAAGCCTAGCCAGAATGTGTTTGGCTTTCGCCACCCATTTTAAATTTATTTTGCTATGCCCTTTTTCGAGGTTAGTATACTGTGCCTCTGTCTAACAGTGACACAGAAGTGATACCCGGGGTAAACCTGCGATCTCCCATCCACTCATCAAGATTCCTCTTGAAGAGAGTCAATGAGGGACTCTGCCTAACCTGGACTGGGATTTTATTCCAGAGTGAAGGGAGCCTCTGGGTTATGAATCTGTCCCTCCAGCATGTCCTATTTATTTCAGTGCTGAGGTTCAAGTCTTGATGGGATTTGGATTTTCTGAGGTTCAGCATGTCCATTAATTCCGGGTTGGACATGGCTTTATACGTCAGGCACAGATTGCCTCTGAACAGGCGGTATGCCACTGAGTAGAGCTGGAGTTTCTTTAACCGAGCAGCATATGGCATCTGTTTGAGCCATTTGATCCTCTTGGTGAGGTACTTTTGGGGTCTTTCCAGTTGCTGCAGGTGTCTGGTAAGGTACATCCCAAAAGGGGCATTGTACTCAATTATGGGCCTGATGAGGGATGAGTAAAGAGGCACGATGACCTCCCCTGATCTAGATGTGAATCCCTTCATGATTAGGTGGGCTATATAAAATGTTTTTCTAACCACTTTGGCCACGTGGTTGTCAAATGAGAGATTGCTATCCACTTGGGTCCCCAGGTCCCTAATTACTTTTTCTGTACTTAATGGATTACCACCTATGTGGTAATTTGTGGGCACTTTGTTTTTGCCAAAGGGGATGACCATACACTTTTTGGCATTTAGCTTGAGGCCATGGCTCTGGCACCAGTTGTCTGTTTCTATGAGGCCCTTTTGGAGGATGCTTGTGTCGGCTGGAGAGTCGATTATGGCGCCCAGTTTGCAGTCATCTGCGAACTTAGTCAGCCACAGTCCTTCCGTGTTGGCCTGTACCTCCGAGAAATATATACCGAACAAGAGAGGTCCCAGGACTGATCCTTGTGGGACACCACTTGTAACTGGTTTGGAGTCTGACATGGCTCCAGCAATTCTAGCCATGTGGGTTCTGCCCTTGAACCAGTTTGCAATCCATCTAGTGACATAGGGGTTTATATTTAAGCTGGTGAGCTTATCTATAATGCCCGAGTGGGGTATTGTATTGAAGGCTTTTGCGAGGTCCAGGTAGGCTGTGTGGACCACCTTCCCCTCATCAATGGCCTTGGTGACTGTTTCAAAGAAATCAACCAGGTTTAAAGAGGCAGGATCTGCCCTTAACAAAGCCGAACTGGGTAGGATCCAGTGTCTGTAGGTCCCCAATATCTTTATTTATGAGGTCCATAATGATCCTTTCCATAGCTTTGCAGACCAAGCTAGTCAGGCTTATGTGGCGATAGTTTCCAGGATCCGTTGAGGCACCACCTTTATGGAGAGGGACCACTGTTGCTGTACGCCACTCTTTGGGCACATATCCTGTAGTAAGGCTGAGATTGAACAGTAGTTTTATGTTTGGGTTTAGCTCTTCTTAGAGTTCATGTAGGACGCAGCCTGGGACACCGTCTGGTCCCATTGATGCTGTGTTTTTTGCTTTGGAGAGGGCGGCTCTTACCTGAGCATCTGAGATGTCAGGGGCAGCACTCTGCTGGGATAGATATTTGCCCTTTGGTGGGGAGAAGTTTGCGCTGAACCTGTCAGCTAGGATGTTGGCAATGCCTGTGGGTTCAGTGTATTTTTTGTCATTTTGGACTAATTCTGAGCATATCTGGGAATTACCACCCAGGTTCCTAACATAACTAAAGAAAGCCTTGTGATTATCCTTAGTGTCCTGTGATTTTTCTCTCGAAACTGGCCTTAGACAATTTTATGAGTGCCCGTAGTTTTTTGCTAATACTGATCAGTGATGCCTTCCCTTTTTGGGATTTTGCTCTATCATTTAGTAGCTTCCTCCTTCTATTGTATAGTTTGTTTATGGCTAGGGTCCACCAGGCAGGACGTCTGCCTTTGGAGGATTGGGTCTTGGTTTTATTTGGGATCGCATGATCCATGCATTCCTGAAGGTGTTCATAGAATGCGTTTGTAAAGGATTCTGCGGTCTGGGCCGTATTTTCCACAGGCCCAGGGGCTTTGAAGGATTCCACCTCGGTTTTGAGGAGTGTGAAATTTGCTTTAGAGAAGTTTTTCACTGTGGTTTTCTGGGCAGGGGGTGGGGTCGGGATGTGAATATCCAGTGAAATTAGTTTATGGTCTGATCTCATCACTGAGGGATACACTTCTGGTCTGGAGCATAGAGTCCCCATGTTGGTGATGATCAGGTCCAGTATGTTTTCCCCTCTTGTGGGAGTGGTAACAAGTTGTTCCATAGCATTTGAGTTTATAAATTCTAGGAACCTTTGGGCTAGGGTGCTGGAGCTAGAGTAATGCTCCCAGTCTATGTTTGGGTAGTTGAAGTCGCCCAATATAATGGTGTTTGGAGAGACCTTCATATTTTCCAGTGTTCTCAGAAAGGCCGAGTGGGGTTCCTGGGTTTGGGAGGGTGGTCTGTAGCAGGCTATAAACTGGAAGGCAGTTTTACCCACTGTTAGTTGCACATGGATAGTCTCTGATGCTTTGTGCTTTGCCACCAACCTGGAGGTGTGGGTATCTTTGAATATCGATACTCCCCCCTCCTTTTGTGGTTCGGTCCAAGTTTTGGGGCTGAAAAGCATGGTATGAAGTATAACCTGGTAGTGCTGGGGTGCTCTCGGGAGCCCTGAACCAGGTTTCTGTTACTGCACAGATATCGATGTTCTCCATGCTAAGGAGAGTTTCGAGTGCATCTTGAGGTTTAGAATTTTGGCATTGAGTAGCATTACTCTTAGTTTCTTATACCTTGTGATACCTATGGAGCTGGGTTTGTCTTTTAAGCCTTGCCTAAAATAGGCACTATGGGGTAGCAAGAGCCTTTGCCAATATCCAAAGCCCAGGGTGACAGGTGCAAGCCGTCCCTAGCGAAGCATCGTGGCTTGTCGAGCATATCATCCCAAGCTGACAGGCATTGGATCCCCTTTGAATGACACCAGTACTTAAGCCAGTTGTTGAAATTGATCATCTTGTCTTCATATTGTGGCATCATTCTTGGTGAGGGTAAGATGCTACTCAAGGTCAGGGTCATACCGGCCTGGGCTACATGCTCAGAGAGCTCCTTTGTCTCTTTTCATGTAGTCTAGGGAGGTACATCTCAGGTCATTCACACCAGCATGGACAATGACTGAGTCATATTTGTACTTGCCTTGGAGTGACCTGAGTGCTTGTGTTATGTGGCGGATCCTAGCGCCAGACACGCTACTCACCGTGACCGTCTCCTTGTTCAGCCTGGTGAGCGGGACGTCAGTGTGCCTGACTATAGAGTCACCTATTACAAGTGTATTAGGTGTGTTGTTTAGTCTTAAGGGCTGTGACTGTTCGCACACTGGCTTCGTGAGATATGTGTTGCACGTGTTTTGTTTTGGGGTAGCGGTTGCTTGGATGTCTGCTTTGGAGGTCTCTGCTGCTTAGGCAGATCTTTATTTAGAGCCTCCGAGTATGTTTTTGTGTGATTATGTGTTTGGTTTGCTGTCGTGGTATTTCTATGTGAGACTGAAATTGTAGTGAGTGTGGTTTCCTTCTCCTCCTGACTGGTTATGCTAGTACTGAGTTGAGAGAGCTTAGCCTCCAGTTTGGCTATGTGGTTGCATCTCTCACATGTGTTGGAATTTGTTGGGAGGAGGAGAGGGTTGTCTGTGTACATGAGGCAGTTGTAACATTGCCTCAAGATTCCCATATTCACCAGCTGGACCGGAGAGGAGATTGACAACTGACCTTTGGACATGCTAGAATAATATTGGGAATTCCTTAATAATTGAAAAGAAGGGCCAGTGGGGAGTGAGGGTGTAGTGCTTTTAATTTTTAGTGCTGACTTATATAATTGCTTTAGCGAGCAAGTGCCAGGTAACTTAAGTGCAATGCATTACAGCTAACTTAAATGCAAAAACGACAAACAGTAACTTTCTTTCAAGTGAAACAAGGAAATAAGTACAATAAGCAATGCAGATATCACTAGTGATCCACAGAAGCTGAGAAGCACAGATTAGGTGGAATTAGCTTTCCAGGGAAATAACAAGCAAACAAACAACAAGCATATAAACAAAGCTAGATTCAGCAGGCCTGGATCTAGTCTATGCTACAGCAAACAAGGTGTACTAATTTCAGTAAGATACAGTTCAAATATTCAGGCACAATAAACCTTTAACCAGAACTTCCCAGCTCAGAAGGGCAGAGTCCAGCCTCTTCTTCCCACAAGAGTGCAGACCACGAACCTTCTTAATGTAAAATAACTGGCCTGAAGCCCAAGTGCTTAAACCAGAACTAATTCACTTTAAGAATAACAGACACTGGGCTCTCAGTCAGCAATTCCCAACTTAGAAGGATGAGAGCTACCTGTCCTGCCACCACAGTGCATGCCACAAACCTTCCTGATGTAAAACAACTGGTCTGAAGCCCAAGTCCTTAATCCAAAAGACTTAGAATGATTCTTGTGCTTTAAAATTCTTATCTCGGAAAACAATTTTTCTTCTGGCCATTACGTCTGCCCGCAGAGTGTCAGAAATTCAAGCATTATCCATCAGACCACCCTACATGATCTTCCATGCTGATAGAGTATTTCTCAGAACAACCCCATCATTTTTACCTAAAGTCTGTTCTGAGTCAAATATCAATCAAGTCATTGAACTTGTTCTTCCCCAACCACTCTAACAAATTGGAATATATGCTGCACAAACTTGATGTTCACAGACAGCTCAGATTTAATCTTGACAGAACTAAGGATATTAGGAAATCAGATCAACTTTTTGTATCCTTCTCAGAAGCAAGAAAAGGCAATCCAGTGGCTAAAACAACCTTATCTAAATGGTTATCCGATTGTATAGCCTTTGTGTATGAAAATGTGAACATGCCTTTAATGCACAAACCAAAAGCTCATTCTACCAGAGCTGTCTCTACCTCTTCTGCTTTTCAAGCTAAATTGCCCCTTGATGATATTTGCGCTGCAGCCACTTGGTCTAAGCCTCATACCTTTATCACACATTACAAAGTAGATAAGGCTTCTAGGGACAGGTCTTCCTTTGGTTCTGCGGTATTGAAGAACATACTCCCATGAGCCACCCAGGGTTGAGGGTGCTAGGGACGCTACCCATCAGTGAGAATAAATGGTGAGATTTAACAACTTCACATATAGAAGTTATGTACTTACCATAACATTCCACGTGAGTTGTTTATCTCGCCTTTATTCTCACGTCCCTCCCTCCTCCCCCCTCCTGGCTGACTGTTGACTTAGAGGCTGGTGCCATCCTGGTTATTCAATATTTCTTCTTTCCCTTTGGGAACTGTTCTTTGTAGATATATATATATATATATATATATATATATATATATATATATATATATATATATATATGAGAGTATGTCTAGGTTGTATATATGTATATAGATGTATAGACTATTATTCGCAGCAAACAAGATCTGAGGTAATTCCAGCAGTGCATTGTGGTATAAGGGGCTTGTCTCGAGCTACTGGCAAACCTTGAGCTTGCTATCGGCCGTGTCTGAGCCGAGGATCAGCTCCGAACCCATCAGTGCGAATAAAGGCGAGATAAACAACTCACATGGAACGTTATGGTAAGTGCATAACTTCTATTTTTATTTAATAGCTAGTTAACTGTATTCTTTGTTATGATCACCACAGCAGATCATCTCTAGATGACGAAGTAACCCTGGTGGTCCCTAGTATGCATAGGCTATTCAACAAAAGTAAAAACATGCTCTCCAAAGCCAAGAAGGAACAGACAAAACAGTGCAAAAAGAGACTCGCCAGTCTAAACAAACAAATTAGAGAGCTGATGAAATCTGCTAAAGCAACACTTAACACCCAGCTTGAATTATAGCAAACCTGCTGGCCAACAAGTTCATTTCAAGCTTCTCCCCCCATCACCTCCTACCACACCCAGAGAAATACCTACAACCATCCACTCCTGGCCATTACAAGGGAACAGGTCCTTATTGCACTTGCTAAAGCCAAAAGCATAACATCCATGGGTCCCAGTAACATTCTGGGATGCTACTTGAATAGATTAAAATAGGATCTGTCAGGGCCACTAGAATCCCTCTTTAACCACAGCCTCCAGATGGGCTTTGTCCAACAGGAATGGAGGAATGCAGCAGTCAACCCTCTGCATAAGGGGGACTCATCAACTGACCCAGGGAACTACAAACCCATAAGTTTGACCAGTCTCATCTGCAAGGCAATGGAGGGAATTATCGTGGCCCCAATCAGTAACAATGTGGGAAATCTCCTAACAGTGTTACCAGACCCAATTTGGCTTTGTGAAAGGGAGGTGTTGCTTGCTTAGTCTGGTGGACTTCAAGAAAGTCACAGGGCTATGGATGAGGGTAAAATGGTACACACTGCTTATCAAGACCTGGCCAAAGCTTTTGACACAATCCTGCACTCTGAGATCATAGATAAACTCACTGCATTAGGCATAAACTCCTACATCGTCAGGTGGATAGCAAACTGGCTCACTGATAGGTGTTTACTAGGCTAACAACCACAAGGACCTTTTTAAGCCTAGCCATGCATCTCAAATATCTGACAAGTTCTGGTACCCTTGATAAGTGTAAGCAGGGGCTTGGGAGGTCAGACACTTACAAGCAGTGGCCTGGGAGATGAACCATTTACAGACTCCCTATGTCCATTACAGACACTGAATTTCCTGTTCCCCATCCAATTGTCCAAGTCTCTTGAATTGAGTTAAAGAGGAACTCTGCTTTGCACGGATGGGGACCCTCTTCCAGAGAAGAGATAGTCTCTGGGATATATACCTGTTTCTCCAGCAGGTCCTATTTATAACACAGGCAAGGTTTAAGTCTTTAGAACTGGTAATTCTGGTGCTGTTTGTTTTCTGGATATGCAGGAGGTCCCTCAGAGTGGTGTCTGACAATGCCTTGTATGCCAGGTATAGATCTCCCCTCAACAGCCTGTAGGAAACAGAACCTCTGTGGACATTCTAGTTGTTGGATATGCCTGGTTAGGTACATACCAAAAGGGACATTGTACTCAATGGTAGGTCTGATGAATGCCGAATACATCAGAACAATTACTTCCTTAGACCTACATGCCGTACTTTTGTTTAGAAGTTGCACAACATAGAATGATTTCCTCACTACTGTAGACACATGACAGTCAAAGGCTAGATTATTGTCTGTTGTCCCCAAGTCCCTGACTCTGGGTCAGCTGTTATTGATGTGTTGTCAATATGATAGTTACCAGTGGTGGATCACATCCTGAAGGATAGTATTATGCATTTCTTGGCATTTAATTTTAGTCCACGGTGCTGTCATTAGTTTTGTCTGTCAGCCTTTCCTGGAGAACATTTTTGTCAGTGGGCGATTTAATGACTGCTCCTAATTTGCAGTCATCTGAAAATTTAGTCAGCCAGAGTCCATTGATATTGGCCTTGACTTCAGAGAAGTAAATGCCAAAAAGGAGCATTCCCAGGATCAATCCCTGAGGGACTCCACTTATGACTGGCCTCTTTGTACAGGTGGATTCTGCATTTCTAACTTCCTGGGTCCTATCTGTGAGCCAGCTGGCTATCCACCAGGTGACATAAGGGTTTGTACCTAACCTCTTAAATTTGTCAACAATGCCGGAGTCAGGGATTGTGTCAGATGCTTTGTTCAGGTCAAGGTAGACAGTGTGAACCATTTTGCTCTCACCTTTTGCTTTGATGACCTTCTCAAAGTAGTCCACCAGGTTGAGGAGGCATGACCAAGCCATTGACAAAACCAAATTGGATTGGGTCCAGTGTCTGGAGGTTTCCTACATCATTATTGATCATTTCCATGATAATTGTTTCCGTGGCTTTGCATGTGAGACTAGTGAGACTTAACGGATCTATAGTTTCCAGGGTCTGTAAATGGCCCACCTTTGTGCAGAAGGATGACTGTTGCTGTCCTTCATTCATGAGGCACAAAGCCTGTTTGGAGGTATAGTTAAATAGCTATTTAGAAGGCATCCTGGGACATTGTTTGGGCCTGTTGATGCAGTATTCTTGGCCTTAGAGAGGGTATTAATGACCTCTTTTCTAGTGATAGCAGGAGGATTTATTTGTGATAATATTGGGGAGAGAAGGGGTAAAGTTGGAGCTGAATTTGTCGCCAGTAGGTTTAAGACTTCTGGCTCAGTATAGGTGGCTCCATTTACAATGAGCTCTGCACACAATTGTGTATTATGTTTGAGGTTGTGGACATAGCTAAAGAATGCTTTGTAGTTGTCCTTGGCCTGGGAGGCCAAATTTTCCTCAAATTTAGCTTTGGTAGACTTAATTTGTCCTCTGAGTTATTTGTTTAGTTTGATGAGAGTGCTTTTATCCTGCTTGGGTGGTGCACCTCCTAATTTTTGCCACAATTTTATTCCTTCTGATATACAGCCAATCTTGATTCTACCAGGGTGGCTTATTTTTTTTTTGTGTTCTGTACTTCTTCCTGGTGGGTTCAGCTCCCTCTGTGCAGCTGTTAACGTGCTTGTATATGGTGTCTCTGAACAGTTCTGCATCAGCAGTAGTTTTTTCGGGGTTTATAGGGGCTTGACATTTTGCCAGGTTATTACTTAATAGTAGGAAGTTAGCCTTAGTGTAGTTCTTGAATATTCCAGGGTTGGCTGGGGTTCCAGATTTTAATTTTACTTCAGAGGAGATCATTTTCTGGTCTGATCTTACCAGAGAAGATATTACACTAAGGGTGTATGCAGCACTTTCCCATATTAGTGAGGATCAGATGCAGTATGGTTGATCCCCTTGAACTGACAGTGTGGTCCAGGGAGTTTGTGTTTACAAAATCCAGGAATCTCTGTGCCTGTACAATTGGTGACATATGTGATTCCCAGTTAATAGTGGGGTAATTGAAGTCACCCATGGTATTGGGATGGATGGTGAGTATTTCTAATAAGTTTAAATACGTGGTGTGGGTTTTCTGAGTCATAGAGTGGGACCTGTAGCTTGAAAGGAAGTGGTTTGGTATTTTGCCTATGGTGATTTGAATGTGGAGAAGCTGAAATGCATTGTCCTGTCTGACCAGCCTTGAGGTGTATTTTTGATGTAAATTTAGAATTCTCCACCCTTAGTTCTTGTGTGGGTATTGTTCTAAATGCATGGAAGGCATTATGACCTTGCACTGTTAGTGTGCTCTCGCTGTAGCTTTAAGCCATGTCTCAGTGACCGCACAGATGTTATTCTGTAGGGTGAAGAGAGCTTCTAGGGAGTGGAGGTTTTTGTTTGGACTCCTAGCATTGAGCAGTAACACCTTTAGATTTTTTTTGGTTCTGATTTGGTATGTCAGAAGCACTTTTTGTCCAGATAGGTGAATCCACTTCTGATAAGAAACTTGTTACGAATGGTGTCAGACAGGGCTCAATGTTGTGACCCCTCCCGTTTGGTATATACTTCTCTGAAATGAAGGCCAGTGTTGGGGGCCTCTGGTTCACCAAGTTCGCTGATGACTGCTGTAAGCTGGGAGCAGATATTGAATCCCTAAGAGATGTTGATACGCTACAAATAGGTCTAAGAATGACAAATGACTGGTGCTAAAACCATGGTCTGAGACTAGATGCAAAGGTGCGTAATCATACTGTTCAGTGAATCAGATATCCTTGCAAATTGTAATATTGGTAGCACACCCCTGAAAGTAAACCCAGTGGTGAAGGGACCTAGGACCACAGATGGATAGTAACTTAAACTTTGACCATCAGGTAGCTACGGTAGTGAAGAAATCCTTCTGTGTGGCCCACCCTGTAAGTAAGGGCATGGCATCAAGGTGAAAGGAAATCATAGTGCCATTGTACTCGGTCCTTATCAGGCCCGTAATCGAGTGCAGTGCTCCCTTCTGCATGTAGCTAACCAGGCACTTAAACCAGTGGAGGAGCACCAGAGGTTTCTCGCTAAGAAAATACAAAATGTAAGAAGTATGTCTTATGTGGACCGACTAAAGGCCCTATCCCTTTATTCCTATCTCATATCATTTATTGAGTGGTGATGCCTGACCTAGAAGGCTTTTTCTTATCCAGCTCTGATGAAAATGTTAATATTTGTATCATCAGCATCCGCCACCCTATCATCCATCTGAGCTGTGGTACTCTCCCACAGCTAGAATCCTGCAACATAGGAACATAAGGACATAGAATAGTTGTGCAAAATCTTACCATAACCATAGATGTCCTTCTCTTCCATATTGCAGTATTCCTTCCCACCCACCATTTCCCCCTCTTCATTCTCCTTTATCCTCAGCTAGAATTTGGACCTATCTATGCTACAAAAGGATCCCAGGCTCACATACCTGACACTTCTGGATTTTCCACCTGCTGGGCCTCCTCCTATACCTGCTGGCCTTTAAGATCTGAGGAATGTGCGTGCAGACGTCACATTTAAGGCCCCTGGTTTATGGCCTTAAGTGTGATGTCCCACGCACACTGCAACAGCCAAGCTGAAAGTTTTATATAGGAGCCGATGTACGAGTCGCTTGATGGCAGGAAATCCCAACAACTAGAATACTGCAACATGGAAGAGAAGGACATCTATGGTTATGGTAAGATTTTACACAACTATTTTCTTGTCCAGAAGACATTTATTTTTTAGAATTATTTGGGGGAATTTTTTTTTCATTTAGCCTATAGAAAGTTCATCATCCTTGTGTAAGAGATATAGAAAAGTCATTGTGTTTAGATCCAAAGCGGGCTGTGGGAATCAAATCCAGGACATCTGTATGATCTAGGTCTAATAACGCAGTCTTAACCTCCTCCCCAAACTGACAAGTACATTTGTAGAAGATTGTTGCCATAGCAGTAGATCTTTGAAGAGAAGTCAGTGTAACAGTGAAACTGTCCTATACCCCTAACCGAACTCTGTACAGTTTTCTGCTTTACTTATAATGTTTTACATTTACTGTTGAAATGTTAATGCTAGCGACATTATTTTACAAAGGATAATTATCTGCAATAAATCCACTTCTCTATGAGACTTGAAAGGGACTGCAGAGCAGAAAAAAGTTGCTAGTTGTTATAAGGGCACCTCATGCACTAGCCTAGGTTCCATTGAATATTGGTAGAAAAGCAGCTGCTAGTCTTCAATTGTAACAGTTTATCTTTAAGGAGAGATCACTGTAATAGTAAAACTACCCTGCATTCTTCCAAGTAGCAATATTTATCTGATTTTATTATAACCCTTGGTTACTTTACTATGGTGTTACTTTTTTTTATTTTTTATTTATTATTGTGTAATAAATCAGAATCACTTGACATATTTGTAATTTTTTTTATAATGACTGACTGACATATCAACCAGGATTTTCATCATTAGATCACTGTTGCAATAGCCTAAGTTGTATGGGACATATCTTTCCAAGGATTGGACTTCAGCCCAGCATCCAAAGCTCTACCTTGTTTTGGTATATCCAAGGACAAAAAAGAGCTTGCTGGTATAAATTTTTATTTATTCTTTTTATTTATATTTGATTACTGGGTAGAAGAAGCCCGTTTTCAGCAGAGACCTGGGGAAAGAGCTCCAAAAGTACATTTACATAATTTAACACGATCATCACAGGATGAGTAGTACACTAAAGCATTACTTACAGAGCTAATTGATTAAAGATGCATCTAAGCAAGTTCAGAGTATTCAGTATTCAGCCGTGGAGAAATCATGGGAACGTATATTCAGTTTGTGTAGTGCAAGCACTTTGAAACCTATTATCGCATAGGAGAGAGTAAGACATTTACTGTGTAATAGGTGAGAAAGTGTATGGAAGAAGATGCAAGGTAGAGTATTGAGAGGAGAGAGAGAGTAGAGTATGTATAATTAGCCAGGAGTTGTGTGTGAACATAACCATTGTATGGAGTAATATTCTTTTAGTAGTTTGAAATTGTGAGTTTCAGGATTATTTAGTATATGCTGGGGAAAAGAGTTCCAGGTTTTGGCTGTTTTATTAGAGTATAAGGAATCTCCATGATAATTGTGAAATTTAATTACTTTGAGCATTAATTTGTCAGATGATCTAAGGGACCGGAGGTTTGTATATGGTTGGACAAGGTCAGTGAGAGCGGGATAACTGTCTTTTGTTGATTACTCTATGAGCGATTATTAGCTGGTTGAGAGAGAGTAAGTTAGGTACTGTGATCCAGTTGAGATGGTGAAGAGCGGAGCAGTCTGTGGGGTAGGTTTGAGGCAATTTGGCTGTTTTGTTATAACAGATTTAGAGGTGGTTCAAATCTGATTTACACAGGTTAGTAAAGATTTGGGAACAATAAAGTAGGGTGGATAGAAGGTGGGATCTGGCTGTTAATATTCTGGCATAGTAGATTAGATAAGGTTTTGCCCTGTAAAGTACACCAAGTTTGATGTGGATTTTTTTTTTGACTGATGGTGTTATATGTGTGTCGAATTTTAGACAGTTGTCTGTTGTTACACCTAGAAGTTTAGTTTGCTCGACTGGTTTGATTTTTGTTCCATTAGAGGAATAGATCATGAGAGGGGATTGGGGGGGGGGGTTTACACTGATATTACCGAAGGCCATGAGCTTGATTTTGTTGGGGTTGAATATGAGTTGATGGCCAGATAGAAAATTTTCTGTGTCTTCGAAAGCATTCTGAGGATGTTCTTTAAAGTAGGGGCAGAGCCGATGAGAAGCATCATTGGCATACTGAATAATAGAAGCGAGTTGTGTGGAGGTACTGAGGATGTTGGTAAATATGATAAAAAGAAGTCGTCCTAGTATGGAGCCTTGGGAGACTGCAACAGTGATGGATAGAAGGGGGAGAGTTTATCCCGTTTGGAGGACTGTTGTCGATTAGAGAGATGGCTATGAAACCAAGTTAGGGATGTTGTACTGAGATTATATGAGGCTAGCGTGTTGAGAAGTATTTGGTGTGATACTGTGCCAAAAGCTTTGGACATATTAAGGAAGGTTGCTGAAACGAGTTGGCCTTTATTTTTGAGGAGACTTAGTGTTTGTGAAGCTTATAAGAGCAGTATTAGTACAATGCTTGGGATGGAAACCATGTTGAGTATTGGATAATAGTTTGTTCTTAAGGAAGTGGTGGAGGATTTGTTGATGTATGCATCTTTTTTTTTTAAGATTTTAGCTATAGGTGAGGGAATGGCAGTTGGTGTTTAGTTAAAAAGGTCAGTGGAGGGGCCACCTTTATGTAGGGGTATGATGTGAGATATTTTCCAGAGGAGAGATATGTACTGTTCAGAGATAGAGAGGCTGATTAGAATAGATGTAGGATAGGAGTTGGTTGCAGCGGCAAGTTTTAGAAATTTGTTTGGCAGTGGATCAGCTGCAAGAGTGCAGGGTTTTAATTTGCTTAGGAGTTTTTTTTGTATAACTAGCTTGGATTGGCTTAAGAGAAAATGAGTTAGGGTTACATTCAGTGGGGATGGGTATAGCTAGAGGTGGATTTGCACTGTTGTTTAGCAAGGAAGTTATAGATTTAATTATGTGGGTATTGAATTGTGTCCCTATACACTCTGTTGTACTGTTGGTAGATGGTGCAGGAGTAGTAGGTTTTCTTGGGTTTCGGAGGTAGTTTATGGCTTGCCAAAATTTTGGGGTGTTTCGGTGTTTTTGCTGACATGTTTGGAAGTATGTTTTTTTTTTTTTTTTTTTTACCTTTATTAATTAGAGTTTTAGCTTGATTTTTTAGTTGTTGGTAGGTGGTTAGGTTATCTTTGTTTCTGGATTATGGTAAAGAGCCCAAGCTGTATTCCTTTGTTTAAGTAGAAGTTTACCCTCTTTTGTTAGCCATGGTAGCTGCTTGGTTTTGGTGCGAATATTCCTAATGGGAGCTAATTTATTAAGTATCTCAAGGAATGCCTTGTTAAGTACTGTACAGTGAGGTCTAACTGTAGGAATTTTAATGGTGACCAGTCATATTGCTGTAGCAGTGAATTAAATATAGTTGGAGAGAACTTTTTTTGTTGTTGTTGCGGATGTATTTAAATAAGATGTTAGGTGTGTGTACTCGTTTCCTGAGAAGAAAGGTTGGAGAGTGATCGCTGAGTGTATTTGGAAGGCAGCCAGTTTCATAACCTATGTTGGGTTTATTTGTTAGAATCCAGTTTAGTATACATTGTTTGTTGTAATGTTCATCTATGCGAGTGGGATAGCTAAAGATTTGACAAGAAGTTGTGTACATTAATAAAGTTGGTAGGCTTTTTAGAGGAACAGGTAAGCCAGTCTATGTTAGTCTCCTAGTGTTATTGTTTCTTGGGTAAAGTTGGTAGAAGCCCAGCAGAGAATGTTTTCTATCATAGTTACGTTGTTACCAGAGGAAGGTAGTTAGCCATGATAATTATAGACTTGTGCAAGTTGATTTCTAGACGTGTAGTTAATATTTCAGAGTTGGGGAGTGGAGTTTAGTTGCACTAGTTTGTGAGTCTTTAAACATGATGGCAATACCACTGCCCTATTTTGGATAACCTATACAATCTAAATATGCAGTACCCATTGGGAAGTATTTCCTAATTATTTATGGGGGCTTTAGCCAGGTTTCAATTATCACAACTATATCTGTGGTGTACAGGGCAAGGGCAACATGGAATTAATGAACTTTGTTTATAATGCTTCTAAGATTGAAATTGGTTATGGATAGATCAGAGTTTCCTCTTTTTGGTGGTGGATGGTGGGGACGGGGATTAGAGGAGGTTTGATTATCTGGGTGTGTTGTGGAAGAGGGAAAGCTTGGATTTGGAGTATGTGTGTGGTATGTATAGGCCCTGAGTTAGGGTAGATGTCAGCTTGGAGTTTAATTTGGGTGAGGGGGTGGAGGAGAAGGAGTCTTAATTTGGATAATAGTCTGTGATTT
Organism: Protopterus annectens; assembly: GCF_019279795.1. Taxonomy (NCBI): domain Eukaryota; kingdom Metazoa; phylum Chordata; order Ceratodontiformes; family Protopteridae; genus Protopterus; species Protopterus annectens. The sequence goes on along the minus strand of NC_056727.1, from coordinate 1,138,335,338 downwards.
TTGTGTAGTGTGCATAGAGAGGTATGGGTGCGGATATGTCTAAAAAGAGTAGTGTTTTAGAAGTATTGAAAAGTTGAGGGGAGATGTGAATATTTAAGTTGTGATAAAGGTTTTGCTTAAAAGGAAGAGTTGGTGAGTGTTAGTTTGCAATGTGTGATTGGTAAGTAGCATGGTAAGCTAGACTAAGAAGACACAGAAGGGGGATCAGTGTTATGATGGATTTTGTCTGTGAAATGTTAAGTTAGGTATACTTGGAGAAATAGTACTTATGTGTGGGTGTTGGGAAAGGAGGACTGAGTGTTGGGGTGCAGCAAGTAGCTGAAACGTAAGATTATGAGACAGGGTAGGTAACTAAAGTGGGAGGAGTGTAGAAAGATGGTTGGGATATGGGCGTAGATAAAGGTGATTGGCAGATGAGTAATGGTGAGCTAAGCAAAGGGGTGTGGTTTGGATAGATGTAAATTTAAGAAGGGTCAGGTTGGGCAGGAATGGGGGTAGGGTAAGGGAGCAGAGTGAGCTTGAGTGTAGCGAGGGAAAATGGAGCAGGTTGAACCATGAGGTGGTGTGTTAACAGAGACTTTTGAGGTAAGGGATGCAGGTCATTAGAATAGAATCACTGTATACAGAGACATTTAAATATAAGCTATGAGGCACATTTGTCTCAGGAAGCTTGGAAATGAAGTGTAATATCAGAAAAAGGTAGAAGATTTAGAGGGTTTGAGAAGCCTGTGGCAGTTGAAGTTATAGAAGAGAGGAGTTTGACACTAATTTGTGATCAAAAGACAGGAGGGAGTAGAGGGGTAAGGGATGTTCGGGCTTAACTTGGCAGAGGTTTACAGTGAGTTACAAGTAACAAGATTGAGGACTATAGTTAGATGTATATGAGCCAAAATTCAGACTTTTCTTGGCATTGAAACTACCAATAAGACTTGCTCTTCTCCGTGTCTTCAATGATTCGGCAGTCAGCTAGTTATGAGAAATTTTGCAGATAAGTACGTCATTTGGGATTTTCCTTCCATTTTCTGTGAAAATTGTTACTTTTTTGGCTTGCGTCTCTGAGAAAAGTATTGTCTGGACATCAAATCCCTTAATGAAATTCCCACACAGCTTGTGTTTTATGTTTAGGTGTGGAACACTTCACCTGGTCCTGTTCCATTTTCTTATTTAAACCTAAGACTTTTAGGAGCAGGCTTAGCTCCCTCAAACTTTTCATGGAGGATCTATGACTTAAAGCCATTCCTTGACCCTCAATGGAGTCTTTTGCCAGTATTTTTAACTCCCCCCTTTCAGATGTCAACAAAAGGAAAATTATTTGAGAGGGTTCAACACTGTCATCTGTGACATCCTCTCATCTCAGATCCTTAATGTGTAACAAGATGTGACAGTATCAGTGCCCTCAAACTATTAGCCATCTGCTTCCGACCCATCTGATGTTGCTTCTTGGAAAGGCACTGTCAGGAGTCAAGCACTTCCTCAAGGGTTGGGCATTCATTTGCTGTGGTGAATGGAAAACTGAACTTGATTGACTCAAAATCCACAGATATCAGTTAGTGATGAGGTGTCTGGCACTTGGGGGAGAAGCCTGAACATCAGAATGGACATTTTCTTCTTTGTCTTCAAGGAAAAAGACTCAGAAAGTCAGTCACCTTTCTAGTCCATCTACAACTACTTCCACAGAAGCATAAAACGAATGTTTCTGTTTTGCTAAAGGTCTGCTTTAGATGTTTGTCACTTCAGGCTGTTCTCCAGCCTGTGGTCATTCAAAAAGAAAGAGATCTCCTTTGAAATCAGAATCTGATTCTGATTTAGAGGAGGTTAGTTTATATTATGCTTCCAGGTTTCTTCACCTGAAAACTTAGAATCAGAATTTGAAGAATACATTTCTTCAGGTATTTTCCTGTGGAGGAATAGTCTTTCTCAGATATCATTGGAAAGATGAGATTTAATTTGGACCATAAGGAGATATCTGAAACTCAATAGAGATAGCATGACCTGTTATAAGTAGAAACCTTCCATCCACTGGCTATACCCCCAGATCACTACCGCAGTAGCCTTAGCTGTGTGGATTATATCTTGCCTTGGGTGCAACAGCCGGCCAGCTTTCAAAGCTTCAGGACAACTTCTCCTCACCCAAACCCTCCATCAGTTCAGGCTGAGCTGACTAAATAGGTTTGGGTGCCAAGGCATATAAAGCTTTCCTGCTGCCGAAGAGTGCCCTGCTCTGAGGCCTTTGAGGATCAGTGTCCGGCTTGTGTTGTTCCTTTGCTGGTCCGATAAGTTCCCATTGGAAAAAAAAAATTCCATTTTAAAAATTGAATTAATGACATTTTCCTGTGCGGTAAAGTTATTTTAAAGATATAAGTTTGTGTTTTAATTGACTGTCACAAGACTACATTGTACTTTTAAATGAGAGCTTTCTTTTTTTCCTGTCAGTTTAAAAGCTGTTTAAAGTATCTGAAAAAAACATTCTTCTGTGGAGAAATTGTGTTTAAAACACTTTGCCAGCCCCAAAAAGTAAAATAGTGTTTTTATGTGAAAAGTGACTTATAAAAAGCTACATTTTGTACCAGCTTTTGCTGCTTGTTTTCCATAGGAAAGCAACACCATTTTTGGTTTGACCATTGAGCTGTCAGTCCTTCATCCAGCCACAAAGAAAATGTTAAGCAAAAACGTAGTAGGTTAGTAATTTATTTGAGTCACAGGTGGGTGACTCTGCTGTGGCCATTACTTGTACCTCAGACCACTCATCTTTTACTCTGGATCCCTCTGGTGCAGCACCTATATTGACTGTGGACCAGAGGTTAACCACATCCTCTGTGGCTGTTAGAGTCCCCTCGGTAGTTAAGGGAGAGCCACTCTTGTCAGTCCTAGGAGAGGGAAACAGAGAGGGCCTCCCTGTTTTGTCAGAATGTTATGTCCATCCCTGGGGAAGTTGCTGCTGCCATTAAGAACATTGGTGGCCTCATTTTTCCAGTAAAAAAACAGAAAACTTAATATGTATCTACTCTTCTTCAAATTTCCTTTATTGGGTCTGGCTCAGGGTTTAATTCAAACTATTGATATTTCATATAAAGTAGTTTGTGGCAAAAGAAAGGATACCTTTTCCTGAAGAGATTCATGATTGTGAATCTGTGTAGGGTGTTGAAAGGGACAGATATAGTTGTTTTCTCCTCAGATTTCTGATTTAGACTCCGAGGAGATCTCAGTTGTTCATTCCTGTAATGGGGTTTATTTTTCTCTGAATCTTTTCCCAGAACATTCCAGTGTTTTCAGGGGGAGAACAGTGAGGTTTCTCAGTCCTTCAGAAAATAGTATGAGCTTGTTACATAAGGAATTTCCAGAACCTTTACTCAGTCTTCTGGTTCTGTCAGGTTTGGAAGATGTTTAATGCCTGCAGTTTTCCTGATAGCTATCCAACTGCCCCTGAAAGGCAGATTGGATTTATAAAGTTTCTTCTGACCAATTGTGAAGGTATCAGGTAGGTTTTGTCTGCAGGTTTCTTCTGAGGAAAAAATCTGATTTTAAGTATATTAAGTTTCTTTTTTTTGTCAGTGTCGGTGCTCATTGTTTGCAGTATGTGCATGACTCAGTTGATATGTCCTCCAGGGCTGTGGGCACTGGTACTGTTTTGAAGAGGGTTTCTTAGCTGCGTTCTCATAACCTCCCAGATGATAAAAATGAGATTTTAAATTCTACTTTGGATAGCAATTTAGTTTTTGTCCACTCTGCTGTAGAGGTCATCAGAAAGTTTGATGAAAGAGGTAAATTGATACAGGAAATCTCTTAAGATTTTTCAGGTCTCCTTTTCCAAGTTTTCTAACGAATTCTGAATTCTGTAACCCCCTCATCCAGTTTAGGCAAAAAAACAAAATAAAAGTTTCAACAAAATGTAGGCAAACAGACGTTTAAGGAGGAATGGCAAGGGGTTTCTAAAAAGAATTTTGGAACTCCCAAAACTAAGGACAGTCCAACATCAACTCAGAATGACTATTTAAAGGACTTTGTTCACTCCTTACCAGCCCAGCCTGGAAACCCCATTTCCCTTCCAGAAAGTTTAAATTTCCACTTTTATTTTTGGCATCCGATAGTTTCAGACAAGTGGGTTCTGAAGATCATTTGTCAAGGTTACGAATCATAGTGGGAGACAAGTCCTCCTTTTGGGGGTAATCCATCATCCACCAGACTTTTATTTCTACCTGTCCATCACATGCTGTCCCAGGGAGTGATTATTCAGGGATGGTTTTAGGAAAAAATAAAGAAAATGCATGGAGACTACTTCTAGATCTTTCTTTCCTCAACCTGTTTGTGATAGTGCCCAAGTTTAAAATGGTCACTTCAGAACATGTTACCTGTTCTTCCTCATCCAGGTTTCCTGGTGACACTAGACTTAAAAATATGCTTATCATCACATCCCTGTTCATCCAGAACTCAGGCATTTCTTAAGATTTTGTGTGTCTGGATCACATTATCAGTTCTGTGCCTTACACTTTGGATTATCCAATACATAATGAGTGTTCACAAAGTGCCTAGTTTCAGTTATGGCTCATTGAGGACAACAGAGAATCCACATTTCCTTATTTGGACGACTTACTTATCTTTGCAGAGTATTTTTCAAAGTATCAGGAATCTCTAATTTGGATGAGAGATGTCTTACACTGGGATTCTAAGAGAACATTCAAAAGTCTTTTTTGACTCCTTCACACAGTACTGTATTCCTGGGTTGTAACTAGACACCTCAGTTTAAAGAGCTTCTTTTCTGCATTAAAAAATAGATCTATATTTAGATATACGTTTCTAAGGATTTCCACACAGTCTTTGGTCACTGCAAGGAAATACCTTGGGATTTTGGGTCTCATGGCATCTAGGATTCTCATGATACCCCTTGCAAGACTGCACATAAAAAATACAGTGGTATCTGAAGTCTGTTTGGTACCAGCACCAACATACTTTGTCTTTTCAAATCTTACTGTTAGGGGTTTGTCAGAAGAGAAATCGCTTGATGGCAACAGCAAATATCCTTAAATCCAGATCTCCCCTTCTCCCTCCCTGTTCCATAGCAGTCAGTCACTACAGATGCCTCGGCCTGTGCCTTCTTCAGGAGGGATAAAAGTGCAGTGTGTGTGGGACACCAAGGACAGAAGCACATCATTTTGAAAGAGGTGCTTGCCCTGATCAAGGCACTCAATTCTCTGGATCATCTTTGGTTCCCAGGACCTCTTCAAGTTGTTACAGTCAATACCTCAGTCACGTTGTACATCAACAAACAAGGGGGAACCAAGTCATGCTCACTTTGCAAGGTAGACATGTTAGCTTGCAATGTAGCTTCACAGTACAGTATCACTGTTCTGGTATCCAACATTCCATTAGAGCAAAATTGTGTGGCAGACAGGCAGAGCAGGTCAAGGGAAGACCCTCAAAAATGGAAACTAGTTCAGGGGGATTTTTCCAAGATTTGATCCATCTGTGGGAAGTTTTTCAAGTAGACCTAATTGCCTCCTGTTTGAACAGTAAGTTGGCAAGATTCTGCTCCAGGACTCCATGCAGGAAGGTCTGGAAGACAGATGTCTTTTCTTTTCCTTGGACAGGAATGTTCCTGTATGCTTTTCCATCCTTTCCTCTGATATCCAGGGTACATCTGAAGATTCAGAAGGAATTCCACAGGATCATTGTGGTGACCCCCTTCTTGCCCAGGCAAAAGTGGTTCTCCCTTCTTTTGGAAATGGCCAGGGGCAGTTACCACAAGCTTCCTCACAGATTGGATATTCTCACACAAGATCAGAGCTGTTTTGTAGACTCTGATCCCAATCAACTTCATTTGACATCCCAAGTGATACTGTCTTATTTCCTTTTAGGCATATGTTTACTGAGGGACATGCATCAGGTACTAATGGAGGCAAAAAAGCCTGCCACTAGAAAATCATACATTAGCAAATGGAAAAGGTTTTCTAGATGGCGCCAACAATGTGACCAGCACCCATTCAGTGCTAGTTCTCTGTTTTTACAATATTTGTATGAGTTAGTTTTTTTTTTTTACCTTTCTTACTGCTCCTTCAAGGTCCATTTATTGGCCATTTCAGCATGTCTGCCTTTGACTCCTCCTCTTTAAATACATTCTCATGTCAGAATGTTTTTAGAAGGAGTTTTGCTAAGAGTCCTTTGTGAAAACTGGTGGCCCCTCCTTGGGATCTTACTTTGAGTTAGAAAAGCGAACACTTGCTCCATTTGAACCAGGTAAAAACTGGCTGACATACGAGGTTCTTAACATGGAAAACAGTTTCACTGATTAATTTGACCTCTACAACAAGGGTATCAGAGTTGCACACTCTTATGGTAAGTCACCCCTTCTCTCATTTTTCACAGGAACACGGTTTCTTTGAGAACTAGTCCTTCTTTTATTCCAAAAGTGGTATCCGAGCTTTCTTTTAGCCAAGCTGTCCATCTCCCCATTTTCTTTCCTGAACCTATAAATGAGGGAGAAAGGATTCTCCATGCCTTGAATGTCCACAGACAACGTGAATACCATCTTGACAGAAGTAAATCTTTCAGATCTTTGGATAATTTTTTCATTTCTTTTAAAGGTAAGAAGAAGGGATAACCTGTGTCAAAACAGACTATATCTGAAGTAGTCAATCTTCATCCTGCCATTATCTGTGAGGGTTTGGTTCCGATCCTTCAGAACTGACTTTGCTGTTTCTGTAGTTCGTGGACTCCAAAAGCTCTCAAGCACATCTCTTACCCATAATGCATAGGGTTGATTACCCCAGGTCTCGTTTGCTACTTCAGCTTCAGTTGTGGTTTCTCCATATTGCTCTGGAGCCTTTAGTTAAGTGTGATATTTTACTTTATATCTCTCTCTATCCTTTCAAAAAATCCTTTCCCTATTTCTATCGCATCTTCTGAAATTATAGCCATTGTTTTTTAGGCAGTTTTTTCACTGGATACATTTACTCTCCCTCTCTCTTTCTTCTCCCTAAATACCATAAGGTAACTCTCTAATAATATCGCTGGTATCCCTTACCCTTTCCTCTTTATTGGTCTGCAAGTCTTTAGTTACCATTGTTGGTATTTCCAAAAAAAAAAAGTCTAAAGCTTCCTCTTCCTTTCCAGTTCTTTTTCTTCTCATAGACTATTTTGTGTGTGTGCGTGTGTGTGTGTGTGTGTGTGTGTGTGTTTCTGATTGAGAGAAATCCGACTAGCTTCACAATATGCAAAAAATGCGGTCATAAAATTCCTTTTTGTGACCAGCATTTTCTCTGTGTTTATTGTCTCGGTCCTCTTCATTTGCAAGAGAACTGTTCTGTCTGCCACACTTTTAGTTACCAAGCATTGGTAGATAGATGGAATAGACAAATACTTTATATTTGCCTTCCCTCCTCTTAGGGGAAGCCATGTCTTTTTCCCAGGACATGTCAAAACATAAATCTGGATGTACATCTTCTTCTTCGTCCTCCTCTTCTAGACCCTCAGAGGTGAAGAAGCAACCTTCCTCAGTTCTGTTTCCTTAATACCGAGCTCTAAAAAAGGTACATTGGAGCCAGTGTCCAAAGCTTCGACCCTGAAGGATTCCTTTGAACAGTCTGTTACTCTGTCAGTTCTGACTCCTTTGTCGGCTCCGGAACAACCTGCTGTGCCAATTAGTTCCCTGCCAAGGACACAGTATTCCCCTACACTGGATCATTTTGCAGACATACCACTATCCCCCTTTTTAGAGAGACCAAAGTCCCCCTTGGTGGTCTCATTCTGTTCCTCCAGGAGTCTCACTGAAGTCGACATGGAGAGCTTGATAATGAAGATTCTTTGGGTCCAAGGCTTGTCGGGCAGCCTGTCGGCTCCTACCCCTTTGGGTCAGGCACCAACTCCTCCACTTCCCCTGCTTACCCCCCTCCTCAAATGTCCACAGGTACCCTAGAGTCTTCGGTTCCAAGCTTTCTGGAACTGCCCATGTTGGTTCCAAACATTTTTTTTTTCATCAGAAAAGACAATTGCCTTGAGCACTCTACCTGTGTCAGAAATGGAGTCCTCTTGGGGCCGCAGCCTGGCAGTCAGCTCCAGGTCATTCGAGTCTGCTTCTGGGTTTTCAGAGCGGTCTCAGTGCATCAGTGAGCCGGCACAGATGGGCTCTGGTCCAACTTCTGTCTCGATGGGGACTTCATTGGGATGTGAGAAGAGGGGTTGGAGCCGACGCCTTCCTTTTTTGGCTACGAAGCACCCTTTCTTTTCTGGTATTTCAGCCTTCGAGACCATGAAGAGGGCATTGACTACTTCAGTACCAGGTCGGTTCCTACCTCCTTGGAGCCTGAGCCTCTGCCTCTGGCCGCTTCGGGTCTGGAGCATCAACCAACCCCTTCACAAGGACAGTGGGCACTGCAGCATCAGGCTACCCACTGGGGTGCCCCTTTTTCTTCTGAAACCTCCCCAGATGTTCCCCCTGAGGAGGTCCCTTGAAAGAAGTCATGCAAGCGGAAGCACCTGGACTCTCCAGAAGAGTTTGTCACAAATGACACAGATTTCAGTGAAGGCGAAGGGTCCCCCAGATCACCTCCTGATGATTTCTCATTTGGAGATATCTTGGAAAGAAACAGAGAGGTGGTTGGAAGTCCCTCAACCCTTCGACTGAGGAATCTGTGTGCCTGCAGGCTTTTGTTACCCGCCCTTCTACTCCCTAGGTGTTTCCACCCGCTGATGAGCTAATTTAATTGATCTCTCGATGGATGTTGAAGGCTCTTGATGCTACCTAGCCAATTCCCAAGAGTCCAGATAAAACCATTACAGCCCCAGAAGGCAAGCCTTTTAGGACTAAAGTAATTCCTGTAGATGTCATGGTGGTAGCAGCAGCCACTAAAGTTCCTCTGTCCACCCCCCACCCCCCCAACAAGTAGTCGTGGGCGATGGATAGATTCGGGGAAGCAAGTTTATTCTACATTGAACTTTGCCCTATGGTGTTTGAACTACCTGGCACATTATACAAGATTGCCAAAAGATCTGATCAAGAAGCTGTCTGATACTCTCTCAGGAGCTGTTTCTGAAGAGGTGCAGGATTCAGTCACCTCTCAGTTAGCTACCCGGACATCCATTTCCAGTTCGTCCATGAGGCTCATTTCTCTCATTCCCGTAGGAATGACCACAACAGTGGGTTCAGCCATTTCCATAAGGAGGCATGCCTGCATGTGCTTGTGCGATTTTGTGTAGCCCTTCAAGTCTTCTTTTGTCAATGCATCCTTTGATTAGATTCATAGATTCATAGATTCTTACTAAGCTAACTGCCCTTGCGAGCCATTTTAAGCTTAGCCAATTATCCCTTGTGAGACTCAAACCCTGCACCTTGTGTTTGTAAGGCAAACACCTTAACCATTAGGCCACCCTTGCCTTTTTGGCCCAACTGTTAGACACTTTAGCCTGGTGTGGGAAAACCCTTTCTGCCATAGGAATACGTTTTTCCACACCACGGAGGCCCTTTTCTGGGAACCAGTGAGGAACAGGCAAAATGTGGTTCAGGAAGTCTCAAGGGTCTTTCCAGACTACGTCTTGTGAAAATTCCCCCAGAGGCAGAGGGGGGAACAATAATGGAAGACACCGCCCTAGTGGCAGAGGTGGCCTGCAGCATCAGAGTTCCTGGGATTCCTTCTTCGGGAAACTCTTCCAGCACTTCTGAATGGAGGCCCGATTGCCCACCTCTGGAGGCAATCGGGGGTCATTTATCCCTGCACCTGAAAGCCTGGCAAGAAATCGCCTCCAATAGGTGCATTAAATCATTTCCAGAGGCTGTACAGTTCCCTTTTCCCTTCATTCTCCCTGTTTAAAGAGATTCCCCAATGTTCCATCCAGTCAGAGGGAAGAGGCAGCTATTCAAATTGAAAAGCTGCTAGAAAAAAAAAGTCATCCAAGAAGTCCCACCAGACCAAATAAGATCCGGATTTTACTCGAGATTCTTTTTAGTCCCAAAAAAGACAGGGGACTGGAAACCAATACTGGATCTCAGCAAACTGAACAGATGTGTTCAAAAAACAAATTCTGGATGGTCACGATTTAGTCCTTCCTTCCGTTTTTAGGAAGGGACAACTGGATGTGCTGTGTAGATCTTCAGGATGTGTGCTACCACATAAAGATGGACAGATGGCCAGAAGATTCCTTCACTTCCGTCTGGGAGATGGTCGCTACCAGTTCAGAGTTCTGCCCTTTGTTCTCACCATATGTATGGCAGTAGTAGCAGCTAACTTAAGACTGCAAGGATTCCGGGTGTTTCCGCACTTAGACTGGCTTATTTCCGCTACTGTCAGGCAACTCCTGTTAGCAGCAAAACAAAAGGTTCTACAGTTATGTGACCCTCTAGGCATCACAATCACCTTCGACAAATCTTCGTTGGAACACACACACACAGTCTGACATTTATAGGAGCACTGTTAGATGTGAGAACCTCCATTGCCTCACTACTTCCATCCAAGTTGGAAACTGTTCATACTCAAGTTCAGGCCCTGCTACAAAGAAAGAGTCCCTGCATGTCTAGTGCTTCAAGCATTAGGATCAGTGGTGGTAGACCTAACTCTTATGCCCCTAGCCAGGTTTCATATGAGAATATTGCAGTGGTTACTTGCGGTACAATGGCCAGTCCATCATCCCTTACAGTGCCAATTTTGATCACCAACACATGCAAAAGAGACCTGTGGTGGATTTATTCAAGCCAAGTTCAACAAGGATGCTGGTTCATTCCCACTTAAGCCAAGGCCACAGTGACCACGAACGCTTCCCAGCTTGGGTGGGGTGGGGGTGGCATTGCCAGGAAAAGACTGTCCAAGACACTAGGTCCCCATCAGAGGCCAACCTGCATATAAACATTCTAAAGATGAGAGCTGTGCTACTGTTGTTGTGAGCATTCCAAGACACACTACCTCCAGGGATGATTGTGGTTCAGACAGACATGTCAGTGGTCTGTTAAATCAACAGATGGGGGGAACCAGATCTTACCCCTTATGCTTAGAAGCCATCAGAATTTGGCAGTGGGTGATTTCATCCATCTGCTTTCTGATTGCAGTACATATTCCAGGGAAGTCCAATGTGATCGCAGAAAGCTTGATCGAGTGCATCCTTCTACCTCACGAGTGGTCCTCCAAAAGTATCGGAAAGGATTTTCCGATTATGGGGCCAGTCTTGCTATAACCTTTTTGTCTCTCCTGTGAACAACAAATTCAGCAGCTGCATTACCCCCCCCCTCCCCCCCGAGGGGGAATTACTGAGGGATGCTCTTCTCCATAATTGGCACCCGGTCTCCTTTACGCTTTTCCCCGACTCCACTAATTCACAAATTTCTAAAGAAAGCAGCAAAGTTGAAGAGCAAAGCTATCCTCATTGCCCCCTTTGGCCTTGGCAGATTTGTTTCCCCTTCCTATGGCCTCATCTGGTACAAGCACAACGGATTCTGGATCCAACTCCGGACCTCCCGTCACACCCGACAGGCATCAGTCCTCCAGACATTACAAGTCTCAAGCTGACAGCTTGGTTTCTTCAATTCTGGTAGTGGCCAGGCATGCTGTGCTCTCTTTCCCAGTTAAACACATACTTTTGGCATCTCATAAACTGTCTACTCGCAAACTTTATGTGAGTAAATGGAAGAAATTTGTTCACTGGGCCTTCTTACATGACTTTGATCCCTTTTCAGCACTAATCCAAGAAATTCTTCACTTCCTGGCCTCTATTTTCAGTGACGGCATTTCCACCTCTAAGATTAAAGTTCAACTGGCAGCCATCTCCAATTTTCACAATGGTGTCCATGAATCATCTGTGGCCTCGCGTAGACTTTGCAAAACTTTTTAATAGGTGCTGTTCTCCTAAAGCCTCCTTACAAGGACCATACTCCTCCTTTGGCCTTACTTTAATGCTACAGGCCTTGACACAAACCCCTTTTGAGCCAGCTTCTAGATGTGATCTGAAGTTTCTATCCTGGAAAACTATCTCTTAGTAGCCATTACCTCTGATAGAAGAATTGCTGAAATTCCCGCACTTTTGTCTAGACCACCATACTTGATTTTTCACAAGGACAGGCATTTACGAAGGACATCAGGAAATCTGACCAGCTGTTTCTTTTTCACGTATCAAATTGGGACAACCTGTAAATAAAGTAACTCTAGCTAAGTGAATTTTAGATTGTATTTTCTTTGTTTATAAGAGGAGAGACATCTCCTTACCTTTATTACCAAAAGTACATTTGACTAGAGTGGTAGCTAGTTCTGCAGTCTTTCAGTCAAGAACTTCCATGGGCATCTGTGCAGCTGCAACTTGGGCTGTCCCCCATACCTTTCTTACTCATTACAAGTTAGATCTGGTCTCTAGGGGAAGAGCATCATTTGGTTCAGTGGTGCTCAGGAATTTCCTTCCTTGAGTCCTCCCAGGGTTCTCTGTCCCACAGGTGATGACAGGATGAATATTGACAACGTCAGGTAAAGAAGTTATGTCTTACCATAACGTCCATCTGAGTTGTCCATCTTAATCTATCATCACCTAATCCCTCCCTCCTTCCTCCTACCAGGTTTCCTGGAAGAACGGACTTTCCCACATGAGTTCCTTTTGGAATAATAATATGATCCAGATATGGTCTCTTTCTTTACCTTTCCATGTCTTTCATTCTATAATCAACAAACTCGATCTGAGGTAATCTACCCTGTGCATTATGGGTAAGGGATGTGCTCAAGAGTTTTGGAGTCCATGAGCTATAGAAATGGCTGAGTTGGTTCCAAAGGATCAGAACCGAACTTCCACAGGTGATTACAGATGAAGATGGACAACTCAGACAGAACGTTATGGTAAGACATAAATTCTTTTCTGAAATGGTTGTCTGAGGGTATTACCTTTTGTTATATTCACCACAACAAAAGCATTCCAGGCAGTGCCTTGGCCCACTGTACTGGGGCTTTGGTTTCATCTATATCTTTTTTAAAAGGTTAGTTTCCACAGTTATTTAATGCAGCAACTTGGTTCCCTGTACATAATTTTACAAAGTACTATAAATTTGGTTCCTACTCTAGATTTAGAGCGGGCTTTGCTAGGACCATTCTCCAAGGTCTCATGGACTCTTCACCTTCCACCTCCCAAAATTTGTAAGCTTTGGTAGTCTACCGATATAGCTTAGGCTACTGCAGCAATGATCAATATGATGAACCTTGTACAGTTCTGTAAGTAAATCTAACCATAACAATAGGTGTACGAATGATCACTGTTGCAGTAGCTACTCACCCTCCCTTGTTTCTAGTGTGTTGTATATGCCTAGAGTTGCCCTTTCATGGTTCATCTTCCATTTCCATGTTGGTATGAAACTTTTTAAAGACTTGGCACCCCACCTTGACTTTTTAATCATCTTAGCTCAAGCTGACAGGCAGTTTGAGCTAGTGGAAGGTGGCCTGAACCTTTGGAAGCTGGCTGGTTGTTGTATCATTGGCAGGATACAACCCATATAGCTAAGGCTACTGCAAAAGTAATCGTGTGAACGTTTACTGTTTTATTAAATTTGCCTGCACTAGAGGCTGTTTTTAAAGCAACCAGTACTTCTCCTGATAGTTAAGCTCAAGTCAAGATAGGAAACCAGGTAAACTGTATAAAGTACATCTTCCATAACTCCAGGGCTTAACCCTTCAGAGATTTCATTATTAAAACAGGAATTGTAGATATTTGGCTGCTTCAGATCCAGTTCTGTCAGACTGGAATAGCCTTCGAGCGATTTGGGAAAAATGTTTACAACTCGTCAACTTTAGCATTTAGAACTGCCAGTTGTAAGGCTCATATTTCCAAATTCCTTTTGGCAATTCCTGATTTACCTACTTCAGAATTTAAACCCTCTTTGCTTTCCTCATTCACTCTGGTTACCAATCACTTGTTGACATGCTCATATATGATGCTGCTGATGCAGTATCAAGGACTGCAGTATCTGTTTCAGTCATGTTTAAATGTGCATGGTTACGGACCCAGATTTTACAAGATGATGTGAAATCCCCATAGATAAAAAGATTTTGTTTGGCACTTCATCTGCAAGTGTTCTGAAGAGATTAAATGAAAGGGCAAAGCAAATATTTTAGTCCCCGGTACAAATTTCAGTACTGGTCGTAGACCAATTTACAGTTCAAGCAAGCCCAACAAAGGTCAGAAAAACGACTGTTTAAGAAGGAGTGGTGGGGCAATTCTAAGAAAAAGCGAGAAGTTTCTCAGTCTCAATCTTAGGAAAATGGCTGACAGTGCCCCCCCAAACACACACTTCCTTCCTCATCCACTCCCTAGTGTGGCAGTCCTCTTAAGAATCTTTCTGTGCACCTTTTTCTGTGGCATCAGGTTACAACAGATTCTGGAGTATTGGGAATCATTCAGAATGGGTACAGATTATAATGAGATTCTCTTTTCCCAGTGTAGAAATTACCTCCCATCCTCAAAACCCAACACACCTTTTTCCTTTTGTTATTCACATGCCTTCCCAAGGAATGGTAGAGCCTGTACCAAATGATCTAAAAGACTGATTCTGTTCAAGAATTTTTCTGGTACTCAAGAAAGAGGGACCCTGGAGACCTGTTTTGCAGCTCTCTTTCCTATGGTTCTAAAGTTCGTAGTCTGTCTTACCCCCAACCCTTCCTTTAATTTTGTTGGTTACTTTGGATTTAAAAGATGCTTACCACCATATACCCATTTATACAAACTTGAGACCATTTTTAAGATCTTCTCTTTCTGGCTCATATTTTCATTTCTCTTCTTTACCTTTTTGTTTGTCCACTGCTCAAAGGGTATTCACAAAGTGTCCTACACCAGCTATTTGCAGAGATATATGGCTGCTTCTAGAACTTTTTGGAAAAGGGTGGATTTGAACAATTTTATAGATGGCAGCTTGATCTTCTGCTAACACTTTTACTGAGCATTATAAAATGGATGCCCTTTCCAGATAAAGAGCAGATTTTACTAGAACTGTCCTTTAGGGGCTCCTGGCCTTCAGCCGTTTTTCTTCCTCCTTCTCTATGTAAACTTTGGTAATTGTCCCATATTGCTTGGACTCCCGCAACAGTTATCTAATGATGAGCATAGTACAGGTGTATAAATAAAGCTGCCATAATAGTAGATGTTCAATAGATCATAGTATTAGCGTTCTTCCTCCTGCCCTCCCCCCACCTTTAACCTTGTGGGTTTTTTGTTATTAGGGTTTATTCCTTTACCTTATCTATCTGCCAGGGTGGGGTTCCCCTTATCCCTGCTTTTTCCCTTTTCTCTTAGCACATAACTTGGTATTTTGTGGGCTCTAATTTCCCTTTCCTGAGAAGCAAGAAAGCTCCGTGTTTTGGCGCCCTAATATCTACTTTTATATGTACATACTCTCATGCCTCCTTGGGCCTACAGTTGTGTGCAGTGCATCCTAAAGCTTTGGATGCTGACCAGATGTCTGTTCCTTGGCAAGATGCTTCCAGTGTAACATACTACTGCAACAGTGATCTCTTCAGGCATCTGCTGTTGTGGTAAGTTTATTTATACAACTGTACTTTTCTAGGAATTCTGGTATTGGACAAAGTAGATTTTCATAGGGAAATGAGTACACCTAATGAAAATTATGGCAGGATAGAAAAAGAGCAAAGATTGATAAACCCAAATGTTATGATTTACTGTTATGCTGATCTCCTCAGAAAGATCTGTTGTTAAAGCAAGCATTTTAAACAGCTCCACTTTTCCAATCGGCATATAGGGATATGTTCACTTTGAGTGTCTCAGTCAAGTAACTATCCAGGAATGTGTCACTGAATAGAAATTCTGAAGGTATTGTCTTTTCTGTCCTTTTTTCTGCTTTCAGTTTCTGTATTCCTTTACTTCATCATTCTGATGACATGGTTTATACTACATTTCAAATTGCAAGCATCAGACATTACACCAGTTTTATGAACTGGATGAAAGTTTTAAATTAGATTATCTTGTTACACAAGCTGAACCAAGTGCCATGCAAAGCAAAAGTTGCCAACTACCTCCACTCTTGTCTGAAAAACATTCTTAGTAAGGAGTCACATCTATTGCAAAATCTTAGGACTGTTGCCAAAAACAAACAAAAAAAATATTGGCATTTGGAATAAGCAGCCTGTTCACCTTTCTGTCTTTATTTCACTAGTAGACCACAGTAGAAATTATACAATACTGAGCAAGATGTCTTTGACCTTTTTCTACCAGTAGTATGAATAATCTTCCAGTCCATAGAATTGTTCATAGCTTTCTCCTCTCTTTTCTTTTTAGAGTATATACCCACCCCTTGGATATTTAGTTTTGAACCACATCTCCAACTTCTTCAAAGTTTCTTGTTTTTTCTCTTTGCAAAATTATTTGTCATTTTGCCAAGTACTGCCACTCCCTTCCAGTATATCCTCATCTGGGTTGTCTTGGCTACTGTGCAATCAGAAGTAGCCTAGTATATATTCCTTAATGTATGTTAAGTGAGCATTAAAAAACTGGCCTATATCCCTAATGTCTGGAAGCAGGCTTCTGTCATCCAAATCCAATAAAGAAGCCCTTGTATAGACTCATGTAATTGCAAACAAATCAGCCTCTGAAGCATCACGGTTTTGTTCACACAGGCTGGAGAAACCTCCTTGTCCATGAACTAACTCATTTTGGATTTGAGAGTACTAGATCTTGTATGCTTAACAGCTTTATTAAACAACTTTTCATTAATATCTCTGTTAACAATGTCAGATGATATATTTATAATTGATAGTGGATTATATGCTTTAGGAAACAAAGTAAAGCACTTTACTATGCATTCCATTCTATGGCATTTAATTAATTTGTAACTTATTGCGTAACGAAACACTGCCTTTATAGATAGTAATTTTGTCAAGTACACTTAATACCCATATAGCCTGTCTGAAAAACCTCACCAGTCTAAAAACACATGGCTAACTAGAAAAAAAAACTAGCAGTATCCCTGTTTAAGTACGATGTTCTGAAAAGAATATAGTGGTGGAAAGATGTAGAGGATTATGATGGGGTCTCGAGCATAACCACATTATTAGGTACTCATGTGGATGCCGAGAAGCTCATCGCGTGTGTGAAGCTCGAGAGGTGAATCTTGGCATCCATATCCAGAACACATGACTGTTACAGCTGGATACCTGATCATAATTCTTTGTAGTGTATGGAGCTTTAGTAGTACATGCAAGCAGACTGTTTCATAACCTTCAGTAATTGTAGGACTAAAAATAGTGCGCTGATGTTACTCCGAACAAATTTGCAATATTTGGTATCATGTAAAGTTAAAACAGAGGTAATGCTTGATTAGTTTGTTCAGATTCCCTTCTGTACAGCCACCTTAGTGATTCCTCTTAAGAAAAGTGATAGAAACACAGATAGTGATGGGTTTCAGTGGTATTACTGGTTAAAAAAATGCAAAGTGTTTTACCAGCTTTGAAAGTGGTAAGCCCCTTAGTGAGCACTGGTAGTACTCTACTCCTAGTATGAGACCCAGTATTAACATCGCTTAGAAATTAAACACCCGTCTAAGAACTGTTAATATTGGGTCTTGCACTACAGTAGCACTTAACTTGGTTGTCTTTTGCACGATATTGAAGAGTAATCATGGTGCTCCATACACTGCGTTACTTTAATTCTTGATAATTAACTGAACAGTGAAACATTGAAGGCATAGTGAACATATATGGGTTAAAATAAAAAAAAAAATGCAAGTAATGCTCAGGAGTTGTAATAAGGAGTTCAGTGTAAACTTAACTTGAAGACATACAACATGCATCGTTATCCGATTATTTGAATTCCAGAGTTTAACCAGTCCAGATCATGAACGGTCAGGAGTAGTCAATTCTTATTACCTAATTTTACTGCAGAGCAAATAGTCATAACTGTTATTACTAAAAGTGTTATGATTTTTAGCCACCATACGTGGCTTTGTAGATTTGTCTGGTAACCACTCAGCATCATGTTCTTGTATGAAGTCTGTTTAATAATATGATTTTCCCTTAAAACTGTGACATCCATAATTTCTTTTATATCACGTAATGTTGGTAAAGTTCTTGATTTCCATTTCCTGGTTATGGCTTTTTAGCTGCTAACATCAATATGAATAATGTTGCCCATTCAGAATTGGTTTCATATCACTCCAGCTGTAGCATCTTCATAATTTAATTTATTTATTTATTGACCAGAAAAGTCACATAGATAATTTTTCCATTTTCAACAAAGGCCTGAGAACAAAATCCCCACAGATTAAAGAACAGAAAATAAAGATACATGAGTGATAACTGATGCCATATCACAATATATGGCAAATACATGGATTAATACAAATATTAGTACATGCGATATGTAAAATAATACAAATACACTATCATTAAAATGATATAAATACAATCTTGTGTAGCATTCAAACAAGTTGAAATGTTGAAAGTACAAGAGTTTATTACTCGCTTATCAGGTAAATGTCAGTGTGGTAAAATCAAACAGTTGATAAGCGGGAGAAGAGGAAAGGAAGATAGAGTGAGAAATGAGTAGTTAGAGGTAATAAGTAGAGTTAGATATGTAAGACAGGCGAAATAGCGTCAAGAGGGAGATTTAAGAGTTAGGGAAATAAGGGAAAGAAAAAAAAACAAGGAATACAAAGAGATGGGATGTATACAGGTAATAGAGGAGAATCAGCTGAAATTACTAGCCAGGAGACCAACATGTTACAAAGCCAGGAGTCTAGGAATTCTTTTAGTTGTAGCTTAAGTAAAAGAATGTTATCTATTGTCCTGATTTGTGCCTGGATTGTATTCCATACTTTTGCTACACGGTGTGAGTACAGACTTTGACAACAGTTTTTGTAAGGCTTACAAATGTCAAGTAAGATTTTTGTCAGAAGATTGAAAGTGATGATTTGGGAGGTAGTGATGCAATGTTGTGCCTAACAGCTGGGCAGGATGGGGGATTGAATATAATTTTGTGTATTAACAGAGGTTTGGTATAGTTTACTTAGTGGGATAAATCTAGCCAGTTTATAGAGTCTTTAGTGCAGAACTGTAATGTGTTCTGTGACTTGTATTAGCTGCAAATCTAGCTACCTTGTAATACTGTTCTAGTTCATATTTTTAGGGTGGCCTGAAGGTGAGTCAAGATGGTAGAACTATATAATAAAGTGGGAACTGGATATGTTGTGGCAAGAGTGACTGGTGGATGCAGTAAGGATTTTTTGGCTCTGTATAGCATTCCTAGTTTTTTTTGTGACTTTTTATGCTGCTGCTGTATAAGTGGTGGTCATATTTGAGGTTGTCCTATATTGCAAACCGCAAGCACTCTTTTTATTGGTGTATTGTTTAGGGATGAGATTTTAAAGTTATGTTTTTCATAGGTAAGTGATTTGAGGGAAAGTAAAAGAAACTGTGTTTTCATTGGATTATGATGAAGTTGGTAGTTACAAAGCCAGTTTTCAATACAGTTAAAGGCATGTTGTCTAATCTTTTCTAGTTGTTCTACATTATCTGAAGATTCTGTATAAAAATAATAAATTGAAGAGGACCAATGTTAGAGCCTTGTGGAACACCTGTAGTGATGAAGTGGATGAGGGGAAAGGGTAGAATTCCATTTTACTGCCTGGTAGCATTATGACAAATTATTAAACCAGTGAAGAGTAACCTGTGAGATACCTGTTGTAGGCCATTGTAGTAGAAGTCTTTTATGAAAGACCATGTCAAAAACTTTTAATAACTCAAGGGATAAGGAAAGACACAAGTTTATCTCTATCCCTGGCATTATTTACCTATAAAAGTTAGGAGGGCAGTCGTGCTATGGGCAGGTTTAAAATTGGTTAGGAATTGTTATTTTAAGAGATGCTTAAGTAGTTGTTTATGGACACATTTTCTAATATGTCTGAGAGGAGGATAAAATGGCAGTGGGTCTGAAATTAGATGTCTCAGTAGAAGTGCCGTCTTTTTAGGAGTGGGATAGTATGGCATTTTTCCCAGATGGTAGAAGTATAAGATTCCTGCATTGACCTGTTTTAGGATGGAGACTGGCTATGCAATGGCATTAGCAATTTTGAGGTTTTCTGTAGGAAGGTTAACTGTAGAGAGTGAGCAGGGTTTGTTTGGATAATTTTTTTTATGAAGGCTGAAGTAACTGGTTTTAGTGTGAGGCTGGGGGTATTGGTAGATGAGGGGTAGACCAAAGTCTTATGTCTTCCCTAAACCTCTTGTCACATGATTTTGTACATCAGTAGTGAATGCAGTTACATTTGAATATGCCAAGAAGTATGCTTTTGCATACCAAATGATTCCTGCCTCTACTAATACATATCTATTGTTGTATGCATCTTTCTCAGTCATTATGCCAAGTAAAAATATCTACACAAATGCTTCCAGGCAAGAAAAATTCTAAATCTCTTAGATTTGTTTATGTAGCACACTAACTGGCAAACACATTTCTAAGAAATGTCATCCATGACATTCACTAAGATGTGCGCCATTCTTGCCTAGCCTCGTCATTGTCTTTGTACTAGAGCTTTTAATGCTCGCACCCTACTAATTGTCTGCTACTTGAGGTAATGTTGCACTCAGCATCTCTTTTAATTCCGCTTGTTTTTCAGTCTTTCATATTTAGTTCTTAAATAATTTGGTAATTAAGATAATTTTTGCATCTCTGAGCATGTACCCCTATAGAATTATTATTTTTTAATTAACTGATTTTTATTTACAAGAAATAGAACAGTAATGGAAAAATACAATAAACCACCCACCCCATGCCAGTTTACCTATAACTTTAACAACTGATTAAAGTGTAAAGTTCAGTAAAAAAAAAAGGTCGCCATTTTCTAAGAGGGAGGTAATGACAGATCCAAAGGATATATTGCTTCTTTTAAGCCAAGAGATGCTTATATCCGCTGGCTACAATTCAAAGTAGTGGACATATTTATTGCAAGAGAGGAAATTTTGTTTTCTTCTATCGAGTTTTAATAGACTTGGTAATTTTCACCACATAGGTGAACAGAATGCCGTCATCTCACATGCATGGCAACCTAATTTGTGCGACTACGCTATCCAACCGTTATTCAAGGGCATATATGCTCTGGGACTAGGTAAGGTCTTGATTCAAAGAGTCCAGAATTTTTTTTAAAGCCAGGGGGTTGAACTAATCATGTCCACTAATTCAGACAGACGTTATACTAGAGTATATAGTGGAAATTGTGGGTGCAGGTTTTAAGAAAAGTGCTGCTAACCTCAATTTAACCATATTCAAGATCTGTTGTAGATAGGTTACAACTAAATTAACAATAACATCCTCCTTAATGGCATAAGAATTAGGGTAACATATTTTAATAGGAGTATAAAGAAATTTAGTCCACTTTACAGTAGAAGAAGATCAGCACCCACCCCTCCCTGAAAAAAAAAAAAAACTAACAGTCCCATGAAAATGGCAGTCAGTGCAAGGAATTTATATTAATTTTCAGTTAAAGCCTAACAATTGTTAGGGTTAGAATTGCGTTATCAGCAAAACGGGGCTTCATGTAAAGTTGGCTATAACTGCCAAATATTATTAAATATTTCAAATAAAATATTTCTATTCTTGAACATATTCATAATTTAATAGGGTCTGAGACAGATAATACATTTCAGGGTCAGGGACTTTAAAACCACCTCTCTTTAGAAATCAGATTAGATCAGGGATTTGAGGAGAACCTTCTCCTTTACAAGTTTCCTCCTATCTGATTACAAAAATCTAGTTCTTAATATTCACAAAAAAAAATCCTTTTTTTTTCAATTTCTAAATCTATCCTTTTCTTGTAACCCATTCTGTTATCTGCTTTGAGCATTAATATGAATCTCCATTTGTTCCTTTCCAGCCTTTAAGTAGTATGCAAAGTCACACTGCTTCCTGATTTGTCATGCAGGTGGGTGTCTAATTTTCTGTTATACTGCATCCACTGTGCGAACCTTTCAGATCTACTCCAGTTTCCAGTGATTAAACCTAGTAGTTTTTTTCCTTTTAGCTTTGTACTCCCCAGTAAAACCTTCTATGTTTTCATCTGTACTGCAGTGTATTACTACTATGAATATGGAACATTTAAACCACCTTCAAAAGTGCGACACTGAGGCTCTGCCATCATCTCAGACCTAGTTTTGTTTCATACTTCTAGTTGTCTTTAAGAAATTTACTGGGATATTAACTGTTTGTCTAAGCAATTCAAATATTTCCAATGGTAAAATAAAGAAATGTAAAACTAGAACTCTATAATGTACCTCAGATGCATTCATCTCTCATTTGCAGAAATCATTTTTAACTTATCTTAGTTTTACACGTAAATACTTCAGTAGTACTGTCCAGAAACCTACCAAGGTGCTTGATATGCTCAGTCTGACATAAATAACCATACCTTATTTTAAGACCTTGGGAAGGACTGTAATTTATTGAAGAATACGCCGTGATCTGATGCTGTCAGTTTTCATTCATTCCTCAGCAGTTGGGTCCAGATCCCTAGTTGGCTGTTACTGTAGCTCATTGTAACCATAAAGCTTTCGAGCTTCTCCCTTACCCACAGTGCACCATCCCCTCTCGAGCTTCTCCCTTACCCACAGCGCACCATTCCCTAACATACCCCAGATCTTATTTGCAGCTTTCGCAGAATAGACCATGGTCATCTGAGCTGTCAAGCTTATTTTCCGATGAGTGTAATTTTCTTAGCTCTTTTTCCCTGTATTTATTTTTCTTACACTTAGTGTATCCCTTATATATACCATTGCTGGTATTTTAATATATAGTTACCCTTTTTCTGTTTACCCCTTTTTACACCTTTCTGTGTACTCTTGGCATACCATTGTTGGTATTTATTTTCCTCCCTTACCATCATTTCCCTTGTCCTTAGTTAAAAAAAAAGTTCTTTTCTATCTATATATTTTTTCTTTCTATATTCAAAGATGTATGAAAAAAGCCCTTCAGGGGGTTTAAGAAATGTCAAAAGTGTGGTCATACGCTTCTTGCCTCAGACACACATGATATAAGTGTGTACTGCCTGGGCCCGTGCCCGGGCCCCTTGAATATAGACTGTTCTGTTTGTAAGAAGTTTAACTCACAGCTATTGCAGATCACAAGAACAAGTTGATTTCAAATGTTCTGTCACCTTCTCCCTTTTCGGAAACAATTACTGGGGCTCAACCCCCAAAAATATTTTTAAGGTGACTTCAGAAAAATGTTCCCAAGACTCTCTCTGGATCTTCCACTTCATCGATGGAAGCTGCTAAAAAGAAACATAACATGGAACTGAAGGCTTCTGTATCAAAGCAGATTTCTGTATCTCTAAAAATTTCTTTGGATCTGAGTATGTTGGATCCAAGACTTCTTCCATGAACTCGATATTCACCAAGCATTGACCCAGTGCTGTCTAGGTTCCCGTTTTCATTTTTGGAAAGGTGGCATTCAAAATCTCCTTCTGTAGCCTTCTCTCATTCTTCCAGGAGTTTCACTGAAGCAGATGTGGATAGGATGATATTTCCTCAGTGCAGATAGAAATTGGTGTTCTCCTGGCTCCTACCCCTTTGGTCAGGAAGCTTTGGTTTGCTCTACCGCTCCACTGTCTGCTCCTTCTCTGATCTGGCAGTCTGTTTCGGAGCCCTTAGATCCGAGTTTGCCAAGACCATCTGAGTCAGATCTGAGGATATTATTATCCTGTGCTCTAAGGATTTCTCTGAGTACTCTGGGTCCAACGAGTTCAGAGCTGGATGATTCTTGGAGCCATAGTGTCCCTGTCCGATCTGAGGTGTTGGAGTTGACTCTGAAGTTGTTGGAGTCATTTCTGCCGCTCTGAGCCTCAGCATCGGACAGCTGAGCGACTTCCACCTCTGGTGAAATGCCTACGGGTCAGACAGAGCAGATGGGGTGGAAGAGTGGCTTCTAGGCGACATCAGCTTCCTTCTCCCTGGGAAAATCTGCTTTTGAGGTGGTGGAGAGAGTTTTCTGTGCTTCAGCAGGCAGAACAGTCTCTCCTCCTTGGATCTTCCTTTAGGATCTCATGTGTTTCTGTGCCTTGAGCTTCAGCATTCGACTGCACAGGTACAGCCAGCCTAAACTCTGCCAACTGGCCAGCAGGGTATCACCATCTCTTCTGATACTACTGCGGAGCACCCCACCGAAGAAGTACCTCGGAAGAGAAAGTGCAAAAGGAGACACTTACATTCCCATAGGAATCTATCACTGAAGATACCAATTTCGACAAAGGGAAGGATGCCCAAGATCACCTTCCAAAGACGTCTCATTTTATAGACATTCTAGAGATCCTTAAGCAAAGGGGTGGTTGGTCTTGTGACAGTTGCCGTCCTGAGGAATCAGTATTCCTGGAGGCGTTTGGATCTGGCCCGCCTGCCTCCTGGGTAACTCTGCCCACTGATGAGCTCATTGATTTGATCACTAAGCAGGCATGGAAGGAGCCTGACTCAGTTGAGCCTATCGCCAAGAGACTGGATCGGATTCTGGCATTACCTGCAGAAAGGGAGTTTTAGAGTAAGGGAGTACCTGTGGATGCTATGGTCATGGCAGTGGCAATTAAGAAAGAATTTGCAGAACAGAATTCCACTGTCCATCCCCCTAACTGAGAGTCTAGGGCTTTGGACATATTTGGGAAGCATGTATATGCTTCAGCGACTTTTGCCCTCAGGTCACTGAACTACCTGGCACACTTTACAAGACTCCAGAGGGACTTGATTAAAGAACTGTCAAAATCCATTTCTGGGACCACTACTGCTGAGACTGTGGCTTCTGTGGCCTTTCAGTTTACAACCCTTCAGTCTATCTCATATTCATCCATGGGGCTAATCTCCCATGAAGCTTGAGGGTACCTGAAGGGCAGCAGGTTCAGGCATTTCCATTAGGAGGCATGCCTGGAAGTGCTTGTGTGACTTTGCGGAGCCCTTCAAGTCCTCTCTTGTCGATGCTCCTTTTGACAGAACCTCTTTATTTAACCACATAGTGAGGGACACAATCTGCAGGTGCAAGCAGGGTGGAAAGACCCGCTCTGCAGTGGGAGTACGTTTTTCGACCCCTCATAGGACCTTCTCTGGGAACCAGCAGGGAGAACAAAATATGTGGTTCAAAAAATACCATGGTCCTTTCCAAGAACAACATGGAGATAGTTCCCCCAGAATCTGAGGGGAGAACTCAAATGGAAGACTCAGCCCATGCGGCATGAGTGCCTGCAGAACCACAGGTCCAAGGATTCTTTCTCTGACAGACCCTACCAACATTCCTTAAAGGAGGCCTGATTGTCCCCGGAGACAGTCAGGGGTCATTTATTTCTGCACCAGAGAGCCTGGCTAGACATCACAAAAGATTCATGGGTGCAGAAGATTATTTCCAGAGGTTATATAAATCTCTCTTCCCTTCCACCTCCATCCTCATGCAAGTTTCCTGATGTTCCGCCCAGTCAGAGGCAAATGCCAGCACAAGAAATACAAAAGCTGCTAGAAAAAGAGTCATCCAGGAAGTCCCACCAGACCAGATAGAATCCGGAACTTACTCAAGATTCCTTTTATTGCCAGAGAAAACAGGGGACAAGAGACCCATTTTGGAACTCAGCAACTCGAACAAATCAGTTTGACACGCAAAGTTTTGGATGGTCACGGTTCAGTCCATTTTGCCCTTTTTGAGCAGGGATGATTGGATGTGCTTGGTAGACCTTCAAGACACATATTTATCACATAAAAATGAACGGACAGTCCAGAAGGTACTTTTGCTTCTGGCTGGGAACCAGTCATTACCTTTTCAGAGGGCTTCCATTTGGCCTCATCACAGCCCCTTGGGTGTTCACAGAATTCATGGCAGTGGTAGCAGCTCACATGAGACTGCAGGGATTACGGGAGTTTCTGTATCTAGATGACTAGCTCATTACTGCCCTGACCAGGCATCTACGTATAAGAGCAAGAGACCAGGTTACTCCAGACTTTCTCCCTTCTAGGAATTACCATAAATTATAGCAAATCTCAGTTAGAACCTTCTCAGGTACTGGAGTTTATAGGAGCCGTTTTCAGCACAGCATTAGTAACATCCTCTCTTCCTCTTGCAAGAGTACAGACTGTCAGATTCCAGGTCAAAAAGATAATTCGCAGTAGAAAGATTTCAGCACAATTTATTCTACAACCCCTAGAAAAAATGTCAGCGACCTTAATTTTAGTTCCTCGAGTGAGATAGCAACTCAGTGGTCGAGTCTTTATCAACCAGTCAGTCCAAATAAAAATCACTCAAGCATGCAAAATTTATCTTTGGTGGTGGATTTGATAGAGCAAGTTCTCCAAAGCCATCCTTTCATTCTCCCTCAGCCCAAGGCCATAGTGACCACGGGCACATCTGAGATTGAGTGGGGGAGGGGGCATTTAATAGGGAAAGCAGTTCAAGGCACTTGGTACCCCGAAGACGCCAACATGCATATCAGTGTCCTAAAAATGAGAGCAGTGCTCTTAGTATTGCAAACATTCCAAGACTCATAGGTAGGTACTAAGCTATCTGCCCGAGGGCATTTATAAGCCTATACCAGAGTGTGTTGGCCTTCGCTGCCCCATTGATTAATTAACTGAGCCTCTGTCAAGCAGAGCCAATGAAGTGATCCCAGGGATGTATTTTCTGTTATCCATCCACTTGTCAAGGTTTCTCTTGAAGAGTGTTAGTGAGGGGCTCTGCCTAATGTAGCTAAGAATTTTGTTCCAAAGCATGAGGAGTCTCTGTGACAGGAATCTATCCCTCCAGCATGTTCTATTTATTGTTGTGGCGAGGTTTAGCTCACTAGAGCGCGTGGCTCGCAGTGACTTGGATTTCTTTAGATGGAGCATGCCCATCAATTCTGAGTTGGACATGGCTTTGTAAGTCAGGCAGCGATCACCTCTGAGTAAGCAATATGCCACTGAGTACAGCTGGAGTTTTTTCAGTCGGGCTGCGTAGGACATATGTTTGAGGCCAGTAATCCTCTTGGTGAGGTACTTTTGTGGTCTTTCCAGCTGTTGGAAGTTTCTTGTGAGGACTCTCCCACTCTCCCTTCATGGACAGTTGCAATTCAAATGGACAATATGTCCGTAGTGTGGATCAAGGAGGAACCAGATTTTACCCCTTGTGCCGAGAAGCTCTCAGAGTGTGGCAACGGACGATCTCTTCCAACTGCTTTCTGATTGCAATGCATATCTGAGAGAAGTCCACTGTGATAGCAGGCAAGCAGAGCAGTTCCATTGATGCTAAGTTGTCTATCTCGCCTTCATTCTTGCTGGTTGGGATCGGAGCCGATCCTCGGCTCCGACTCTGCCATCTTCTATAGTTCGAGAGCTGTTTACTGTTTCGAGGCTACCCCTTATCCCATGATGCCTTGCGCTAGCTACCCAGATCTCGTTTGCCGCTTTAGCTGCGAGGTGTCATTTTTCTGGCTCAGGCTTGTATTAAGTTTATTATAGAACTTTTTTCCACAAAAAATAGTATTTTTCCTAGGGGTTATTGTTAACTTTTAGTTTTATACTTGTGATATTAGCTAAGTGTGTAGTGTTAGTCCCCCCCCCCCTTTAGAACTCATTTAATTTAGAGAGTTCTCCCCCTCCCCTTCCTTATCCTCTTCTGTCAGGTTAGCCGTTTAAGTTAGAGACTTTCCTTCTATCTTTTTATAGGCCAGCCATTTGAGTTAGAGGCTTCCTATTTAAAAAAAAAAAAAAAAAAAAAAAAATCTTTAGTTAGTCTGTAGTATACTGAGTTTTTTCCTGTAGACTGTATATTATTGTTAGATGTTGTTGTGTGTTTTTTGGTTTCAGGATGTCTACAGAATCCAAGGTGTCTGGGTTCAAGAAGTGTGACTCAAGCTGTCAGAAAATGTCTCTGACAGATTGGCACACTTCTTGCGTCTATTGTTTAGGCGCTGTGCACCTGCAGGACTCTTGTTCTATCTGCCATGCATTTAGTCCTAGAGTTCTGCAGGAGCACAAGAATAAGCTTATTCTTAGGGGTCTTTTAAAGCCCCAGGATTCATTGGCCAAGACTCAGCCTGTGAAATCCCCTAAAGCTACCAAATTGTCGGCTCCAAGTTCGGAGCCGTCTTTGGTTGCAACTCTTCCTGCTACTTCGGTTCCGGCCGGAACCGATAAGACCATCTCCCCGTCGGCTCCATCAGAAACTTCGGAGCCATCGTGGAGCCACAAGAGGCTGACGTCTCCCTCTCTGGGATCTATTCATTCGGCTCCTCGGTCTCCCCTGCTTCAGAGCGAGCGCAGTCGGAGATCTTCTCACTCCTCTCGATCCTCTAGGCTCTCAGATCGCAACGTGGAGAGAATGGTCAGTAAGTTGCTTAAGTCGCAGGCAATGGCCAAGATGTTGTCCAGCCCTCCTCAACAGATGTCTGCTCTGTCCACTTCTATTGATGTTCCTCCTCCGACTCCATTGAGCTTGGGAGATGGAGTTTGTTGGGGTTCGAGTAGTGGAACCGTTTGCTCCGATTTCTCCTTAGGTTCCGTCATCTGCTCCGATTCCCTCAATGGTGCCGTCCATCGAGGGATCTGGGTGCCGGGGCTCCCTCGTTGGCCTCTCGGAGCTTCGACGCTGGTGAGCTCGGCTCCTACATCGGCCTCGGAGCCGTCTCCCTCGGTGCGGAGAAGGATTCCAATTTCCTCGGAACTGGAGCCTTCTCTGCATCGTGGCAGGGATGCCTTCGATGTCATGAGGAGTGTGCTGGCCACTGAGTCAGCTCCACTATTGGCCCCATCGGCTCCATCCCCTGTAGTGCCTGTGCCAACCTCTGCTACTCCTCCAGACCACAAGCGTGGGGAACCGGCGCTCCAGGGCACCCCATTGGGTGTTTCCGCTTCTTCCAAGGCCTCCCCAGGTCATTCAGAGGAGCCCCCTTGTAAGAAATGCAAGAGGAAGCACATTGACTCCCCTGAGTCTGTCACTTCTGATACAGACTTAGATGACTTGGAAGGGTCCCCGAGATCCCCCTGTGAAGAGGTTTCCTTTTCGGACATCCTCGAAATGCTTAAGCAGAGGGGAACTGTAATTCCCTAGCCCCTACCGAGGATGAGTCTGTATTCCTGGATGCGTTCGGTTCCCGACCTTCCACCTCCTGGGTTTCTCCGCCTTTCGATCCACTTATTTCAGTGGTGGCTCGAAAGGCTTGGTCAGCCCCGGATACAGTGGAATCAACCCTGAGGAGACCTGGGAAGTTTATCACTGCACCACATGATAAGCAGTTCCTTACCAAAGGTGTCCCTGTGAATGCCATGGTGGTAGCAGCAGCCACAAAAAAGGAGTTGGCGGAAACTTCTTCATCTGTCCATCCTCCTAACAAGGAGTCTAGGACTATGGGCAGATATGAGAAGCGAATGTTTGCTTCAGCGACCTTTTCTATGAGGTCACTGAACTACTTTATGCCATTTCACTTGGCTTCAGAGGGATCTCCTTAAAGAGCTCGGAGATACCCTTCAAGATCCATCAGCTGAGTGGGCTCAAGCTAAAGTGGCTTCCCAGCTGGCGACTCTTAATTCAGTGGTCAACTCCTCCATGAGGCTCATTTCCTATGCAGCCGATGGTGCGAGTAAAGCCGCAGGTGCGGGTGTGGCCCTTAGGAGACACGCATGGATGCGGCTGTGTAATTTTGCGGAACCCTTTAGAGCGTCATTCATCAACACCCCCTTTGATGGTTCCTTTCGTTTTGGACCGCAGGTGAAAGACACTTTGACTAGGTTTGAACAAGAAGACAAGGCTCTCTCTGCTATGGGAGTCTGTTTTTCCACTCCTTCCAGATCATACCCTAAGGATCTGAAGAGTGGTAAAATGTGGTTCCGAAAATCCCAGGGAGCCTCGCCTGACACACGTAGCGATTTTTCCTCCAGGGGCAGAGGGAGTAACAGTAACAACTGACGCCGCAGGGGGGGTCCGCAGAACCAGGGCAACAGAGAATCTTTCTCTGAGAAGCCCTTTCAACATCCCTGAAGGGTTGCCCGGCTGCCGCCTCTGGAGGCAGTCGGGGGAAGACTTTCTCTGTAACCAAAAGCCTGGCAAAAATTAACGCAAGACAAATGGGTACGGTCAATTATATCCGGAGGTTACAAAATCCCCTTCTCTCAACCCCCCCTACCTTCAAGCAAATCCCTTCCAGATGTTCCACCCAATCTGATGGACCAAGCAGTTATAGAAGTTTCAAAACTGCTAGAAAAAAAAAGAGTCATCCAGGAAGTCCCAGCAGACCAGCACGGATCCGGAACTTACTCAAGGTTCTTTTTGGTACCAAAAAAGACGGGACTGGAGACAGATTCTGGATCTCAGCAGACTAAACAAGTCTGTTCAAAGAACAAAGTTTCGAATGGTCACGCTACAGTCCATTCTACTTTTTCTGGGTCAGGACAATTGGATGTGCTCTATAGAGCTTCAGGATGCATATTATCACATCAAAATGGACAGGCGCTCCAGGAGATTCTTTTACTTAGGTTCATAGGTTCGTACTAGGCTATCTGCCCTAGGGCATTTATAAGCCTAGCCAGAGTGTGTGTGGCTTTCACCACCCCTTAGGATGAGAATACTACGCCCATTTAGGGTTTAGTTTACTGTGCCTCTGTCTAGTAATGACACAGAGATGACCCCCGGGGTAAACCTACGATCTCCCATCCACTCGTCAAGATTTCTCTTGAAGAGAGTTACTGAGGGGCTCTGCCTAACATGGACTGGGATTCTGTTCCAGAGTGTAGGGAGCCTCTGGGTTATGAATCTGTCCCTCCAGCACGTCCTATTTATTTCTGTGTTGAGGTTCAAATCTCTTGCTCTTGTGGCTCTGATGGATTTGGATTTTCTGAGGTGGAACATGTCCATTAATTCCGGATTGGACATGGCCTTGTACGTCAGGAATAGATCACCTCTGAGTAGGCGGTATGCGACTGAATAGAGCTGGAGTTTCTTCAGCCGGGCAGCATATGACATATGTTTGAGACCCTTTATCCTCTTGGTGAGGAACTTTTGGAGTCTTTCCAACTGCTGCAGGTGTCAGGTAAGATACATCCCAAATGGGGCATTGTACTCAATCATGGGCCTGATAAGAGAAGAGTACAGGGAGCCAGTCATTACCAGTTCAGAGCTCTGCCCTTTGGTTTCACCACAGCCCCCAGGGTGTTCACCAAATGTATGGCAGTGGTCATGGCTCACCTGTGACGTCGAGGATTCCAGGTGTTTCCATATCTAGATGACTGGCTCCTCACTGCTACTACCAGGCATCAACTTCTGCAAGCCAGGGACTACACAGTCACAATCTGCTCCCAGTTAGGCATCACAGTAAACTTCAAAAAATTTGCCTTGTTGCCCTGTCAATCTATCACCTATATAGGAGCAGACTTAGACACAAGGAACATGTCTGCAAGGCTACTGCCAGACAGGTTGTCTACAGTTCGCCAGCAAGTACAAATTCTAATGCATAGCAACAGGATCCAGGTCAGGTTCGTCCTTCAAACTCTGGGTTCCATGGCAGCGGCAGTTCTTCTAATCCTTCTGGCTAGCTTTCACATGAGAATCCTTCAGTGGCTTCTGTTCACACAGTGGTCTTTCCAACACTGCCCATGTCTCCCATGATCATGATTACAGAAGCATGCAAAAGGCACCTTTCCTGGTGGATTGTCTCCCAACTAGTGTCTCAGGGCAGACCCTTCATTCAGCCCCCTCCGGTTGCCACAGTGACCACAGACGCCTCCCTGATAGGGTGGGGGGGGTGGCATTATCAGGGCAGGACAGTCCAAGGCATTTGGCAGCCTCACGAGTACCATCTGCATATAAACGTCCTAGAAATGAGAGCCATGCTCCTAGTGTTGTAAGCTCCTCAGGACTCTTTTCATTCTGGGACCATTGCAATTCAAACAGACAACATGTCAGTGGTGTGGCACATCAACAAGCAGGGCGGAACCAGGTCCTATCCCCTATGTCGAGAAGCACTCAGACTCTGGCAGTGGGCGATTTCCTCCCAACGATTTCTGATTGCGATGCACATCCCTGGGAGGTCCAACGTCATAGCGGACAGGCTCAGCAGAGCTATTTCTATCTTGGAAAACACTCTTTCTGGTAGCTATTATCAGCCAGACGCATCTCCAAACTTCAAGCACTGTGTGTTCATCCTCCATACTTGGTTTTTCATAAGGACAGGGTTGCTCTGAGGACTAATCCATCTTTCCTCCCGAAAGTCTGCTCAGAAAATAATTTAAACCAATCTATAGACCTTCCTGTGTTTTTCCCTAACCACACCAGCAAGGCAGAATACAAATTACACCAATTGGACGTTCACAGACAATTGCGTTTTTACTTGCACAGGACCAAGGATACAAGGAAGTCGGACCAACTATTCCTTTCCTATGCTCTAGGCAAACAAGGTCTCCCAGTTTCCAAAGTGACCTTATCCAGGTGGTTGTCTCACATTATTACCTTCATTTATTAATTGAGAAACAAAGAGTTGCCTATCAAACCAAAAGGTCATTCTACTAGGGCTTTGGCCACCTCTGTAGCCTTCCAGTCTAGGTTGCCCATGGATTCTATTTGTGCAGCTGCCACATGGGCAAATCCTCATACTTTTATTTCTCATTACAGACTAGATATGGTCTCCAGGAGCAGAGCTGACTTTGGTTCCACTCTTCTGAAGAGTCTGTTCCAATGAGCCGCCCAGGATTGTAGGTGCTAGGGATGCTGTCCCAACCAGCAAGAATGAAGGCGAGATAGACAACTTAACATAAAGAAGTTATGTACCTACCATAACGTTCCATGTTAGTTGTCTTCATCTCGCCTTCCTTCTTGCGTCCCACCCTCCATACCCCTGTCCTATTGGATTGAGAGGAGTTTTGGTTTCACTGGCTGAGTGTTCTCTGGTTTGTTTCCTGTACTGACTTAGAGAGTATGATAGGTATGCTCAACCTGTTTCTTGGGCAGGTTGGTTCTCTGGCTAAGTCTGGGGTTGGCTATTACAAACAAGATCTGGGTAGCTAGCGCTAGGCATCTTGGGATAAGGGGTAGCCTCGAGCCAGTAAACAGCTATTAAGCTATAGAAGATGGCCGAGTCGGAGCCGAGGATCGCCTCCGATCCCAACAAGCAAGAAGGAGGGCTAGATGAAGACAACTAACATGGAACATTATAGTATGTACATAACTTCTTTTTTTACCTCATGAGTGGTCCCTCAACAAGAAAGTGACAAAAATTATTTTTTGTCAATGGGGCCAACCTTGCTGCAATCTTTTTTCTTGTCACCGAAACAACAAGTTTAGCAGCTTCTTTGCTCTGGTCCTCCCACCGAGGGAATCAGCGAGGGATGCTCTGCTCCGTGATTGGCTCACTGCTCTCCTCTGTGCTTATCCTCTTGACTCACTCGACCCCCAAATTTCTGCAGAAATATGCCAGGATGAAGAGCAGAGTAATTCTCATTGCACCTTACTGGCGTAGACAAATTTAGTTCCCCTTTCTTTGGCCTCATCTAGTTTACTAACCTTGGATTCTGGATCCGATTCCAGACTGTGCATCTCACCCAATGGGCATGATTTATCCAGATATCTCAAACTTAAAGCTGACAGCATGGTTTCTCCACTTCCTTTAACAGCCAGAAAATCTAATACTGTCTTCCTCTGTCCATCATATACTTTTATCTTCCCATAAAGCAATGGAACAGGTTTGCTTTTTGGCATGCATCAGCAGCATATTGATCCTTTTTCAGTCCCTGCACAGATTGTCTTTGAATTTTTGGCAACAAGTTTTAATGAAGGAGCTAGCTCCTCAACCATTAGAGTTCATTTGGCAGCAATATCTAATTTCCATATTGGATCTGCGAATTCTTCCCTGGCTTCATCTAAGCTTTGTAAGGCTCTCTTGAGAGGCACTCTTCTGTTGAGACCACCTTATAAAGACCTTTCTCCACCATGGGACTTGAATTTAATACTGCAGGCCTTAACTCAGTCCCACTTTGTGATCTTAAATTTCTGACCTGGAAAACTATATTTCCATTGGCCATTTACCTCTGCTAGAAGAATTTTGAACTTTAATGATTGTCCTCTAAACCTCCCTACTTGATTTTTCATAGGGGTAGAGTAATACTAAGAACCAATGCTTCTTTCCTTCCTAAGGTGGTGTCAGAATCCAGTATCAGTCAGCCTGTTAATCTGCCTGTCTTCTTTCCAAAATTTGAAAACAAAGGAGAATACATGTTGCACTTGTTAGATGTTCACAGTTACATTTCTACTTACATAGGACAAAAAAAATAGAAAATCTGATCAACTGTTTGTCTCCTTTGCAGATGTCATATTAGATAAATCAGTTACAAAGGTAACTTTGGCAAAATGGCTTACTGACTGTATATCTTTTTTTGTACAGTAAATTGGGAATTTAATTACCAAAACCTTTGAGCCCACTCAACTAGATGCATGGCATATTCGTCTGTTTGTATCCAGGCATTTCATGGATGACGTGCAAGTGCAACTTTGGGTTAATCCTCATATCTTTATTACTCATTACAAACTAGATCTGGTCTCAAGCGGAAGAGCAGCCTTTGGCTCAGCCATGCTCAGGAATATCCTTCCTTAGAGTCCACCTGAGATTTCAGGTAGCTGGGGACTCTGTTCCAACTGTTGAGGAATGAATGAAAATTGACATCAGATAAAGAAGTTATGTACTCACCATAACGTTCCATCGGTGTCGTCCATTTTCATGCTTCCTCAGCTCCCCTCCCACCAACACCCAACCATTTAACAATGATTTCTGAAAGAACAAGACTTTTTAGGGACTCCTCCGGTCCTACCATTGAGCTCCAGGTAAAGGCTTTCTGTAACTAGTAATTCAGAGTAATATTTCTTATTTTAATCTAGCAAACTTGATCTGAGATGTGTTAAGGGTTGATACATTGTAGATAAGGGAGAGGTTTGAGAACTTTATGGTTACCACGCGCTATGGTAACAGTTGAGTCGGATCCGAGGTTTGGATCTGGACCCATTTGCTGATGAAGAATGAAAACTGACAACACAGATGGAATGTTATGGTGAGTACATACAGAACTTCTTGTTTGCCTTGTTTTATCTTGTATGTAAAAACAACCCTAGTCTGATCCACAGCTGAAGTAGATTGTATTTTGCTTGGTTTGTTAAATATATTAATGCATCTCAGGCGAACACGTTTTATCTCCTGATATCCTGTCAGGTAACTAGGGTCCTAAAGTTCTGTCTTCGCACAGCTGCTGCTAAAGGTTTCAGATCTAAAGCAAACACACTGGTGACTGTGGGCAGCCTTGCTTCCTACCTTAAGATAATCCAGTCCAGAATGAATTTTAACAGAAAAAGCCGCGGTGGTACAGCGGTATTGTTGTTGCCTCACAGCAAGAGGTTCTCCTGTTCGATTCTTGGCTGGAGTGCCTTCTGTGTGGAGTCTGCATGTCCTCCCCGCGGTTGAGTGGCCTCCGAAAGACATGGCTGGCAACTCGGCACCATATAAATCGACTGCCAATCATTAGCAGACCAGAGTTCCACTGTAGCAACCTCTAACCGGGAAAATCTGAAAAGACCAACAACAACCAATGAGTTCTTACATAGATATCCCCTTTATTAAGTGTAAACCAGGATTCCTTTTTAAGATAAAAAAAAAAAAAAGTCAACCCTATCAAAGAACTTTTTTTGCAGCTAGGCTTACTATTGCTATTTTTTCTTTTGCAGCTACATATCTCATACCTCTCAACTGTCCTTGATTTTGACTCAGATTTTAGCTCTGTCCCTTTTAATCCCTCCTAAAACTGGTGACTTGAGGAAAGGTGGCGAATTACACTAAATAAATAATAACAGTAATTTAAGAATTATAGACTTCTTTTACTTCAGAAAGTGTATATTAATCCACATTCTCTTATTCTGTCAATGTCTCAAGTCAGTAGTACTATTCTGTGACCCTGATTTTTTCTGGATTTGTCCTTGGATCTGATGACGTTTGTCCCTGATTGGTTGAAAGCTGTGCATGTTACTGTGTCAGTTTTTAAAGTTGTATTACATATTGTAAGTAAATAAGGTGTTGCTTTATCTTTACTTACCTTTCAAGACTGTTGGTATATCATCAGTGCTTTTCTTTTTTTTTTTACCTGTCATTTGTCCACTTGGAACTAGCTCCATCTCTTCTTGGGTAATTAGGTTCCTTGTCACAGCTGCTTCCTCCGTTATAACTTTAGACAAATGCAAATTTCTGAAATAATTCAAAGTCTCCATCTTACATTTCCCCTATTCATTCAGCATCAGATACAATGGCTGTTAGCACATGCAGAACATCTCTGCTGTCATGATAAGATCTCCATTATAGTGCGACCCATCCTTTCCTTTTATACCTAGAGCAATTATCTGGGACCTTTGCTGACACAGCCTTATAGGTATTATTTTCTGGCAGTTGGTTGGATTGTGGAATTATCCATCATTCAATGGTTTTCTCATTAACTTGTTTCCTATCTAACATTTGCTCTGCTTTTTCTTTTCTTTGATGCACCTTAGTCACTTCCCCAGTTACTGTCAAATTACTATCATAAGGTTTATTTTGTAACTCAACTAACTTATAAAAAAAAAAACTGCACATTCAGTTTGTGTCTGGATTGATTTACAGTACGGTTCTCATCCCTTTGTGCCTTCTCTTTCCCCAAGTATTGGTACATTCCTTCACATCATACCTTTGTTTTCTCTTAAAATATCCCAATTGGTCATTAGTGTATACCTGTTTGATCCAGCTCAGCCAACGTCTCTTCAGTTAATTTTTTTGGTACTTTTCTGTTATCGGGGCAACGCTTGTAATTAGCGGTTTGAGTGCTTGGAATCTTAGCAACCACTCACAATTGCTGCTGTGATTTTATAGCATGCTGTAATCTTTTTTTTTTTTTTTATTTGCAGTGTTGCTACCATTCTCCAAAAAAAAAGCACCTTATTCTACAGACTGTTTAGTAAAACAGTAGCATGGCGCACTCGTAGTCACAACCATAGTATTGCTTTGTATTCTACAACAGTTTTGGAAGATGTCTTTTACACTGCAGAAATATAGTGTTTAACTCGTATATAATGAAAAATGACCATTTTTATTTCCTGCAGTACAAACACGTGTGAAAATGTATTCTTAGATCTGAACATAAGTTTATATCTACCAACCTTTAAAATGTCACAATGCGCAATTTGTGTAGATAAAAAAAAATCTTGCTATGTCACGGCATGTGTCTGCCATCTACCGTCCAACTATTCAAAAGAAAATAACAGTCCACATAACTTCATCGGGTGTCATCTTAACACAAAGAACACACAAATGGGTATTTAAGTGTACGGTTTTAAAACGTTTAAGTAGACGTAATGTTCAATCTAGATTTGTCCAGAATTAGGGGCAGGCCAATAAAGCCTAAAATAAATTAAAAAAAATAAATAAAGGATGCATGTTTCAGTTTTTCTTTTACTGATCTCGTCAGCACAGCATAACTGGATAGTTTGACTAGGTTTTAGAAACATCATTTTATTTTACTTTTATTTTATTTTTACATTTCTTTACCGGGATAGTCCGACTGGGTGGAAGCCCATGTGTTGCCCCGATAACGGAAAAGTACAATTTTTTTTACAAGTGACACGCAAGTCTTGCTTGTGAAAAACTGTGAGGAAAAAGTAGTGCCATGTCAAATAAGAAACCGTTAGCATTCACAGAGTACATTAGAGAGTAGTGCCCGATCTGATGGAGAATTAATCCTTACTGTACTCACCAGGTGAACGTGTTTGTTAGAAGTATATACTGGATTAGTTCTTGACCTTGATTTCTGTCTGCTGGAGTAAAAGGAATATTCAGAAACAGCAGTTAACTCCATCACCTTAACATTTTATGTACCCACAATATGCAGTGTTTGAGGTCCTCCTCTAACTTTGAGTACTTGTTACAGCTTTTTAATCCTTTGGGTAAACGGTTAAAACCTCCTGAAACTTTGCATTGCCGTCATCTTGCATTGAAAATCTAATTGTGTTATCACTGAGCTAAATGAACATTGCACCTATAGTTTGCACCTGTATAATCTTTACACCATATAACTGCCATGTATATTTACAAATGTGTCTTCCAAAGTCGATCATTAGGCATTGCTTAGAAATAAGGAACATCAATCCTGATGCTTTGCACACTGTAGAGTAAGCCCCCCCCCCCCCCAAAATAAAAGCCTTTACTAAAACATTGTGCATATATTCATCCAAATGAATCTGCTGCAGGGAAACATAAAGGAGGGTCACGTTTCTTTAACTGCCAGTCAGCTGTTTCTTTTAACTGGATTAGTATGTACATTCCAAGATACAAATATCATCTCATCTCACCTTAACATATATCTGTTACTACAGCTAACAAATACATGTAGGCAAATACAGACAAATCCCTGATTAGAAATTGTTTTGTTATCTTAAAGTGAGCAAACAGCTTGGAATTTTTCCCATATATGAACCAAACAGATTAGATTTTCTCCCCGGGCCTCTGCTGAAAATGGACCTATATCCAGTTGGACTTTCCCGGTTAACAAATGTAAAATAAAATAAATAAAAATAGTAACATGAAAAACTTTTAGAAAACAAGATTCATAAAGAATATATTCTATCAGATGGTCAGCCAAGCATTATAAGTGAGATTGAAAACACTCCGTTAACCTGTGTACACCTCGTGCAGCCTAGTTGGCAGT
Organism: Protopterus annectens; assembly: GCF_019279795.1. Classification (NCBI taxonomy): domain Eukaryota; kingdom Metazoa; phylum Chordata; order Ceratodontiformes; family Protopteridae; genus Protopterus; species Protopterus annectens. The sequence goes on along the minus strand of NC_056727.1, from coordinate 1,138,296,705 downwards.
ACCCATGTCTGTGCAGTTATTTGATAGCTAGCTTTTTTTTCTCCGTGTTTGCTACCAGGAGTTTCATAGAGCTCCGTCTGTCACTCCATTCTCATCACTTTGTCTTATACTTACTGTATTCAGTGACCATTTTCAAACAGATGAATACTTCATTCATTCTGTGTCTCTGTACACTGAATTTTTGGACATTATTCAGAGATATTTATATGTGATAAAAATAAAGGGTGGGGGAATAAAATGTTTGAATATGTTCAAGAAAATGAATGTGTTTTATTAAGAAGTATTAAGTATAAATATAATGAATGTGGAGGTAGTGAAAGTAAGATGTGAAAGTGTTAATAATTTTCGATTAGTACCAGATGTTCTTTCATCCACCTGAGCTACCACCAACTCTGGCAGATGTGGGACCTTGGTTTGACATCTCATCTGAGGGGTGACAGACTCAGGAGTGCAACATCCCCCGCCCCCAACCACATTGCGCTGCAGTGTCAGTATTGGAAAATTAACTTCCTACATGGTGTGGGAGTAGAACCCACAGCTTTATGCACCAAAAGTGACTGTGCTCCCTGTTGAGCTTCAGAAACTGTTTTAGCTTCGTGTTTTTCTTCTTTGTTTCTGCTTTGTCATCGTTCCCTATCAAAACCTCATTTTCATCTGAAACATCTTCTTAACCCAGTACCAAATCTTAACACTGCTTCTTGGTTTGTGGACTGTTGCACCCATTTTCTTTAATTTGTTATTGTAGCTTTTTAGCCATAATATGTGATCTCCGTGATTGAGAAACAAATATGTCAGTGTCTGAGAGGCTTTGAAAAACAGCATCACTATTGTTCCAGTTTCTTGCATTCATTTCCCATTTTTCTGTAGACAAGTCATCTTCCCACTGAAATGCACCTTGATAAGTAACACTCTTGTATCTCCTGCCGAAGTTGTCCAGGATGTTTGAACCAGACAAGTGTTTTCTAGAGATGTTCATTGTGTTACACTGCCGCAGTCATCACGCTTGGGTTATCCTGCCGTCAGGTTGTCCCGCAGTCGGCCAGAGTTCCAAAGTCTTGGTCCGGCGGCGGTTGCTGTCGCTTCTTCCCTGACATCAGTGCGCCAGGGATATACAAGAGGCATCCGATGTCATTTTCTTCAGTCTTTCTTGCCGTGCGGTGTCCGAAGCAGAAGCAGTTCGCAAGTGCCGGTCGGCCAACTCCTGAGATTTTCAAATCGAATTTCAGACCGAAGTCTTCAATAAAGCTAAGTACCAACCTTTTCTTGCCTCAGTCCGATGTCAGAAAAAGTTAACAATTGCATTTCTTGTGGGAAGCAAATACCTCATAAGGACTTTCATTCTTATTGTATTCCTTGCCTAGGCCCAGACCACAACGTCACAGGTTGTCGGTTTTGTGCTAGGTTTAACAAACGAACTATTAAACGTCGGTTTGATTTCGCCCAACATTATTTTGGTAGGAAATTTAATTATACCATGCGATGACCGGAATGCATAAAAAATGCAAAGATAAGGACAGGCAACCGAGACCCAAACCAGACTCCGGGGCCTCTGCTAGGCCAGTCGCCGGTTTTCCGGTTTTCAGTGAGGCACCCACGCAGCCCCTGACTACTGCTGATTTAGAACCTCAGGTGGCATCCAATTCCCAAGCGGAGATTGTTAGGCCTCCACAACCTTTACCTTTAGGCCCTTCCGACTCCATGGCTGAAGGAGATTCCGGTGCAGTTGAAACGCCTTCAGTTGCAGAAGGTGTCTTCAGACCGACTACACTCACTATTAAATCCTATGCAAAGCTGAGAACCCTTTTAAAAACAAAGAAGACTGTACAGCAGTCTCCAGTACAAGGCCCCAATGCCTAAGAAACAGATGCTTAAGATGACTGAAGATTTAATTACCCTAATCAAGGGTTCCCATCCCCCTCCTGATAAAAGGCCAAGACAGGAGGAGGACTACGCTTCCTCTGACCAGGTTTCAATTTCCTCAGATTCTTCTGAGGAACAGGAATATTCCTTTCCCCCCTTATGAAGACTGATGCTGAAGAGTCTATCCCTTCATCTCCCCCAGAAGACTATTCTTTTGGGGAAACTTTACATACCATGAGGGAACATTTCCACTGGGAAGGCCAGGATTACTCTGATTCTAAGAAAAGGCTCCGAGAGTTCCTTTTACTACCCCAGCACAGACCACTTGCTATTCCACCCGTGTGAGACATTGTGTTTATTCAGAAGCTAGCCTTAACCCAGATTCACTACCTCCTGCACCAGCCAAACCAGACAGATACTACAGAGTCCCTGACTCACACAAATTCCTATATAAAAGCCCTGTTGCTGACCCAGAAACCATTTCCCAGGATCCCAAAGGGGTTAAGGCCTCTATTGCTTAAAATCCTGTACCCTCTGAAAGAGATTCTAGAGCACTAGACAGATGGGGAAAGAAAGTATATACCTCAGCAACTCTAGCTATGAGCGCCTTAAATTGCCAGTTTCACATGCTGAAATATCAACAATATTTGATGTCTCAATTAAAACAAATAATGATCACACATACAGAACAGCCTGATTACAAGGAAATGCAAGATTTGTTGCATGCAGCTGAACAAGTGGGAAAACATACTTTGCAATGTGGATTTGATTCATTGGAAGCTTCTTGTAGAGCAGCAGTGACAGGGTCTGTCATAAGTAGGCATGCTTGGTTAAAAGAACAAACTTTACCGGATCATATTAAAGCAGTTATTGGATGCACCTTTACAACAGGATGTTTTATTTGGTGTAAAAGCAGAAGAGGTTGTAAAGAAAATGGAGGATAAGGCAAAATCTATGCAGACTGTCAAGGATTTTTTTACAGGTTCAACCCCCCTCGTTTCAGCTGAAATTGGCCAACCAAAAACTGGTCCTTTCCAGCTTCTGCCAGACCACAGAGGGGCAAATACAGACACCCAAGGGGCAGAGGTCAATCACAAGGCTCTTACCAGCCTCGACAATGGGGTGCCGCAACCCAAAAAGGAGGAGAAGACAGGTCTCAAACTATCAGAAGACAAACACAATGACTTACCCCTCAGACTACCAAGCAAATCCCTCTTGGCAGCTCCCTTGGGAGGAAAACTAGCACTTTTTGCAGACAACTGGCACATCAGCACAAAAGACAAATGGGTCCTAAATATTGTATCTCAAGGATACAGATTCCACTTTCACACTTTACCAAGGATAAAAGGAATGCCAAACCTGCCACCAAATCAATGGGCAGAGGCTCAAAAGCAAATTTCAACTCTCATGGACATGAGAGCCATTCAACAGGTTCCTACACAGGAGCAAGGACAAAGATTTTACTCGACTCTTTCTAGTTCCCCGAAAGGACAAAGCCTGGAGACCCATTCTGGACCTCTCAATTCTAAACACATATTTGGAAGTACCCAAATTCAAGATGCTAACACTACAGCAACTTCTTCCCATGCTGGGCAAAAAGGCTTGGCTAGTAACATTGGACCTCAAGGAGGCATACCTGCATGTCCCTATCAGACAAAATTGCAGAAGATACTTCTGATTTATAGCAGGTTCAACCCATTACCAATTCTCTGCACTGCCCTTTGGCTTATCTACTGCACCCAGGGTCTTCACAAAATGCCTGGCACCAGTAATTGCATACTGCAGACAAAGAGGAATTCAAATATATCCATACCTGGACGACTGCCTTATTCAAGCAGAAAGCAAGGACATTCTTTTAAAGCATCTGGCGTTAGTCAAAAACCTATTAAGTTGCCTAGGGTACACAGTAAACGAAAAGAAGTCAAAACTAGTGCCCTCACAAGACATAATATTCCTGGGTGCCAGCTTAAATGCAATGGCCCAGATGGCTTATCTCACTCCAGACAAGCAAGGACAACTGACTCAATACTTCAAAATGATGGCAACAAAGACCCAACTCCCTGCAAGAAAAATTTTGCAGGCCTTGGGATTCATGGCATCTTGTTTACTACTAATACCATTTGCAAAACTGCATATGAGGAAATTACAATGGTATCTGAAAAGCGTATGGACTCACCACAGGTTGGAAACAATAATTCCACTCATTCCCTGCCTTCAGCAGGAGTTTCCATGGTGGGCTCAGGCATGTCACCTCAAACAAGGGTCAGCCTTTTACCTTACCCACAGCCAGGCAAACTATAACAACAGATGCATTGGATTATGCCTGGGGAGCACACATGGCAGGACAGTGTATTCAGGGCAAAACGGTCTGCAGATCAAAGGCATCTACATATCAATCAAAAAGAGATGCTAGCTGTACAAAATGCCATAACAGCTTTCAAGGACCTCCTACATCCAGGACAACTCCTAATAAAGATGGACAACACCACAGTGATGTGATACATAAACAAGCAAGGGGGCACACATTCCTACCCCCTATGCAGACAAGCAATGACCTTGTGGAACACAGCACTGACCTACCAAGTTCAACTACAAGCACAATTCCTGCCAGGAAAGAAAAACACATTGGCAGACGATCTAAGCAGAAACATCATAGATCCTCACGAGTGGAAACTAGATCCACAAGTATTCGCAATGATAACTCAAAAAAAAGGGGAGCCCAGACATAGATCTGTTTGCTTCCCCCCAAAACTACCAACTACGGAAATTCTGCACAAGGACATACCACACACTAGCTTGGAAAGTGGACGCCCTCTCATTCAGTTGGAAAACATTGACAGTGTATGCTTTTCCTCCACTGCCTCTTCTGGCAAAGGTGCTACTGAAAGCCAGATTAGAGAGGCCACAAATGATGCTCATTGCTCCAGACTAGCCACGCCAACACTGTATCCAATACTAAGGAACATGGCTCAAGGCTCACCATGGATTTTGCCTCCAATTCCTCACCTGCTCACTCAGCAAAACAATCAGATTCTACACAGCCAGCTCAAGACTTTAAATCTGGCTGCATGGCAAATTTCCTAAACAACCAGTCAACACTTCTCTCTAAAGCTGTGATGGATGTCATTCTGGAAGCCAGGAGGCCCAGCACCAGGAAAGCCTATTCAGACAAATGGAAAAGATTCTGTGCCTGGAACCAGGCTAAAGGCCAAAATCCCCTTGTCCCAAATATTCCTCAGATTCTTCAATATTTAACTGAGATGTTGCACAAAGGACTTTCCTTTTCATCTATTAAGATCCACGCCTCAGCTATTTCAGCTCAATACAACACGGATCCTCCTATATTTTCACATCCATTACTAAGACAGTTCCTCAGAGGGGCTAAGAACATAAGACCACTCCGGAGAGCACCAACACCAACTTGGGATCTCAACTTTGTTTTGGAAAAACTTACACTACCGCCCTTTGAACCAGCTTTTACAGCTGATCTGCAGTTTCTATCATGGAAAACTGCCCTGCTGCTAGCAATAACTTCAGCACAAAGAGTCTCAGAGCTACAGGCCCTAATGGCAGTGGAGCCTTTCCTCATTTTTCATCAAGACAGAGTCTCTCTACGAACTAACCCTTCCTTTATGCCAAAGGTGGTATCCAATGTGGCCCTAAACCAAACCATTCATTTGCCCACCTTTTATCCAAACCTCCAGAACAAAAGGGAAAGGCTCCTACACTCTTTGGACATTCACAGGCAATTACGTTACTACTTGGATAAAACTAAGGCTTTCAGAAAATCTGACCAGCTCTTTGTATCCTATGCTGCAGGATCACAAGGAAAGGCTATCTCAAAACAGACCATTTCAAAATGGATAGGACATTTTATCCATTTCTGCTACACACACCATGGGAAACCTGTACCTGGTAACATCAGGCCCCATTCCACCAGGGCTACAGCTACATCAACAGCCTTCCTCAGAGGTGTACCAACCAAGGATAATTTGGAGGCTGCAACTTGGAGTTCAGTGCACACCTTCACCAAGCACTATCACTTACCTCTATACTCTAAAACCAGAGCTGGCTTTGCCAATGCAGTTCTGCACGGCCTACTAGCCTCTCCAAACCCTGTTTAGTTCCACCACCCATCCTTAGCTTTGGGATTCAACCCAAGTGTGATGACTGCAGCAGTGTAACACGATGAACATAGTACAGTTTTATACCTACCATAAATGTAGATGTTCGAGTGTTCACACTGCTGCAGTCCAGGTTACCCTCCCTCCATCCCCTCTGCCCTAGCTGAACTTTTCTATACCTTTTCTATCTTGTACAACCTTTGTGGTGTATTTGCTTGTAACTGAAGGTATTCCTTTTATTCCTTTTACATGTTTTATTAGCAATATGTATTGCCTACCTACTTGGGGGCACCTGACATCTGAGGCAAGAAAAACTGAAGAAAATGGTGTCGGATGTCTCTTATATACCCTTGGCTCACTGACGTCAGGGAAGAAGTGACAGCAACCGACGCCGGAGCAAGGCTTTGGAACTCTGGCCGACTGCAGGACCGCCTGACGGCAGGATAACCCAAGTGTGATGACTGCAGCAGTGTGAACACTCGTACATCTACATTTATGGTAGGTACAAAACTGTACTTTTTTCTTCTGAAGATGTTACCATACCTTTTTCTGCATTGCAAGTAAGGTGGTTTCCTGCTCTACTGTAGTCTTGCTGCTGTGACCTTTTTTTAAGCCCAAAAACACTTTACAGCAGTTTGCATGGAGGCATAGTCGCATTGAGCACACAAGGTTTTTTTTTTTCCTCGATACCCATATAAACATTGCCCAGCGACTTAAAAGTCAGTGCATTATCAGAAGAATCATGCTGAATTTTCACTTGTGTTGTTTTTGTTCATAGTCCCTTGTGTGTAAGACGTATAGTCGTCATCTTTCTGTTTATCAACTGTTTGTCATTTTATCCTTACCTACATCTTGGTTCAGGTCCTCTGCTGGAAATGATGTTCCTTGCTTTTTATTTAATGAGTCAGTAACACATCTTCCGTTTTCCAGTTCATGTTTACAATTTTCATGCAGCCTTATCACAAACTGGAGACATTTCATAATTAGAAACCTTCCTTTGCTATCACTTGTTACACATGCACTTGGAAGGTCAGGCAGAGCACCGAATGGGTTTTATTTATTTATTTTTTACATCCCTCCTCCAATTGAGCTCCTACTGCTACTTAGTGTCCCCAGTACTACTACCCTGTCCAGAAGCTGGGACTGCCTGTGTCATAGGCAGGTTGGGAATGGGATGGGGAACCGTAGACCAGAGCCTCTAGCAGCATCATATTCACAGTCTTAAATATTAAAAACATGTTAGAAACAAAATACAGTAAGGAAGTAGGAATATATAGATATATTATGACCAAGTGTGGTGCCTGTAGTTCTTGTAAATATATTAACAATGGGCCCTATGTTTCTGTGATAAATTCAAGTTACACATTGAAGTGTCCAGGGAAATGCAATTGCAACTCCTCTGTGGTTGTATATGTTGCCACCTGTCTTTCCTGCCCCGGGTTTTATGTACGAAAAAACACCAGAAGATTAAAGGAGAGGATACAAGAGCATGTGAGGGCTATTAAAAACAGGGATATCCACAACGCTCTGTATCTTCATACCACCAAGTGTTTAAATTTTAAGAAATTTATTTTTTTTTATAATAGATAAGGTGACCTACAATGAGAGAGGGGGGGATGGCAAAACTGTCCTAGAAGCAAAAGAATCTAACTGGCAGTTGCGTTTAAATTCTTCAGTAGTGCCTGGCATGAATTATTTTATTTCTTTAAAAACATTTTTAAAATTAAGACAAGACTTGATTCCTTAAAAGGAAAAAGGAAACAATGGCAGGAATTTTATTAACAGTTTATGTAGAGTGTGGATTTTATATATGACAAGAATAAGTATATGGATTCAGTTGTTGATGCAGACTACACCCTTGTTGAGATTGGTTGTGGTAGTTTTAATTGATTATATTTAAACAGTGTTCAATTATGCTATGACAACTCTGAAGAAGCCTATATGTGTTACAGGCGAAAGTGCTTAGTTTTAGTTTTTGTGCAATAAACGGGATTCTGGTTTATCGGACTGGTCGCGAAAAGCATTTTATTTTTAATATTCACAGTCTTGTTCATGAGGGATTTTTTGCGATGCTGTAACCGATGAACAGCAAGTTCCAGGCCTACCCTTTAATGATGGAAGATTTTAATCTCAATCTATTTTGTGAACACAGCACTCGCGTATCATCTGGGGAGTACCAAGTCACAGGCAGAAGTCCCATTCCTTCCTTCTGTAGTGGGCAAAATGTCATTCTTTCCCACTCTACCCTCCTTATCTCTTCCTTCAACCAAGCTACTAATCAAGTCTTGGGTCATCTAGGTTGTGTTTGTGGCTCCATCCCTGTACACCATGTCATCTGTGTATGCAGAAAGATTTTTGATGATAGAAGTTGAACTGCAGACCTCCAGACAAAGGTTGTTTAGTTAAAATAACCAGTTCTGGAAGTTGAAAAAAAAACTAACATTCATCATACACAGTCATGTTTCTGTTTGAATTTGCTGCTTCCTTTATGCTGGGATAGTCTTGCTCAGTGTAAGTAATTCATTGAAAAGACTGCAGGCTTAGCCTGTTTGTACCTATATGGTGATGATGTCCGATGGAACTTAATTTCGTCACATTATGCTTGTGGATGAAAATAACTTTTTCTCCATTGCAAGATTCTAGTCATGTTTTTTTTTCTTTTCAGTTCTTGCACTTTTTAATAGAAGTGGACTTTTCTTTCTGTTTTTGAATTTCATAATAAAACATTGCAGTCATAGTTCAGGCAGGGTAGCCAGTGGATTTGGATGTTCAGCATAAAGATACAGAATGTTTGGAGGGGCAGATGTTGTAAATTATGGGTATGACATTTTCAGGATAATTTGCTGTCTGTTGAAAGATGAGAACGGTGGCAAAAAGATGCTTTAGCTGTTAGTATTATAGAGCACTTAATTTTCCAGGGTGTTGCCACTGATAAGGGGAAAAAATGACAGATGAGGAAACTTTTATGATGTGTTGTTGTAGGAGAGTTAGTGGGAGTTAAAAGAATAATGTATGCCAAGATAAAATGTGTGCATAGTAAAATGGAGGAAACGGAAGTGCACCACGACCAGGAAAGAATGAGCAGTCATTGTGAAGATGTGGCCAGAGCTGTCATCAAAAGTAGGTTGGCAGAAAGAGTAGTCACGAAGAGAAAACTTTTTTCAGGTGTTACCAGTGAGCAAAGAAAGGAGGACAAGGTTTTTTTCAGGTATATTATCAAGACAAGGGGAAAATCATTCTGAACCTGCCATTGTGGAGTGCAGTCTTTTAATATCTTTTGAACCACTTGCCTAGGTGGATGGATTGGAGAAATATTTTATTTCTTTCTTCACTAGAGGAGGATGCCTAGAAGGGAAGAGATGGTAAATGTTGGCAAGAGGAATGCACTTAAGAAGTGATTGAAGATATGGTTGGAGAGAAGGCGGATGGTATTAATGGAGACAAAGCTCTGAAAATATAATGAACTGCTGTATAGAGTTATTGGGACGCTAGAAGATGCTTTGGCAAGGCCTGATATAAAGCTGTTTGGTTTGTCCTTCGAGATGAGCTGAGTGCCCAGTTGTAGAATATATCACAAGTTGGCAGCTAGCTATGTAATGTAGAGGAATAGAGATTTGACTGCAACCTGTGATCACTTTGAGACCTGAGTGTTGAAGCAGATGGTGGGGAAGGATGGTAATGAGAGGCAGATTTGTTTGCACATCCTCCTGGAATGGATTGCAGCCTGGTCCACTGAAGTTCAACCAGCCTGCACAAGCCAGATGTGAACACAAGGGGCGGTATGATGGGTCTCGATGCGCACATTCACCAAGCAGTGTGGGTGGTGTGTTGTAGCTGAATTTGGTGCATTTGCACCAGAGTACTTTTCATTATGTGGCCAGTGTCATGGGGTTGCTGACACTGGTCTGCTACCAGGAGTTGCAGGCACAGTAGACCATGCCTAAAAACCTGATGGCTGCCAAGATGACAGGCTTTCATAGAAGATCAGTAGAAAAGAAATGGGGTTTCAGTGGTCAGTAGACAAAGGATAAAAAAAGTTTTTTTTTTTTTGCACAGGAATGGGTTACAAAGAGGACGTTGGCAATTTTAAACCATTACACCTAATATACATGATGGAAAATCTGCAAAAGGACAGGTTAGGACTGTATTGATTCTAGTGTTGTTCAAGATCAGAATAGGTATGGCTTCATGGGGTAAGGGTTATACTAGGTAAATCTGATTATCTTGGTCATTGTAGAGTTTAATGGTGGTAGTTTGCTGATTATGGTGTGCGTGGATATTGGCAAGGTCTTTGATAAGATGCTGTACTTGTGGCTGACTGTGGAACTTCAGAGTTGTGAGGGAAAATGGACAGATATGAATTTCTTTCTGAACAGGGATAGTATGTTGTGATGTTAGAGGTATTGTTGATTGTAGATCCACTGATGGATGAAGTACACCAGTGGTTGGTACTGGGCTGACTGTGGTTAATCTGACGGAAATTGTAGTCCGTTTTTAGACTAGTATGCAAGTTATTTGCTAGCATTAATTTGGTGTGAGGAAGTACTGGTGATTGACACAAGATTCAGGCTGCAAAGGGTCCTTTAGCTGGTGTTATAGTCTGTAAAGTATCAATTAAAGCATGTTCCAAAAAGTGCAATGTGGTTCACACTTTAGGAGAGTCAATTTAAGAATGAGATTGTTACCTTTAGGAGAGATTTTGAGCATAGTGGACAAGGAGAGATACTACCAAGCTTTATTGTCTCCAGAGATAAAGTGTTAGGAGAAACATGTTTGGGTGCTAGGTAAAGCATGGAAGATCCTTGGGTAAATTTTTAGAGGTAAAAATTAGTGATTCTGCCTCTGTGCAGTACTCAGGTGTAGTCATATTTCAGTAGTACAATGTTTTAGGGAGGGATGGATGATTTTTTGTAAATAAATATCTATTGATCAAAGCAAAAGACTTTACAAGGAGTGAATATCATCAGTTGAATAAAACTGACATTTATCCAACCTGTTTACAGTGGTAACAACATAGTCTCATTGTCAAGTCATTGCTGCGGAAATTTGCCATAGCGTTAGCATATTAACCTTTCATCATCATCTCATCTTCCAACATATAATTACCTACATCTAGGATGTATGTACAGAATTTATTTCTCATTTATATACTATATTCTTCTTTAATCTCATTTATTCCTGTCTTATGAACAATACAAACCCAAAACATACCATTATAACTATATTTCTTCCCTTTAATGACTCCAGCTCTGCATAAACAAACACTTTCTTCATTCATCATGGTAGTATGCACCATACACATGCTTATATTTTAGCATTATAGACCCAACAACTTCAGCCAAACCCAGTATTTTTAGCCTTCACAAATGTTTTTTTTAGTGCAGAGGGTATCTTAATTCATATATTTCCTAATATAATTTATCACTGAGAGTTTAATGCCCAGTATAGGATTGCCAGTCACCAGCACTTAGACAATATATCATAACCATAACACTTCCTTCTATAGTACTCTCAGCACCAGGCTTTCCATTAAAAACTTCAGTCATACTTTCTACCCATAAATTGAGGCATCCTAAAAGCAGCAAAATAACATTTTTAGGGTAACATATACTCAGTCATAATTAAATATCCAACATATTTAAAGTCATAATTATCTGTGAAAAATCAAGCATCCACTCTGTGAGCTGTACCAGTCCTTTTAGACAGTATATTTTCCCCATATCAAATGACTCATTCAGGTTAGCTAAACCTGTTCATCAAAGCACTTTTTAAACATGTCATCTATTTGTTTAGAACTCATTCAGTACCCGCAGAATAAGCCAGCTTTTTACTGTTATATATCCCAATTTGCAAATACCTTTATGTTATGTTTAGTCATATACGTCCTATCATTTTCTGACACTTACCCACCTTTGTAAGATCTATTTTGCCCCAAAATAGGGACTCTTTCTAAAAGATGAACCACTCTTCTAACCTGTTAGATAAGTTCATTATGACACATTCATTATAATGAACATTTTAAGTGTATATTAAGTTCATTGTCTTCAGCAAAATCAGACTACATTTTTGTTTCGCATTTCGTCTGAATTTATAAAAAAACATTTAGTTATTCCTAAACAGGAGTGGTTTGTTGCTAACCCACCAGGGTTAAGCAAACCCTTCTTAAGTAAATGTATAGTTTAAAAAATACATTTACCAGACAGCCACTCCTATATCTGTTAATAAACTCTATACACTTTAAACTGTAGAAAAATAGCACCTGCCATAATCGGGTACAGCAAGACACTTTTGTGAAATGCTTGCAGCAGTGCCACGTTAATGTAGTTCAAATGCACTATGTACTAGTTACAATAGTTTAACATCTTAAACACTGTGCCTGTTATTATAACATACTTCAGCAGAAACATAAACGCATTCTTTTATATTTTCCACCACTTTAACTGTCATTCCTTTTTCAAGCAGTTTCTTCAAATAATTGTATTTGGTTAATTAGTGCCATATACAAATATACCAGGCAACCCCATGCCTGTTCTCTAAGCACACTTTAACAGGCACAGCCACACATTCCTGTATATTTTGTACAGCATTAATAGTCCTAATTCTTTTGCAGACATACTGTTGTTTGAGTAATTGTAGTTAGTCTTTAGGGTCATACTAATATTAAGTTCTGTACATTTAACCTTATAAACAGCCACACACTAAGTGTAACAGATAAACATCAGAACAGTTTGTGCTTTAATGTTAATACAGTTTTAAAGTGACTGATCAGTAAGATAAGCATATTTCAATTAGATGACATTGTAACAACTCAGTTTCAAAGCATTATGTACATATTTTGTACCTTTTTTACAGTCATACTTTTGCAAATATGCCATTAACATTCAAACACTGTCCAGACATGTTAGTGTTTTTAAGTAATATATAATATCAATACGTTTGAAGTTCTTGCTTTGCCATCTAAACACATTTCAACACCAGAACTTCTAAACAGACTTGTATAGTTTACATAAAATCATTATCCATATTTCAACCAGCCTGTGGATGCAGGGGTAAGGTACTAAATGTGATGCTGGCAGATCAGGATCAAGTAGCAACCTGGGCAGCTGGAAGGCTGGTTTGGGAGGATAGGCTTGAGCAGCAGCTTGCTCTGGGACAGTGGTTGGATGTTTGCAGCTTGATACTGCTGTTGAGCAGAGGTTGGAGAGCAGCACCCATGTCTTGCAAGTATGTCTGCGCACTGAAGGAAAGGTGGACATCAGCATGTCTTTGGATGGCACACATGATCACGTGCATATGTCATTGCATGTACCTCACCCCAAGAAGTAATAGGGCATATATAAAATTATCCCCACTGTTAGGGGTGGATGATACAAGCTGTGGACATCTCATTCTCCCCACACCTTAGGTGGAGGAATGCTCTGTCAGCAGTGGCTGCAGACTGAAAAGGAAGCCAGTTGATCTAGTAGGGTGATGAGCTGTAGAAGATAAACCAGCTCTCTTCAGATGTTCATCCTGGCTGGGGCAACAACCAAAAAAAAAAAAAAAGTCATCCTCATTTCTGTTGCATGTTCACTTCTACATTCAGCCAGCATTTAAGGTACTGTGAATTTTCAGTGACAGCAAGTATAATTAAAAAAAAGAAAGAACTGAACCACACCAATCCCCCATCCACTCAGTAAGCAGGAATTTACCCACACCACCAGCATGGTATAATTGTATAACTCAGAACAGGAATAAAATTCAGTCTTCTGCCATTGCCCCCACACACACACACACACAAAAGATGTCTCAGTTCCTTGTCTTTCCCATTTTCAGATTTGATAAACCTAGGTAATATTAACAAATCTTTGAACTCCAGTTCTCTTTGTGTAGACCTGGTAATTTTTTCTTTTCCAAAAGTGAACATGTTACTAGAGTGCCATCTTCCTCTTGATCTTTTTGTTGCTCCCATTCCTCATCCACCTCACCAGTTTAAGGGATTTCCTGTTTCATACACAAAAGATTCAACACTCGCATAATGTGATGTCTGAGGTAAGCCCTGCAAAATGCACATTGCCAACTGAGCTGAGGTGACCATTTTATACTTCTGTAAGGAAAAATAAAACCTTAACTGCTGAGAATATTAATTTGTATCAAAGTATGTGTTGCTGTCACTCCTTTATAGGAACTAAGATCAGAACCCTTCACTGTAATGTAATGTCTGAGAAGTCATGATCCTCCATTATTGGTCTGCCCTCCACTGTAATCCATTTCAGTGGCCACCTCAACTGTGCAGAACCTGTTTCATTTCATACCAAGTTCCAGAATGCATTAACCTCACTCTTAGATGTATATAACCTTTGTCAGCCACTGGTGACAGTAGCTGACGTACTTTCTGTCTTTCCAGTGATGAATCCACCATCTTGATTTTCATAAATTAAGAGCCTTTCTTTTCATCTAGCACTCTACTCAATTTCAGACTGCTTCCTTGCCTCATCTTCCAAATTTACCAACTTCTGTTCAATATCAATAGCTCAAGTCCTTAATTCCGCCATCTCATTTCACACATTTGTCGCAAACTATTCTAAAGGCAACGTAGCATCATGCCATTACTTCAAAACACTAGAATTATCTCTTGTGGATTCAGTTTGCTTCACATATAGATTCCGGAGCCCAAAACCACTTTGTTTGCCTTACTGATTCAGTGATCCCATCATTCTCTGACTTCCAGAGCTTCATTGTGTGTCTGCAGTGGCTGTCATCCCTAACAGAGTGCAAAACATCAGCCAGTTAAACCTGCAAATCTCTTTGGATCTTGACACATCATCTCTGCATTTATCACAATTTGAGGACATCATTTCTCATCTCCCAGACACTTGAGTCCTTTGCAAGAAAAGAATACTAAAGAAGGCTGAGAAATATAACTAAAATGTGATTCAGGCATCCAACATACCAGGTCAGTCCAAGAGGATAGGTCCTTCTGCGATGCTTTTACAGCCCCCCTCCTGGACTGTGCACCTGATTTTTTTCAAAACCCCTTTGGTGGCCACCATGCTTAGGGATATTTGTACATCTTGCCAGTCTGATGATCAAGGATTAGTATCTGTGGGCACCCAGTAGTGAAGTATGCTTTATGGTGTTAAAAGAGAAAGATGGGATTCTCTCAGTTCTTGTGAGGGCAGACATTGTAGGCCGCAAAGTGGAAGCCACTTACTCCCGCTCAGAAGCTAAACTTTCCACAGTAGATTTTCCAACCAAAAAGACTAAGTGAAGCATATATCACCAGGCGTACCTGCAGGCATCTGTGCCCCTGAAGCTGAGCGGGACTTTCATCCTCCCTTGCCTCACGCCACCTCTGAAGAATAGGTTACCTTTGCACACATTTTTCTGCAAGCACTGCAGAGCCTGCAGTCAATGTTAGATCCTTCTGTGACTGAAGTAGCCTCTGTAAAAAGAAAGCGTAACTACTCTGCTGTTACGATGGCATATTCTTCTTGGGGTTGTCCTGGCAATTCTTCCAAGACGTCTTCCACTGTTGGGTCTGTTCTTCAGGGATGTCTTCCACAATGTATTATAACACTGACCCAGAGGACACTATTTCCACAGAATAAATCTCATTTGGAGAGATCCTTACAAAAGGGAGAGGCTTCTGAGACTCTGAAGAGATATTTTGACTTACTGGATTTGGGTGGCTATTCCTTCTGTCTTGAGAAGAATCCGTGGGAGATTTTTTTTTTCTGGCAGCCTCCTAAGAAAGGAAACAGACTCACAACCCACAGTTCTGGGGGGGAGGGGTCAAGCTTTCTAGGTCCAAGAGGTCATAAATTTCCTTTATAAGAACCCTGTACAAAATCTAGCTGTGGTGTCCTTTGGTCCAAAACAGGTGCCCTTATTGCTTCCTGTTCCCAGTACTCTTCCAAATGATAAAAAAGCAGAGTGCTGAATAGATTTGGGAAGAAAGTTTATACTGCTACCACTATGTACTTTAGGGACATTGTCAGTATATGCAAAGAACCAACTCTCCGACCAACACAACTGCTATTAATACTTTATTAAAAAAAGTATAAAAATTGGTAAGTACTTTCATGATCTGTATCAGTTTCTCAGACCAAATACAAACAACTCGTACAAGAAACCATTTAAATATTATTAAAAAGCCAGCTGAAAAAACAGCTCAGTGCCGAAGATCAAGTGTTCATTTAGGCTGGGATGTCTGTCTGCTCTCAGAGATATTTTCCATTTTCCCTAATTTCTCCCTAATAATCAGTAAAGTCCACTCCAAACGTGGTACCCTCTACAGAGCCAAACCTTACCTCACATGCAAAGCCAGGCTAGCCACAGCTAGATCGCTCTTGCTATCTTCCCTCCTTTACTGCTCTACTGTGTTCAACAATCTTCGTAAGATTGACCTTAATAACTTAGTCGTGCTACAACAAGATAGCTAAGTTTGTAGCCAATAAACCCTATAAAACACATCACTGCTCCGTTCTTCAACAGCTCAGATGGCTAGAACTGCCCAGTCTCTTATCACAAAACCAACTTATGTTTGCTCATAAAGTCATTCACAATCCCTGTAACTGCCCTGCTCTCTCAAATCTGTTACAACCCACCTCTACCTGTAGAATCCTTAGGTCATCCAACAAACTTATGCTAAAAGTTACCTAGTCTCATAACTTTTATGGTGATTCCCTCTACTCCTACAAAATAGCTAAGGTTTGGAACTCTCTTCCTCAACACATCCAGACTAACCCAAACCTGTCCTCTTTTAAAAAAAGCCTTAAAGGAGCATCTCAGTAGTCACTGGCTCTGCAACTATATAGCTCTTGGTTAATTCCTCTTCTTTCTACTTCACTAACACCTTTTATTATAACCTTTATCTTTCTTTTTAATATACAAGGGTGTACCCACCTCGCTCTGACAAAAAATCCAGGTTACATTTTGATATTACCTGAATGGCCTTTGTATGTTGTTTGCACTCTGCCCTCTTTCTAACTGTACATACTGCTAAATTGTTGAATTGTATTCATATTTTTACTCTATTAAATTGTACTGTTCATGTGAATGTGTTAAAATGCATTGTTAATTTATATATATAATATAATAGCTGTCTTTTTTTTTTTTTTTTTTTTGTTCACTGTACTGGAAATTTTCTCCCCAGGTCTCCGCTGAAAACGGGCTACTAGCCCAGTCTGACACTACCCGGTTAACAAATGTAAATAAATACATTTTAACTCACTCTGCTCAGTTTTATTTGAGATGTCACCACCTTTTATACTCAGACTATCTAGTTCTAATACAAGGGACTTAAGAGAATGGTTGTTGCCCGTATTCATAATATGTTTTGCAAGGGCACTAGTATCTTTGATTCTTAATGTGTCTGATATGTTCCAAGGTCCTTTCCTTTAATGTCCGATTAGTTTGTGGTGTATCTTATGTAGGTAAAACTGTACGCTCTGCAAGATATACCAGATTTGGACTTTGGCAGTCAGCTATTATAGTCTGCTGTGGGATGCTTAATAGATATAGCAGACCAGATGTATTTGCATGCGGTGCAAAAATGGCACATGAAAGTACCTTTACAGTCAATACTCAGTATGATTCATGTATGTCCTCTGCCTATAGCAGAGCTGACATTTGAGTGAGACTTTATTCCTGAAGGAAAACTTCAGAGTCATTCCAATAGTTTTTTTCAACTCTTCACTGGCCATTTTCTTTTAATGATGTTACACACCACATTAATATCACTTCAGTACGTCAACAAGTATCTCAGATTACTATTTGGACTATTCCACTCAGGAGAGACTGCATCAGTAGCTTCTAAAAAATAAGGTTTGGCAGTTGTATTGCTAGGTGCCCGTACCTTTTCAGTGGTGGTCAGGATCTCCTAGCGAGAATGTCCCCCGCTCAAAAAGTCAGTAGTCAATCTATCAAAGACATCCTGTAGTTCATTGTTGTCACAAAGCCTCATTGCTCTCAAAAATTGTCCTTTCAATACATTCCTAGGATGCATACTAGATTTGAGCAGTAAGTTATTCTTTTTACAGGGCTTCTTGAAAACTTAAGTACTCAACCCACTAAACAAGTCTTTGGAGACTGCAGCATCAAGAAAATTTACTGAGAAGCTGGAAAATATAAGAATAAACTTGAGAACGGCAGTAGTAGTATGTAAATATTCCACAAATTCAATAAACAAATCAGATGAGCCTTTCAAATCAAAACTATATCATCCACAAAGTGCCAATAAACACTTGTATGTTTAGCATAATAAGTAATTCCCCATTGTGTCAGTAACAAGTTTGCGTAGGTTTTGGCACACACTACTCCCATGACCACACCAGTCTTCTGAAGATAAAACTCAAATGCATTGTTTTCTAAAATCAACTCAAGAAAAGTACAAATAAGCATAACCTTAGTGTTGGAGAAATCACTGTGTGTACTAAGAAACATCCCAGTGTTCTATATACTTGTTTAGGTATGACTATGAAAAGTGAGTTCATACCTAGAGCAGCAAAAGTAGTCACTGTCTGTCACCATTAACATACCATGCAGACAGATCATTCAAACATTTTTAGTATCTTTCAACACAGTATTCACTTTCCAGGGATTGGACTCGGTCTTTTCTACAAAAATAGAGTGTGGTTCCATTAACCACCCTTTACTTGAAACGTTGGGGGGGCATAGGAGGTTGAGCAGGATCCTTATGCATTTTTGGTACCCCATATAAGACTGCAACTATAGGATGCTCTATCATAAAATAATTATATAGTTCCCCATTGATCATACCAGTCATAAGTAAGTCATAAACATAGAAGTTCACTTTAAAAATCAACAGTCCCAAGGATGAAGCAGCAAGCGAACACCAATAAAAACCAAACCACCAGTCTGGCCGAACAATGAAGGAAACCACCAACAAATAGCGAAAAACGCAGTTTAATATTGCTTTCATCTCAAAAGACTTCTTCAGAATGAAATAAAACACACACAGCAGTATCACCTTATATATCAAATCTAAATTAAACCAATTACCTAATAAAAAATAATTACATAAAATGCACTAGTTAAGGAAATGCAGTATTTACAGGCACACATCCAGTAACATATCATGGACAATTCATTTTAAAATCTTCAGTTTCCTATTTTTCAAAAAACATTTAATATTGACTGAATCATTAATACCAGTTTTTTATCAGCCCCTAACCTAAGCTGCCACATAGTTTCTCTTTGTTCCAGTTGGTCCTTGTAGGGACCCCCCCCCTTATATTTCTAACTGCATGTTCCAAAACAACTAAAAACTTTTTAAAACCACTACATGTAGTGTAATGCTTAAGTAGAGCATTGTTGATGTTCTTAGTTTTGAAACAATAATAATGCTCTTTGATTCTCTTACTGAGTGGTCGTAGACTTATCTACATAAAATTAATTATAGACAGAACAAACCGCAAGATAAACTATGCCACTAGTATTGCAATTGTATACACCATCAATAGAAAGGGTACTGTTTAAACATGGTAAGTCAATATAAGACCCCTTTAAAATAAAATGACATGAAGAACAAAAAACACATTTATACATCTCCTTACATCTTCTGCTGTTATCAGGGATACCATTGTGTGTAGAATCAAATTGTAAACACTTTTTTTTAAACCATCTGTTTTTTTATACATGAAATTAGGACTATCACCTACAACTTGTATTAGTTCACTATTCCCACATAGAATGTTCCAATTTCTGGTAATAGACCTAATGCTAAATGCATCAACAGACATATCCAAAATACAAGAAGTGCCAAATTTATTCTTGTTAAAATTTGGGTTAATACACCCTATGGCATCACACTGCTTACTTATATTATTAATATGTATCCCACTCGTAAAGCAGTTATTAGATATGTCCCATGTCAGGGTAACTTCAACAAAATTTACTGAAAGCCCAGCATTCCCCAATACAAATTTTACCCTGACATGGAACATATCTAATAACTGCTTTACAAGTGGAATACATAGGAATGAGACTTTTGTTAATATTTATTTGCATTATTTGAGTAACCATCCAGGCTTTATGAAAAATAATATTCCAGAGGGTCAGTTTGTGCTTCACGAATGATCTCGGAAGAGGCTGATTTTGAATCAGAAATAAGCTTTATGTGTAATTTTGCATAGGGGGTACCCATCAGGTTTACTTGATAAACTAGCTAATGAAATTAAAACAAGAAGGGCTACCATTTTCCACCTATTTTGAAAAATGGATTTATTAATAATGTAAGTAAGTCGTGTGAGGCCATAGGGTGTATTAACCCAGATTTTAATAACAAGAATCATTTTGGCACTTCTTGTATTTTGGATATGTCTGTTGATGCATTTAGCATCACATCTATTATTACCAGAAACTGGAACATTCTGTGTGGAAATGGTGAACTAATATAAGTTGTAGGTGATGGACTTAATTTCATATATAAAAAAAACAGATGGGTTAAAATAGTGTTTACAATTTGATTCTGCACACAGTGGTACCCCTGATAATAGTAGACGCTGTAAGGGGAAGTATAAATGTTGTTTGTGTTCATGTTGTTTTTATTTTACAGGAGCCTTATATTGACTTACATGTTTTAACAGTACCCTTTCTATTGATGGTGTATACAATTGCAATGCTAGTGGCATAGTTTATCTTGTTTGTTCTGTTTGTAGTGAATTTTATGTAGGTATGTCTACGCGACCACTCAGTAAGAGAATCAAAGAGCATTATTATTGTATCAGAACTAAGATCATCAGCAATGCTCTATTTAAGCATTCCAGTACATGTAGTGGTTTTAAAAAGTTTTTGTTTGTTGTTTTGGAACATGTAGTTAGAAATATAAGAGGGGGGGGGGAGTCCTACAAGGACCATCTGGAACAAAGAGAAACTATGTGTCAGCTTAGGTTAAGGGCTGATAAAAAAAAAACTGGTATCAATGATTCAGTCAATATTAAATGTTTTTTGAAAAATAGGAGACTGAAGATTTTAAAATGAATTGTCCATGACAAGTTCCTGGATGTGTGCCTTTAAATACTGCATTTTCTTAACTAGTGCATTTTATGTATTGATTGTTTTATTAGGTAATTGGTTTAATTTAGATTTGATATATAAGGTGATACTGCTGTGTTTATTTCATTTTGAAAAAATCTTTTGAGACGAAAGCGATATTAAACTGTGTTTTTCGCTATTTGTTGGTGGTTTCCTTCATTGTTTGGCCAGACTGGTGGTTTGGTTTTTATTATAGAAGTTCACTTTATTGACCAGGCCAGTGACTTGATATTTGTACAACTGCATATAGGTATCTCGATCAGCTAACATATCCAACATTCGCTCAATATAAAACTGTTTATCCATTACAACTACTCCTTCGACTTGCTGTTTTTTTTCACTGGGCTTTTTAATACTATTTAAATGGATGTTCTTCGTGTTTCACTGTTGCAGTCATTACATTTGGGCAATCTGCTGGCAGGTTGCCCTCAGTCGGCCTGATTAACAAAGTCTTGGGTCCTGCGTCAGTTGCTGTCCCATCTTGCATGACATCAGGTAGTCAGGGGTATAAAACATCCAGCTGACGCCATTACATCCATCTTTCTTGCTGCACGGTGCCAGAAGCAGAAGCAGTTTGCAAGTGCCGGTCAGCCGACTCCTGAAATTTTTGTTTTCGAGTTTCAGAACCGAAGTCTTCAACTAAAAGCTAAGTACCCTGTTGGGGAAACTTTTTCTTGCTCCTTAACGATGTCAGTAAAAGTTAATAATTGCATTACTTGTGGGAAGCAAATATCTCATAAGGATTTTCATTTGTACTGTATTCCTTGCCTAGGCCCTGACCACAACGTGCATTGCTGTCGGTTTTGTGCTAAATTTAATCAACGCACGATTAAACTTTTGTATATTTTTGCTTCTAAATATTTGGCTCAAGATTTAATTATCCAGAAATGTCGTCGGTTAGCAATCCGACTACCGGAATACCTAAAAAAACGCAAAGAAAAAGAGACAGACCGTCGAGGTCCAAAACCTACAACGACGCTTCTCCTAAGCCAATTGCCGGTTCACCGGTACTCAGTGAGGTGCTTTCGCAGCCCCTGATACATGCTACTTCTGATTCGCAGGCCTGTACTGAGACCCATTCGGAGTCCGGTATGCCGCTGGGTCCGGAGCCGCTCTGCAGGCACTGGCTTCTGAGTGTGTTTTCAGGCCTACAGATTTGTATATTAGACCGACACCATCTTCAAAACTAAGGCCAAAATCTAAATCTATGTCTAAAAAACCGACACCTATGCCTAAAAAACAAATGATCAAAATGGCTGAAGATTTAATTACTCTGATCAGGGGTAGCCAACCCCCTCCTTCTAAGAGGCCTAGGCAAGACATTGACTTTGAATCTTCTGAACAGGATTCTATTTCTTCTGACTCTTTTAATGAACAGGATTTGTCTATTCCTACTTATGAAGACTCTGATGCAGAAGATTCCATTCCTTCTGCTTCTCCCCCTGAGGATTTTTCTTTTGGGGAAACTTTACATACCTTAAGGGAACATTTCCATTGGGAAAGTCAGGACTTCTCTGAATCTAAAAAGAGACTTGGGGATTTTCTTCTTCTTCCTCAGCATAGGCCTTTGGCCATACCTCCTGTTCTAGACATTGTTGATGATGTTTTTTCAGAATCTAGTATGACTCCTGATTCTCTGCCTCTGGCTCCTTGTAAGCCAGACAGACACTACAGGGTTCCTGACTCCCACAAATTCCTTTTCAAAAATCCTGTTGCTGACCCTGAAACCATTTCTCAGGGTCCCAAGGGCATTAAGGCCTCTACTGCTAAAAACCCTACCCCTTCTGAGAGATTCCAGGGTGCTGGATATATGGGGTAAGAAGGTTTACACGTCTGCAACCTTGGCAATCAGGGCTTTAAACTGTCAATTTCATATGCTTAAATATCAACAGCATATCATGGGACTACTTAAACAGAAAATGATGTTAATTTCTGACTGTGTGGAAAGTAAAGATTTGCAGGATGTGTTACATTCAGCTGAACAAGCTGGAAAACATACTTTGTAATGTGGTTTTGATTCCTTGGAGGCCTCTTGCAGGGCTGCTGTAACTGGATCTGTGCTAAGAAGGCATGCTTGGCTCAAAGAGCAAACTCTGCCTGACCATGTTAAAGCAAAATTGTTGGATGCTCCTTTACAACAGGGCCATCTCTTTGGTAATAAGGCTGAAGAAGTGTTAAAAAAGATGGAAGATAAAGCTAAATCTATGCAAACTCTGAAAGATTTCTTACAAGTGCAACCTCCAAGACTTAGTAGACACTGGCCTTCTAAAAACTGGTCCTTTCCAGTCCCCTCGAGAGCCGCTCAAGTCAAATCAAGACAGTCCAAATGCTCCAGGTTTCAGTCACAAGGAACTTTTAGAACAAAACAATGGGGTGCCTCCACCTCCAAATCTGGAAGCAGCAAGGCACCTCCCTATGGTAAACAGTCTCAGCGATATCCCTCTACAATCACCAAGCACTTACCTTTTAGCCACTCCTTTGGGGGGAAAACTGGCACTTCATGCACGAAACTGGCAACTTATTACCCAGGACAAATGGGTTTTAAATATAGTATCCCAGGGATATAGATTTCATTTCCACACGTTGCCAATCCCAAACGGATGGTCACATCTGCCCCCAAATCAGTGGGCAGAGGCCCAGAAACATGTTCTGTCCCTCATGAACATGGGGGCTATTCAACCAGTACCAGAAGAGGAAAAGGGACAAGGTTTCTATTCACGACTTTTCCTGGTACCCAGAAAAGATGAATCATGGCGTCCAATTCTGGACTTATCCACTCTAAACACATTTCTGGATATTCCAAAATTCAAGATGCTGACTCTTCAACAGCTGCTACCTATGCTAGGCAAAGATGCCTGGTTGGTAACTCTAGACTTAAGAGGTTTACCTGCATATCCCAATCAGGGAATCTTGCAAAGATACCTCCGCTTCAAAGCAGGCTACTTGCATTACCAGTTCTCTGCACTCCCCTTTGGCCTATCTACTGCACCCAGGGTCTTCACAAAGTGCCTGGCACCAGTAATTGCATTTTGCAGGCAAAGAAATATTCAAATGTATCCATACCTGGACGATTGTCTAATTCAGGCAGAAAACAAGGATATTATTGTAAAGCAGCTGCATTTGTAAAAAGGGTTCTAACTTGTCTAGGGTACACCATAAACGAAAAGAAATCACAACTGGTACCCTCTCAAAAAATTACATTCCTGGGTCCAAGCTTGAATACAGCTGCCCAGATGACTTACCTTATGCCAGAAAAGCAAATTCAATTGGTGACTAACTTCAAACAGGTGGCCACAAAAACCCTGCTATCTGCAAGACAAATTCTGCAAGCCTTGGGGTTCATGGCCTCCTGCATTCTTCCAATTCCATATGCAAGACTGCATATGAGGAAACTTCAGTGGTGCTTAAAAGGTTTATGGAGTCAACATTGTCACAGCCTGGAAACAATGATTCCTGTTGTACCTTGCCTGCAACTAGAGTTCCTATGGTGGGCAGAGACCTGCCACCAAAGATGGGACTGCCATGCACTCCAATCCCTGCCACCCAAACCCTGACTACAGATGCATCAGACTATGCTTGGGGGGCTCATCTGGCAGGGAAGTGCATTCAGGGCAAATGGAGCCCAAATCAAATGCACCTACATGTCAATAAGAAAGAGATGCTAGCTGTGCAGAATGCACTGACAGCCTTCAAGGACTACCTTCGTCCAGGACAACTACTGATAAAGACAGACAACACCACAGTTATGTGGTACATAAACAAGCAGGGGGGTACACACTCCTACCTCCTTTGCAGACTAGCCATGGCATTGTGGAACACTGCCTTGACCTATCAAATACAACTACAAGCTCAATTCCTGCCAGGAAAGCTAAATACTCTGGCAGACGAACTAAGCAGAAATCTTATGGACCCACACAAATGGAAACTGGAACCACAAGTTTTCAACATGTTGACATGCAAATGGGGAGCCCAGACATAGATCTTTTTGCCTCACCCCAGAACTATCAGTTGGACAAATTCTGCACAAGAATTCATCACAAAAATGCTTGGAAAGTGGATGCTCTATTATTCAGCTGGAAAAACCTATCAGTCTATGCTTTTCCCCCCCTGCTCTCCAAGGTTCTACTAAAAGTCAAACTGGACAAACCAAAAATGATTGTGATTGCTCCATACTGGCCTCGCCAACACTACTAGTACCCACTGCTGACAATGTGTTGTACCATCCACCGTGGCACCTGCCTCAGACACCTTACCTACTGTCTCAGCAGAACTACCAAATTCTGCACACTCGGCTCCAAACTTTGAATCTTGCAGCATGGCTAATCAACTAATTTCACCCTTGACATCCCTCAGCAAACTTGTGATGGATGTCATTTTGGAGGCTAGAAGGCCTAGTACTAGAAAATCTTACGCTGATAAATGGAAAAGATTCTGTGCCTGGAACCAGTCACAAGGAATAAGCACAGCAATGCCCAATAGTCCTCAGATTCTGCAATACTTAACTGAGATGCTTCATAAGGGCCTATCCTTTTCTTCCATAAAAGTCCATGCCTCTGCCATTTCAGCTCATTACAACACAGAACCTCCCCTCTTCTCTCATCCTCTGCTAAAGCAGTATCTCAGAGGGGCCAAAATGTAAGACCTCCCAGGAGAGCACCAACTCCACCATGGGACCTCAATTTTGTTTTGGAAAAACTCGCTCTTCCTCCTTTTGAGCCAGCTGCTACTGCAGACCTAAAATTTCTCTCCTGGAAAACAGCTTTCCTTTTAGCAGTCACTTCAGCTAGAAGGATTTCAGAATTGCAGGCATTGTAGCAGTGGAGCCTTTCATTATTTTTCATCCGGACAGGGTGGCTCTCAGGACCAGTCCATCTTTCATGCCTAAGGTGGTATCCAGTATGGTTCTTAATCAGACCATTCATCTGCCAACTTTCTTTCCCAATCCACAGAACAAGGGTGAGCGGATTCTGCATTAATTGGATGTACACATACAACTTAGATTCTACTTAAACAGGACAAAATCTCTAAGAAAATCTAAACAACTATTGGTGACATTTGCTGCAGGGGCAGAGGGAAAGGGTATTTCAAAGCAGACTTTTTCCAAATGAATAAGCCATTGTATTCGTTTCTGCTATATGCACCATGGTAAACCTATCCCCAAGGGGATCAGATCTCATTCCACTAGGGCTGTATCTACTTTTGCAGCCTTTCTCTGAGGGGTTCCTACCAGAGACATTCTAGAAGCTGCTACCTGGAGCTCAGTTTATACATTCACCAAACATTGCCATTTACCTCTCTACTCCAAATCCAGAGCTGGCTTTGCCACTGCTGTCCTGCAGGGCCTTATAGCTGCTCCTAATGCTGTATAACTCCATCCTCCCAACCATAGCTTTGGGATTCCACCCAAATGTAATGACTGCAACAGTGAAACACGAAGAATATAGTACAGTTGTGTACACTTGCCATAAATGTAGATGTTCGAGTGTATTCACTGTTGCAGTCCTTGTTACCCACCCTCCAACCCCCGTTCTTCTGTTGCTATACCTCTCCTTTCTTTTACTATGCTTAAAAGCCTTTTTGGTGTATTTGCTTTTGTTTGGAGGTATATTTTTTCCGTTTTAAATTATATACATATATTTTGCTCTCCATTTGCTGGGGGCACCAGACATCTGGGGCAAGAAAAACTGATATAATGGCGTCGGCTGCATGTTTTATACCCCTGACAACCTGACGTCATGGAAGAAGGGATAGCAACCGACACAGGACCCAAGACTTTGTTAATCAGGCCGACTGAGGGCAACCTACCAGCAGATTACCCAAATGTAATGACTGCAACAGTGAATACACTCGCACATCTAAATTTATGGTAAGAGTACACAACTGTACTTTTCTTGTATGAGATGCTTGTACCTGGTCTGAGGAGGCGACATAGATTGTGAAAGCGCTTACCAATTTGTATACTTTCTTTTAATAAAGTGTTAATAGCAGCCGTGTTGTTTGTTCCTTCCATGCATTTGTTCGTTTCCGACCTTTATTCACCACTTTCTCTTTGTTTTTGTGTACATTAATTGTCAGACTCATAGCCTAGTTTTCCATGGCTTTATTAGACAAACTAAGAGAAAAGACAGAGGTAGTCTGTGATGGGACCTGAGGGCAAAACTGATGGAGTTCACCCAGAAAGCCAGTCACGTGTCAAAGCAGATATATCTAAATGTGGATATGGTGCTGTAGATGCAGCATACAGGGTGACAGCTACAGGTTCAGAGATCAGAAGGCATGCCTGGCTGTGACTTTAGTCCCTACCAGAGGAGGTCATAGCCCTTTAAAGCCCCTATTTAGACAAGGTGCTGCTCTTTCTGAACCTAGCTAATATGAAAGAAATTGCCTATCCAAAGCTGTCTTTACTATTGTAGGCAAGTCAAGGTTAAGCTATCAAAGAGTAAAAGGGACAAGACAAGAAAACGTAGTCGGAATATAGCAAGGGGAGAGTCTGGGGACACCATGAATCCTCTCCCAGTAGGGGAGCAGCCATGACTTGGTGGATCTTCTCCTTTTATCTTCTTCCTCTTTCAGTCCCCTAGTCCAGACCCACTTCCCGTCTCCAAGCAAGATAGCTAGTAGGTTGACAGAGTGACTATGATAGTGGGAAACATTTTCACAGGATTAATGGGTCCTACAGATCATTTTCTGGAGTTACAAGTTATAGTTTGTAAAATCCTCCAAAGATAACCGGGATTTCCATCCCAGAAGATTACTGACACCCAGTTCCACTCACTCTACAAAACCTACTGACATTGGGGGTCATGAGAGAGTATTGGTAAAATAAAAGGTTTTACTCGAGACTTTTCCTGGTTCCCAGAAAAAGCACAGTTTTTGGAAACGTATTCTGGATCTCTCTGAAACTCGGTGCATTCCTCAGGGTCCCAGAATTCAAGATGTCAGTCCTCAGTCTGTTTGCCCAAGCCCTGATGGTCACATTTGGATCTTAATGATGCCTACCTTCTCATACCTAGCCACAGGACCACAGGTGCTTTCTCAGATATGTAACAAGTGTTTCCACTACCGGTTTATATCACTGCATTTGGTTTAGATGCTGATCCCAGGGTTTTCACAAAGTGCTAGCTCAAGTAATTGCTTTTTGTTGGACAAAAGGAATATGCACAAATTCATAATTGGATGACTGCCTTATCTGGGCAGTCTCCTCAGAAGGTATAGATAGGGCCATCACTTTCACCATGGAGTACTTCCAAAGTTCGGGGTTTCCCTACACTTCAAGAAATCTAGTGTCTTCTTGTTCTGAGCTCACTAACTGCATTTGCCTGGAACCTCTTCTTCCAGCAGAAAAAGTAGAACAGTTGGAGAAATATTTCTTAACAGTCTAGCTGCGGAAAAGTTGATGTCTATCAGGGGAATGCCTTAACACTGGATACATGACTTTGGTTGTCCTGATGGTACCCATAGCCAAGACTGTATATGAGGAGTGGAATACCAGAGCCATGTGGACCCAACACTCCCAGTTTCTGGTAAGAATTCTTCCCATACTATGCTGCATATCAACAAGCCAAGTGAAATTAAGGAGTACCCTTCATTCAGGAGCCCCACCAGGTTCTGACAACAGATGTTTCATAGCTAGCTTGGGGGACCATTCACTTACAAGTTCAAGGTGCAGGGAACATGAAATCCATCCCAAAGAAAGAAGCATATAAATATAAAAGTGATGATTGCATTGATTCAAGCTCATATTTGAACGTACTGTGTGATACATGTGATTACATACAACACTGCTGTCATGTGGTATACAAAAAAGCATGGGGGGATATGCTTCTACACCTTATGTAGGCTACCTGTAACTGCTTGGGAGATGGCCCGACACTTCCATGTGCCTTCTCACCAGAACACTGTAATTGATTATCTCAGCAGGTCAAAGGCAGATCCAAATGAGTGGATGCTATATATGTATGTCTTCCTTCTTGTTAGTACACAGGTGGGATGCTCCAGAGTTAAATTTTATTCCCCAGACAACAGGCATCTGAAGATGTTCTCAAAAATACCTTGCATGGAGGCTTGGCCAGTGGATGCTTTCTCCATCAGCTGGACAGGTATGTTTCTATATGCTTTCTCCCAAATACTCCTGTTCCCCAGTGTGATCCAAAAGATAAGACAAGTGTGTAGGTAATGCTGTTCTGGCTCTGGCAGCACTGGTTCTCCTTCCTTATGGAAATCTCCAGGGGGAAGTAGTATACACTGCCATTTACAGTAGCTCTCTCATTCAGTTTCATAGGTAGTTACTAGGCATGAAGTTCAAGAGACCATTTAAGAGCCTAGCCCAAATTCCCATTTGCCCAGAAGCACTGTCTGGTTAAGTGACTTGCTCAAGGTCACACAGTACGCAAATGAAGGCTGATAGATTTAAACCCTGTACCATAGGAAGTATCTTGTTAACAGCACATTTCCTTAGTCCACTGAACCAACTGCCAGGCAGAACATAATCTGGCTCTGAGTATTTTACACCCATTACAATGCAATGGTCATAAAAGACTCACCCCATTGTAACAATGATGTGTTAATATACAACCCATAGGGGATTTGAACCCACGACATTCAGGACATGCACACTGAAGGACGGTGTATTTACATGCTGAACCTCATCAGCAGTCTCATAGGTTCATAGGCAAGGACATGAGGGCCTTCATATCCACTACAACTCGCAGCCTGGATGATGTAATCTTATGGCCTTCAGGCACAAGAACAAAGGGAATCTGCTGAATATTACTAATGGTGGGAGAAACCCAGCCACCATAAAATTCTATCCATCCCGATGGAAGAGTTTTTCCAGCTAGTACAAGGAAGGAGTCATGACCTTAGTGAAGCATGTGTCCATGTGTCTCCTTATCATAGTGAGATATTTGGTGCAGGTTTGGTACACCTTGCAGCCACTTTAGCCTCGCTGCCTTGAGATGTGCCCCTGGATAATTTTTTACCAATTAGATGTTTCCAAGATGGTGTGTTACACTTGGATACCATGAAGAAAAGAAAATAGTTCCATGTGAATCTGAGCTGTGTCCTGGAAAAATACACACACACACACACACACACACACACACACACACACACACACACACACACAGACACACACACAGACACACACACACACACACACACACACACACGCACAAGGACCCTGTAGATACAGCCCCAGTTAAATTCCTCTCCTAGAAAACTGTCCCATTGGTAACAGTAATTTAAGCTGAGTGTCAGAACTTCAAGCTTTGGTGTGCAAGGAACCTTTCTTAGTGTTCCAAAGGGATAAGGAGAGCCTGAAAACAAATACCTCCTTTATGCAAAATGTCTTGTCAGAATTGTCTGTAAACCAAGCGATCCAGTTGTGTGCCGATTTCCCTAGTCCACAAAACAAAGGAAAAAGTATTCTGCTTTCTTTGGATGTGCACTCTACCAGAGAGACTAGGGGGTCTAATCAGATTATTTATTTTCCTTTGGGAAAGGAGGGACACATAGAATCAAAGCAAACTATTTTTAAATGGCTGGTACATTGCATCTGTTTCTGCTGTTCCTCCAAAACTATGAAGTTGGTGGAGCATTGTTAAGGCTTACAAGTATTTAACAGCAGTAGCTGTAGCATTCCTTAAGGGAGTGAACCTGTAGACCATTTTAGAAGCTGCTACAGAAACATCTGTACATAACATTTTCAAAACACTACATGTTGGATATTACCTGTAGAACAAGGGTTGAGTATACTTTACAAGGAATGTTGCAACACACACTACCTCCCTTTTAGACTGACGCTGTCTAAACAAAGTACATAGTACAACTGTAGTGGAACTTAACATACTAGTAGATGATTGATGATTGAGTACATCATTGCAGGACAGTCTCCCTCCCACCATCCCCTTGTTTCTCCTACTTTGGGCATCCTGACTTCGAGTAGGATGCGCTGTCCTCTTTCCCTTTCCTTCCCTCCTTTCAGGATCTTGGAACTCTTCTTGTCTGAGTAGATGTTGGGGAGCACTATTCCTTTCTATCTCTCACTTTCCTTTTCTTTGGTGGTATCTGTCTGTATATCCTCCTGATTGTAATTGTATAGAAAGATTTCAGCGTTATGCTCTGAATTTGTAGGAAAGAAAATTCTAAAATGATATAGATTGATATGTTTTGCACTAAGTGCATTGCGAAGTCCCAAGTGAGAGGACATCCACTAGACTTGGAGGGGAAAGGATTCTTGGCCCTTGAAGTCACACTAGATATTTGGAACTTAGTTGCAAGAAGTCCCAGCAGTCAGCTATTGCAACAGTGGCCTAATTGAGTAGCTGCTGTTATGTTAAGATCCTACACAATTATATTTTTTGTGTTTTGTATTGGTCATCCACTGAATATATATGCAGATATATTGAATATCTGCAGCCTAAAATAATTAAATGTAAACAAGCAGGGAACCCCAGTGTTAACAGGAAAAATAAAATAAGCAACATCACTTAGATATGTTAGCACTGACTTATAGTTTTACATATTTATATATATTGACAATACAGACTGGTATTCACAAAAGGAAGAAATAGATTAGATTTACGAGACAGGTGATGAAAAATATTTCCTTTTATCTTGCACTTGAGTTCTTATTTTTGGAAAGTAAATTTTTCCTTTTTTGGAGCTATATTTTGAGTTGCTTTCTTGCCTAATATGTGTTTGATTCCTAGTCCCTTTGCATTGGAATAGTCTTGCATTCTTATTTCTGAACAGATAAGTGCTTTTTCCTTTGTTGTGGGCCTGATGTTGTTCGTCTGCTACAGTCATTGCCTCTCCTCATCTTCCCCTGTAGAGCTAGTGTACCATCACTGGGTGAGATGGAGAGGAGATCAAAGTAACCGTATGCCATCAGCATTCGCTCTCGCAGCTGTCACTTCATACCTTACTGCTTATCCTTGAGGGGCAGTGTCTTAAGTGCATGCACATGCTGTAGTCCATAACTCACTGATGCGTTTGCCCTACTCCTCCCTTGGGGACATTTGTGGCCCTGTACTATTCCCTAGCCTGCATTAGGGCACAGTCCATTGTTTTAGTGCCCTATGCCCTTATTTCAAGCTGGGTAAGCTGGGCATTAGTTGTTCAAGCCCTATCCCACCTCCTTAGGCTGTTCCTTCAGCTTTCCAAGTCAGTTCTTTGTTACCAGTATCTCTCATGGATGCTGTGCTTGTATGCCAGTAGGCCTGTTCTTTTTTAGATACCTTCTTGTTTGATAATGTGACTGGCATCTTGGCCCCCACTGCAAAATCTCCTTTAAAATTGGGGTAGTGCTCGATAGTACTGTACCTGTAGGATTTTATATTAACGTGCACTAAGGATCTAACCAATTGTAGATTATTGAGCAGGATTAAAAGCGGTTGAAACAAATTGTGGTGGTTTGGAGGAGTAAGAGTTGAGTGGAGCTGTTCACTTAGTGGCTTCATACAGCAAGTGGACTTGGTAGGAAAAAGTTTTTTGAAGCTTATATGTATTTATGATTCAGACAGGTGTGTCACACTGCATGCGCCCCTGCTGCCTAATTATAACTGACCTTAGAGCAGAGGATTTCTTGCCAGGATGTGTGCTCTCTTTTTATCACGGTAAAATGCACTTTGTGGAACAGTCTCTACTAGTGTTAGGTTTCCATTAGTTATATCTGGTGCTGCCATGTTCTTACCCTAAACATCATCTGAGTTTACATAATGTGTGGCATTTCTGTATGTTCCCAAGTTCCTTTCCACTAAGAAAGGGGGACTATTACTGCATTGTATTAATGCTGTTTTCATCTGAATTTTGACTTCCAGCTGTTCATTTGATTCATCCACATTATCAGCACCAGTGTTTTTAAACGCACTGTGTAGCTGCAGTTGACAAATTTCCCTCCAAGACAGTCTTGCTCACTGCCTGTTTTCTGTAGGCCTTCAGCATGATACACTGTATTTCATGTCTCATATTTAATGTAAGCATCATGCAAAGAAGACCCCATCTTCTAGACATGCAGCCCCTTTTGATGTACCAGATTTTACTAATTTTTTTACAACTCAAGAACCTTTGTGAGGTCCAGGTGCTTACAACCCAGGGTTACCAGATGTATCACAGACTGTACTCTGCTTATAGTTTGCTCCGCAGAATGCATTAAATGGATAGGGAATGATGAACATTAGTCAGACTGTTGGAAGTAGATAGGGGTAGTACAAAAGTATCTGATAGACTTTGCTACAAGAAAAGCAGAAAGAAAATTAATAGTCTCTTTTAAGGCATATTTCATATGCAGCTGTATTTTATAATGAGTATACTTAAACATTTATAGGATATTCCCCCTCCTGCAGGAGGGGATCCCTGTACTTGTATCCATTACTCAAGGAGCATTCTCTTGTGCTTCATTTTTATATTAGAGAGGGTAATGATCTGATCCTTAATTGAGCCTCATTTTCCTTGGAGGTTTCCCGAATCTTAGAAGCTGATAACCAGTACTTTGTGGTGCAGGGCTCCCTTTTCTGTTTGATTTTTAGTTATTGTATTGCTGAGTCCTATGTTGGCTGCTTGAGCACTTTATCTTGTTGTATATAAGTTTAGCCTTTGCCACCACCCACAGCTTTTAGTGGCAAAAAGAGAAGATGTTTTTCCCAGTCCAACAAAACACAACAAAAATGTTTTTTTGTCAAGTGGTCATGACCACCCTTCAGTTTGCCTTTCTTTCCTTTACGGACGTTCTTGTGTTTTGAGGGCAGTGTTTCCATGTCTTGTCATTTCTCTCCCTTCTCTTTTTGAAACTATTTTTCTTTAGTTTTCTTAGTCAAATTTTATGTACCATTTTCTTTGTACATAAAATTATTTTTTGTACTTTACATTTTTATTAGCAGTCAGATACATCTTCAAGTAAGACATCTATATGTGTACATAGTACCTTAATTGGGACCCTCAGCTATGTAATTTTTGCATTTCTGGAGTCCATTCCACTGGCAGTGCACCCAGGCATTGTGTTTTCCTTGATATTAGCCTTATTACTTTCTGCAGGTAAATTCATTCCATGATGCCTTTAAAACTTCGTATTGTGCTGCAACAGTCACTTCAGCATTTGAGAGCAACAGCAGTGCAACCCCTGTTTCTTTTTGAAGTCTGTTTTCCAAGGCAGTACATATAAATATCTTGGTTTTGTTGCATTCTGCAGTGAAATTTATTTGAGGCATAATAATGCAAATGTTTGTATTGTATTCTGTTGTATTTATTACTGTCCATTGTGATTATTTCTGCCAAATTTGATTGCCATGAATGTCTTGACACTGAACCTCGGGTATTTCCAGCCTGTTCTGGAAAGCTGAGTATCCTGAAGAGTGACCCTTTTTGTCTGATATCATTGCTGTCAGTTATGATGTGAGCTACAGGTGGTCTGACCTCGCTCACTAATCTGTCAGTAATGTTTGTTATGTCAGTTTACTCTGTTGGCACTTATCACATTGCCATCCCTTTAAGTATCCTCCCTGCTACCAACTCATTTCTTCAGTTCTCTATCACTTTGTTAATTAGCAGTTTACTACCCAGACCTGTTTGCTAACTTCTTCTGCACCATTAATCATCTGTGTAGTTTGGAGTTTGATTTATGTATTTATCGCTAATCACATAATTAAAAATGTACACACATACATGCAGCTATTCAGGAAGTGAGAAATGATACTACATTTTGTAAGACAAATGAATAACTGATTACAGGCTTACACACATAACTGATTACAGGCTTACACACAGGTAAATGACACATATTGGTTTTAATGTACTACCTTTGATTTATGCTTTAATATAATTCTTCACTTTTGTGTTTGAAAATACCCATTTAATCTGTTTAAAGTAACTTTTCAATCCTGGCCTTATAGTTTACTTTGCTTCACTTTTATAAATTGTGCACAGTACTGATTGCTTATCTCCTCATTTTCTCTTACATCTTTACTGCTGGCTAGATAACTGCCACACATAATTTCTTCTTAGGCACTCTGGTCCCCTCTTCTATGCTTCATTCTCTTTCTCCATTCTTCCTTATTACTCTTATTCACCCTGATTGTTGTGTAATCATATGCTTCCCCTTCTCCTCTCTACATTTATTACTTTCATTCTCTCTTAAACCCATTTCTTTTTTCAAATACACTTGGTTCTCTCAGAATTTGATGACTTTTGTCTTCAGGCGCATCTTTTTTTCCCTTTCAGTATACTGCTTCATAGCTTTCACAGTCTCTTAACACAAACCAGCCAGCGATGCAAACACAGTCCGTTTAATAGTGAGCGCTTTCGAAGGAGTCAGTGCCCCAACTTCTTCAAACAAAGAAAGACAATGAACTCAACATTTAAATACACAATCAGAATACTCAATTATTCAATTATCTAATAATTGTTTTTTACATAATGCAGTCTTACTATCCCTACTTCAACATTTAACTGCATATCTTAGTGTTAAATTCATACATTTCATCTACAGTAACACTAAATATCAAACAGTTAAAATTTAAACTTCTGTATTACTTAGACTTTGTTTAAACACATAAAATTGTATAAAAAATACATAAAAATTCAAATATACTTAAAAGAGCTTTGGTGCAGACTTACAAGCCCAATTTAAATTAATGGTTTGTCCCAAATAGGTGCATTTTATTTTTGTTTTTATTATTTTTGTAATTTATTACTAAAAAAATATATATGTATGTGTGTGTGTATATATATATATATATATATATATATATATATATATATATACCTGGATTGTTTACCAGCATACAAACCGTATATATACTAACATATATAAATTATCTAGCCAATGCTTTTAGTTTTAAAATGCTTTTAATTGATGCATATTTATTGAGGCCTGGTGGAATATGGGCAATAGTACGAATTTGCTACATTAATTCACTTTCTTCCAATTTGAGTTCCCAAGGGCCTCCCCTTAAGTCACATTCCACTTGATGTATAACCGCATACTGAAAACTATGACCAGGATTTTCAATAATTTGCTTAGCTAGTGCACTAGTAGTCATTTTCTTATTAATACAATATTGGTGCTCGTAAATCCTCTGTTTAACCTTTCTCTCGGTTTTACCAATGTAGTATGAAGAACATGCGTTACAAATAGCCACATTTACAACTTCCTTTGATTCACAATTAAATTTGCCATCGATAGTATATATTTTGTCCCTGATGGTTATTCTATTCCCTATCCTGACAAACTTACATTGTTGGCTAAAACCACATTTCCTCATACCTATAGCATCTTTACTTTTCTTTTCAAGTAGGCACTTCAGGTTAGGGCCCCTTCTGTACGTGAATCTAGGGCTTCTACCCAGGACTTTATTCAACCCATTGACTTCCAGTATGATAGCCCAGTTTTTAATTAGGATATCCTTAATTATTTTAAAGTCTAAAGAATAAGTATACAGAAAACTAAGGCCCAAGTTATAATCTGGGCAGCCTGCATTCACACCATTTACTTCAGGTGTGATATTCAAATTATTTACGTAACCTTTATACAATAATGGCTTAAAATGTCCTGTAGTTCTCTGACAATCCTCCTCTCTACATTTATTGCTTTCATTCTCTGTTAAGCCCATTTCTTTTTCAAGTACACCTGGTGTTCTCGGAATTTGATGACTTTTGTCTTAAGTTACATCTTTTTTTCCCTTTTAGTATACTGCTTCATAACTTTCACAGTCTCTTATTTTTACTTTTAATTCCTTCAGTGTGCCATTTTCCTAGTTCAGTCCTGTATCTTTAAGAAAGCCACTCAGTAGTCCAGAACACTTACCTCGGTGTGATGGCTTCATTGCTCTGTGTTTGTTGGACACCACTCTTTGGTTAGTTATTTGTACTCTCTGCTGTATGAAACGTTTCACTGTTTGCTGTGTGTTCCTATCCACTAGGTTATATTGGATGGAAAGTTGATTATTGTTGGTTTAACAGAGGTGGGGTAGAAGTAGATTAATGTTTAGGTAATGCTGTTGGCGATGATACAAAATTTAGGAAGATGTGTGTGCCTTATTGCAAGCATTAGAAACTAGTGCCTTGGAAGGGAGCTGTGCGCAGTGGGAGAGGAGTCTTGGATATGGAAAGGCTGTAGAGTAGACTACAAATACGATGTTGAGTTGTGATTAGCAGACAGTCTTGGTCATGAGCAGGGGGATCCTGATTGGTGAGGTTGTCATTTAAATTCATAGGTGATTGAGTATTGCACAGTAAAACAAGCTATGTTTTGTTATACGAAGATGGTTTATTTACCTTTTAATTTTGGGTGGTGCTGTAAAACAGTTTTGATTTGTATGCAGTAAAAGTCATCACAGGAGGGGTGCTTCATTTTCGTTCAGCATGTTTTCCAAGCCTCATGTCTCACCACCCTTTAAAAAAGTGATTTCTTGAACTCCTCATAGAATATGGAAAGAGGAGACTTCTCACAGTCGAAGAGGATTAATTAAGAAGTTTGAGAAGGACCCATTATGTATCGAGACAAAATTGGGCATCATTTTAAATCAAGATGGTGATATACAGAAGACATAAAGAGTGCTTCATAGAGGACTACATTGTAATAGTAAATAAACTGAATGCATAGAAGATTCATGAATGAGGTAGAAACAAGGGATTTACCAGAAAGGAAAAAAAATGTAACAGAAACTACCAAGGTAAAAAGTTTTTATTTTTATATCTAAAAAAAAAAATAATAATAATTTGATCAGATTGCCAGTCTTAATGATTTCTTCTTTTTTTGTCCAGGATTCCTTGTAGTGAACATTTGAGTCACAGAGATATGATGGGTGGAAGCAATGTATGGATACTATATGCAATAAGCTAACTGGCCGGTATTTCTCCTCTCAAACCAACAGAGCATCACTTTGAATCCTCAGGGATGACGTTAAGTGAACGATTTTCTCTGTACCAGAGGAGAGCAGCAGAACAAGAAATGGCTAAACATAAGAAGAGCCCAGAGATTCACAGGTATACAACTGTATAACTTTGGGTTTCTATTTGTAATGGTTGCTTTCAAATGAACATAATCATTTAACTGGTAGGTTGAATTCCTAAGATTTCTCAGCATATTTTATTGTCTTCTTTTCACAGTAGCTGCATCCTTATTTCCTCAGCAGACTAAAAGCCCCTGACATGTATAACAGGTTCTAGAGATCTGTATGCTAAACTTGTTAGCTGTGTTGAGCATGCTGCAGTCCTGTATCCATAGTCGTTGAAGGGCTGCACTTCATAGTTTTTTTTTTTTTTTTTTCAAGTAGTGTTAACGGTTGTTAAAATAATCCCTTAGGAAGAATGAGTGTTTCAGGAATGTTTAAGAATTTAAGGTATTTAATGTTTAAGTGATAACAGATTCCAGTCCCTCACTGTGCCTCATTTCATGAACTAGATATTTTTTTGATCTTTAAGAGTTGGAAGGTAAAGCCAAGATATGAAGATAAGGTATGGAAACAAATGTGTAGGTTTATCAGATGATGCTTGCTTCTTTCTCATTGTCATCTTTTTTTTTTGATAGAGGCAAGAAATTCCCATTATTTGTGAGGATTACTGAATCTCAGACCTCTTCATTAAAAGTCAAAGAATTTTAAGCTTGTTGACAAGATGGAAAGATTTTAGGGAAGGGAAGCATTTTAATTTTTTCACTCTTGCCAGTACTTTCTCAGCTATTCCTAATTTTGCAGAATGCCCTTGATTTGCCTCATATTTTTGCCTTGCCCATCATAAATGGTTTGATTTTTTTGGTAATTCAGTGAGAGGTAACAGTCATTCAGTAGTGCAAGTCTTTTTGATCTATAACTTGACACTGCAAGCCTTTTTGAATTTTTAATTGTCAGTCTGTCAGTAATGCCAGACAGTTTCATCTCACACTCATCATATTGATCACTGCTGCAATAACCTTATTATATAGGTTATATCCTGTTAAGGATGTAACAGCCAGCAACCTTCCAAAACGTTAGGACACCTTCCCAATGCCCAAATCATCAGTCATCTTAAGCTGAGCTGACTAAAAAGACAAGTTTGAGCACCAAGCGCTTCAGAGCTTCCATACCAACAGAGAAGGGAGGCTGAGCTCTGAAAGGACAATGCTAGGAACAACAAAAAAATATGTATTCATGCCCTGGCATAAACAACACACCAAAAAACAAGGGGGATTGTCGCTTGTACTTCTTTAACACATAAGACAAGCAGGCGGAGGGAGTTTTGTTTAGATGCTTTAATACATAGAAACACATCAGGATGGACAGCAGCATCATAAAGTACGAACAAACTAGTTAACAGACCTTACATACATACATGCTTCCATCCCAACTGCTTACTACAAAATGGCAGTCTAGCTTGCATATGTCAGTATTTATACACTTGAACAGGCCCTTGGATAGCTTCTTAAAGGTGTATACACACACATTGATCTACATCCTCCCTCTTAAAAAGATTGCCCTCTGTAAAAACAATATTAGAGCTAGACATGCATTACTGTGTACATTAGAAACAAAACACAGTGTTCGTGTCCAAATTGCTTGCATCTGCTACAGGGTTTATAGATACGACCATATATCGTAACATAACAATCTGGACCAAATTTAGCAATAGGGACAGTCTGCGGTGCACAACCCTTATCAGGAACTTCTATATTTGTCACAGGAACGTGAATATCCTCTGGAACTTCCTCAGGAATTAGAACACCAGACAACTCACTCTGAGGCACTGCCACTGGTCTCAAATGCTTCTGTTTCTGCCTAAAAACTGCTCCTTGTCATTCCACAATGTATGCTCTCTGCTCTGCACCAGTATTCTTCACAACACTGATTCGATCATAACCTTTGAACATCTGCATCTTCACCACTTCTCCCTCTTGTAATGGATTGAGCAGTTTTCTGGTTTTGTCATAGTAGTACTTTTGGGTTGGGCTTTTCTTCAGTGTAGTGCCTTTAACTGTTCTTGACAGCTGGAACCAACAATTGACTACTAATTGGTAATGTGGTTCTGGTTTGTCTCAACAGAAGTCTCTGTGAAGATAAACCCAAGATGTTTATCACGAGTAACATTTCTGAGATTCCAGAGATTCAGGAAAACATCACTATTATCTCGTTTTGACTTCTCAAGTATCTATTTTGCACTTCGAACTGCATGTTCTGCCAAACCATTTGACTGCAGGTACTCAAGACTACTTGTAACACGAGTTAAGTCCTATTCTTCAGCAAATCCTTTGAACTGTTGGCTTGTAAACTGTGTGCCATTGTCAGAAATAACTTTGCGTGGACTGTGAAATGACATTGCATGTTAGTAATGACAGTGCTAGATGCTAGGTTGGGAAGTAGGGCAGTCTCGAACCAAACTGGAATAAGAGTCTGCTAACACCAAATATTGTTGACCATTCCACTCGAAAATGTCCATAGCTACTGTCGACCAAGTTAGTTCTGAAATCTGGTACAGCTGAAATGGTTCCTTCTGTTGATGTGGCTTAGTACTATTACACACACTGAACAAGATGAAAGTGCCCTCTCAATGTTTTGTGACATAGAAGGCCAAAATACTAGTGTTCTCTCCCTTCTTTTGGTAGATTCGGCTCTTGGGTGACCACGATGCAAGATAGGAATGTATTCTGGTTGCGAGGACTTTGGAACAATGACTTTTGGGCCTTTCATTATGATACTTTTGTCAGCCAAAATCTCATCTCTCTGGAAAATAAGATTGCACTTTTTGAGGTAAACTAGATTGCTTTGATGGCCAGCCATGATTGATAAAGTGGATGAGCCTCTGTAAAACTGGATCTGTGGCTGTGTGATGTCTCAACACATCAAGATGTATGGAAAAGAAAATTCTCATGTCCGTGACTACAAAATCAAGGTTTTCATTCTCATGCTGTTCTGTGGTGTTTCTGGGTGATCTGGACAGTGTATCAGCAAGACAAAGAAGTTTGTCTTCCTTGTAGATAAAATTAAAATTATACTTTTGCAATCTCAGCATCATGTATTGCATTTGGGCTGAAGGTGAATGCGTAGGCTTTCCCAAGGTAGTGACTAAAGGGTGGTGGTCTGTTTCGATCTGGATAGGTCTACCATAAACATAATCATGGAACTTCAAACATGCAAATACAATTACCAAAAGATGATGTTAAGTTGTCTATCTCGCCTTCATTCTTGCTGGTTGGGATCGGAGCCAATCCTCGGCTCCGACTCGGCCATTTTCAATAGCGCAAGAGATGTTTACTGGCTCGAGGCTACCCCTTATCCCATAATGCCTAGCGATAGCTGCCCAGATCTCGTTTACCGCTTCAGCTGCGAGGTGTCATTTTTCTGGCTTAGGCTTGTATAGAGTTTTTTTTGTGTAACTTTTTCACTAGAATTTAATATTTCTAGTATTTTATTATTAGCGATAGTTTTGTTTCTGTGATAGATAATTGTTTAGCTTATAGTATCCCTCCTTTTTGTAGAACTCGTTTGAGAGTTCTCCCCCACCCTTCCCCCTACCTCTTCTTGTCAGGTTAGCCGTTTAATTTAGAGGCTTTCCTTCTGCTTTTTTCTTATAGGCTAGCCATTTAAATTAGAGGCTTTCTTATTATCGTTATAAAAAAAAAAAAAAAACCCTTTAGCTATAGTCTTTCTAGTAGGTGTGTTTTTTATAGACTGTATATTGCTTATTGTTGTTATAATTGGTTTTCTTCCTACTGTTCAGAATGTCAAAGGAATCCAAGGTATCTGGGTTCAAAAAGTGTGACTCATGATGTCAGAAAATGTCTCTGACAGATGGGCACACTTCTTGCGTCTATTGTTTAGGCACTATGCACCTGCAGGACTCTTGTTGTATTTGCCATGCCTTTAGTCCGAGAGTCCTGCAGGAGCGTAAGAATAAGCTGATTCTTAGAGGTCTTTTAAAACCCCAGGATTCACCGGCCAAGAGCTCGCAGCCTGTGAAATCCCCTAAATCCACTAAGCCGTCGGCTCCAAGTTCGGAGCAGTCTTCAGTTCAGTGTTTACCTTCTATGTCGGCTCCAGCTGGCACCGAAAAGACAATCTCCCCGTCGGCTCCATCAGAGGCTTCGGAGCTGTCGCGGAGCCACAAGAGGCTGAGGTCCCCTTCACTAGAGTCGGTGCATTTGGCTCCTCTGTCTCCTTTAATTCAGAGCGAGCATAGTCACCGATACTCTCACGCCTCTCGATCCTCTAGACTGTCCGATCATGATGTGGACAGAGTGGTCAGTAGGTTGCTAAAGTCGCAGGCACTGGCTAAATTATTGTCCAGCCCTCCTCTACAGGTATCTGCTCCTGCCACTTTTCTCGATATTCCTCCACCGAATCCAGTGAGTTCGGAGCCGGAGTTTGTTGGGGTTCGAGTAGTGGAACCGTCTGCTACGATAACTCTACCTCCTTCGGTTCCGAGGTCGGCTCCGATTCCCTCAAGGGATCTGGGCGCCGGGTCTCCCTCGTCAGCTCCGAGGGGGCGAGTGGCATCAGATCCTTGTCCGACCCCATTCTCCCTCTCGGCGCAGGTGAGCTCTGCTCCAAAATCGGCCTCAGAGCAGTCCCCCTCGGTGCGGAGAAGTATTCCTATTTCTTCAGAACCGGAGCTTTCTCTGCATCGTGGCAGAGATGCCTTCGATGTTATGTGGAGTGTGCTGTCCCTGAGTCAGCTCCACTGTAAGCCCCTCCGGCTCCGTCCCCTGTAGTGCCTGTGCCAACCTCTGCTCCTCCTCCAGACCCTAAACATAGGGAACTGATGCTCCAGGACAGCCCATTGGGTGTTTCCTCCTCTTCTGAGGCTTCTCCTGATCACTCAGAAGAGTTCCCTCGGAAGAAAAAGTGCAAGAGGAATCACATGGACTCCCCCGAGTCTGTCACTTCTGATACAGACTTAGATGATTCGGAAGGGTCCCTGAGATCCCCCTCTGAAGATGTTTCCTTCTCGGACATCCTAGAAATGCTTAAGCAGAGGGGGAACTGGAATTCCCTAGCCCCTTCTGAGGATGAGACTGTATTTCTGGATGCCTTCGGTTCCCGACCTTCCACCTTCTGGGTGTCTCCGCCTTTCGATCCACTTATGGCAGTGGTGGCTCGAAAGGCTTGGTCAGCGCCGGATACAGTGTAACCAACTCCGAGAAGACCTAGTAAATTCATTACAGCACCCCAGGATAAGCAGTTCCTTTCGAAAGGTGTCCCTGTTGATGCTATGGTGGTAGCAGCAGCCACCAAAAAAGAGTTAGCGGAGACCTCTTCGTCTGTCCATCCCCCTAACAAGGAGTCGAGGACGATGGACAGATATGGGAAGCGAATGTTCGCTTCAGCGACCTTTATGAGGTCACTGAACTACCTGTGTCATTTTACCCGACTTCAAAGGGATCTCCTTAAAGAGCTCGGAGATACCCTCCAAGATCCAACAGCTGAGGGAGCACAAGCCAAGGTAGCTTCCCAGCTAGTGACGCTTAATTCTGTTGTTAACTCCTCCATGAGGCTCATTTCCTATGCAGCCGATGGGGTGAGTAGAGCCGCTGGTACCAGGGTGGCCCTTACGAGGCATGCGTGGATGCGGTTGTGTAACTTTGCGGAACCCTTTCGAGCGTCCTTTACTAACACTCCCTTTGATGGTTCCTTTCTTTTTGGACCACAGGGAAAGACACTTTGACTAGGTGTGAGCAAGAAGGCAAGACTCTCTCTGCCGTGGGAGTCAGTTTTTCCACTCCCTGTAGACCTTACCCCAAAGGTCAGAAGAGTGGAAAAATGTGGTTCCGTAAATCTCAGGGAGCCTTGCCTGACACACGTAGTGATTTTTCCTCCAGAGGCAGAGGAGGAAACAATAATAATAGACGCCGCCCTCGTGGCAGAGGGGGTCCGCAGAACCAGGG
This sequence comes from Protopterus annectens, assembly GCF_019279795.1. Taxonomy (NCBI): domain Eukaryota; kingdom Metazoa; phylum Chordata; order Ceratodontiformes; family Protopteridae; genus Protopterus; species Protopterus annectens. The sequence continues at coordinate 1,138,252,830 of NC_056727.1, read as the reverse complement.
CAACAGAGAATCCTTCTCTGATAAACCCTTTCAGCATCCCTGAAGGGTTGCCCGGCTGCTCAATTCTGGAGGCAGTCGGGGGAAGACTTTCTCTGTACCCAAAAGCCTGGCAAAGTTTAACACAAGACAGATGGGTACGGTCCGTTATATCCGGAGGTTACAAAATTCCCTTCCATCAACCCCCGTTACAGTCAAGGAAGACCCTTCCAGATGTTCCACCCAATCTGAAGGAGCAAACAATAATAGAAGTTTCAAAACTGCTAGAAAAAAAGAGCCATCCAGGAAGTCCCGGCAGACCAGCATGGATCTGGAACTTACTCAAGGTTCTTTTTAGTACCAAAAAAGACAGGGGACTGGAGACCGATTCTGGATCTCGGCAGACTAAACAGGTTTGTGCAAAGAACAAAGTTTTGGATGTTCATGCTACAGTCCATTCTACCCTTTCTGGGGCAGGGCAATTGGATGTGCTCGATAGATCTTCAGGATGTGTACTGCCATATAAAGATGGACAGGCGCTCCAGGAGACATCTTCGCTTCTGGCTGGGGGCCAGTCATTATCAGTTCAGAGCTCTGCCCTTTGGTCTCACCACAGCCCCCAGGGTGTTCACCAAATGTATGGCAGTGGTCACGGCTCATCTGAGACGTCGAGGATTCCAGGTGTTTCCATATCTAGACGACTGGCTCCTTACTGCTACCACCAGGCATCAACTCATACAAGCACGGGACTACACAATCACAGTCAGCTCCCAGCTCGGCATTACAATAAATTTCGAAAAATCTGCCTTGTTGCACTGTCAATCTATCACTTACATAGGAGCAGACTTAGGCACAAGGGATATGTTTGCAAGGCTACCACTAGAAAGCGTGTCCGCAATCCGTCAGGAGGTACAAGTTCTGATGCAGAGCAAAAGGATCCAAGTCAGGTACTTCCTTCCAACTCTGGGTTCCATGGCAGCAGCCATTTTCCTAATTCCACTGGTGCGCTTTCATATGAGAATTCTTCAGTGGCTTCTGTTTACGCAGTGGTCTTTCCAAGAGCTACCCATGACTTACATGATCATGATCACAGATGCATGCAAAAGGCATCTTTCTTGGTGGATGGTCTCCCCACTAGTTACTCAGGGCAGACCTTTCATACAGCCCCCTCCGGTAGCCACAGTGACGACAGACGCCTCCCTGATAGGGTGGGGGGGGGGGCATTATCTGGGCAGGACAGTCCAAGGCACGTAGCAACTTCACGAGTACCATCTGCACATAAATTTCCTGGAAATGAGAGCCGTGCTCCTGGCGTTGCAAGCCCTTCAAGACTCTCTTCCTTCTGGGACCATTGCTATTCAAATGGACAACATGTCAGTGGTGTGGTACGTCAATAAGCAGGGTGGAACCAGGTCCTATCCCCTGTGTCGAGAAGCACTCAGACTTTGGCAGTGGGCGATTTCCTCCCATCATTTTCTGATTGTGACGCACATCCCCGGGAGATCCAACGTCATAGCGGACAGGCTCAGCAGAGCTATTCTCATGCCTCACGAGTGGTCTCTGAATCAGGAAGTTGCGAATCTTGTTTTCCGCAAATGGGGACAACCTTGCAGCGATCTCTTTGCCACCCCCCTCAGCAGCAAATGCAGCAACTACTTCTCCCGCTTACGGGTCACATACCCAGAGACACTCTAGTCCACAATTGGCCCCAGGGACTTCTTTATGCCTTTCCTCCTTTCCCCCTGATACCCAAACTTATACAGAAAGCAATATCGTTGAGTTGCAAAATGATCCTCATTGCTCCCTACTGGCCTTGACAGATATGGTTCCCGTTCCTGCACCGTTACCTTCTCTATCAATCCTGGACTCTGGACCCAATTCGAGACTTCCTGGTTCATCAATCAGGTTGGTTGCATCCATCCCTCAAAACTCTCCAGCTCACAGCTTGGTTGCTCCACTTCCAACCTTAGCTAGGCTTCCCAGCATTTCCCCAGCAGTCCATGACATTATCATCTCCTCTCACAAGTCTACAATGAGGAAAACGTATGCTAGCTAATGGAAACATTTTTCTTGTTGGGCAAAGGCTAGAAATGTGGATCCCTTTTCAGCCCCAGTCCACGTAATCCTGGAATTCGTAGCACAACTGTTTCACTCCGGGTCCACTTCTTCTATGATCAGGGTACAAATGGCGGCCATTTCTAACTTTCTTGTTGGTTTTTTGAACTCTAACATTATGTCTCATAAGCTCTGTAAAGCTTTTTTGAGAGGGACAACTCTTCTTAGGCCTCCAGTGAAAGTTCCCCCTCTTCCTTGGGACCTTAATTTTGTCCTAACTTCCTTAATTCTGCCCCCTTTTGAACCAGCAGCGTCCTGCTCTATTAAGTCTCTATCTTGGAAGACACTCTTTCTGGTAGCTATTACTTCAGCCAGACGCGTCAACGAACTTCATGCGCTATGTGTTCGTCCTCCATACTTGGTTTTTCATAAGGACAGGGTTGCTCTGAGGACTAATCCTTCGTTTCTCTTTAAAGTCTGCTCAGAAAATAATTTAAACCAATCTATAGATCTTCCTGTGTTTTTCCCTAATCATACCAACAAGGCAGAGTACAAACTACACGAATTGGACGTTCATAGGCAATTGCATTTTTACCTGCACAGAACTAAAGAAGTAAGGAAGTCGGACCAACTATTCCTTTCTTATGCTTTGGGCAAACAATGTCTCCCAGTTTCCAAGGTAACCTTGTCCAGATGGTTGTTGCACACTGTTTCTTTCATTTATCAGTTAAGGAACAAGCAGTTACCTATTAAAACCGAAAGGTCATTCTACTAGGGCCTTGGCCACCTCTGTAGCCTTCCAGTCTAGGTTGCCCATGGATTCCATCTGTGCAGCTGCCTTGTGTGCAAACCCTCATACCTTTATTTCTCATTACAAGTTGGATATGGTCTCCAGGAGCAGAGCTGACTTTGGTTCCACTGTTCTGAAGAGTCTGTTCCACTGACCCTCCCAGGTTTTTAGGTGCTAAGTATGCTGTCCCAACCAGCAAGAACGAAGGCGAGATAGACAACTTAACATAAAGAAGTTATGTACCTACCAAAACCTTCCATGTTAGTTGTCTTCATTTCGCCTTCCTTCTTGCGTCCCACCCTCCATCCCCCTGTCCTAGTGGATCGAGAGGAGTTTTTCTGTTTCACTGGCTGTGTGTTCTCTTGTTTCCTCTATTGACTTAGAGAATATGGCAGGTATAGTCAACTGATTTTCTTGACTGGTTTATTATGTTGTTATGTCTGGAGTTAGCTATTTCAAACGAGATCTGGGTAGCTATTGCTAGGTATTATGGGATAAGGGGTAGCCTCGAGCCAGTAAATAGCTCTCGAGCTGTTGAAGATGGCCGAGTCGGAGCCGAGGAATGCGAGATGAAGACAACTAACATGGAACATTATGGTAGGTACATAGCTTCTTTTTTCTCGACGTGGGCATACTACATTTCAGTTTGGGTAAGAGTTGATGCGTAGGCAACAGGTTGATCGTTTTGTATGAATGACTCCACCTAGACCAAATTTCGAAGATCATAGGAAAGTGCAACTGGTTTGTGAACATCATAGTATCTGAGAGTTGGACTAGCAATTCTCTATTTCAGGACTTTAAATGCTATTTGGTGTTGCTCTAACCAAGACCAAGATACATCTTTAAGTGTCAGCTCTCTGAGTGGCAGTGATATTTGGTTCAAGTCTGGTATGGTATGAACTTGCCTCGATAGTTGACCATGCCAAGAAAATGTTGCAGGGCTTGAACATTGTCTGGTGCTGGCATCTCAAGAATAGCTGTTTGTTTTGAAGGGTCTGGTTGTAGTCCTGTAGTATTAAATAAATGACCAGCATAAGTAACTTCTTGTAGCCTGAACTTGCATTTATGTGGATTGACCTTAAGATCCACTTGACGTGCCCTTTCCAGAACTTTTCTGATGTTTCTGTCATGTTCTGCTTCATCATGACCTCTTACTAGTATGTCTACTATAATAGTGCAAGGATACCCAGAAAAAAATTGCTCCATTGCACATTGAAAAACTTCACTTGCAAAATTTATCTGTACCTGCCAAAGAAGTACTGAAAGTAGTGATCAATGATGTTTTCTTGTAAAGCTGAATTTGGCAAAGTGAACTCTCTGCATCTAAGACAGAAAAAACAGTAGGACTGTGCCCATTGGATGATGAGGTCTTTTTAATGCTTTGTTCAAATCTCGTGGATTAGTTCATATTCTTATATCATCTGAGCTTTTCTTATCAGCTACTACCATGGAATATACCCATTTATTTGGAGTTTCAGCTGGATAAATCACACCTTATCTTATCTAGCTCTGCTTTGACTCTGTTCTGCATTGCTATTGGAACTTTACATGCTGGTCTGATAACTGGACTGACCTCTGGGTCTAACTTCATGGAGTACACAACTGGAAGTTTGCCTAGTTTGTTTTCAAAAAGATCAGCATAGATGGAAAAAATCTACTGGGCAAAATTAGAGTAGTCGTCTTTTAAGCTAACATGGCAGACTTCCTTATTAAATGAAAGCAGTCCCATTTTCAAACTGTCTCTGAGCCCTAATAATGACTGGACATGCCTCTTGACCCCATAAAATAACAAGTCATAGATAGCTTCTTCCAGGAGAGTAACAGAAAGCACTATTTTGCCTTCAGTTTGAATTTCTTCGCCTCCATAAGTAACAAGCTTCGCACACCTTGCCAAATCAAGCCTTTCACCATGACACACACTAGCAAATGTGTCTGCTGACATAACATTGCACTTGGAACCTATGTCAACTTTGAGCTCTGTGGGTTTGCCTTTTATCTGAACAGTACAAAATAATTCATTCTTTGCCCTTAAATCTACTGCATTACCTATTTAATGAAGTACCGATACACAGTCCGCAGAGAGTAGCCTGCGACCCTACGGTTATGAATTTCTAATTGATCAACTTGTTTCTTAAAATGTTCCCTTTTAACAAAGGAATGTGGGCCTTTTTCTTTACAGAACCTTTTGAAATTATTCCATTTATTGCATTTGTGGCATTGTTGACCAAAAGATAAACATTTTCCCCTTTTAGATTCATGGCTTTCACCACAATTACGACAGTTGGCAATGAAAGTAGGTCAGAGCCCATGCTTTGAGTTTGCTGACTCACTGTTATGCTTCACTGAGACTGTGCAAACTCTGGAATTTGCTAGAAAGTTCTGGGGTTTACCAGTGTGCCGCAGGGGCTACAGTTGCTGCCATGTGCTTGGGCCTGTTTCTTTTAATAACGTGCTGCATACTAGCAGCATGAGCTTTATTACTGTGCCTTCCAGAGCTGGTCTCATTTGTAAGGATGTGTATGCGCTTTTCTTTAAGCTCGTATATCTGGCAACTCTCAATGGCCTATTCAAAGTTAAATTACTGTCATGAAACAAGATCTTTCTCACAGCCTCATGTTTTATAACATACGCAAGTCTATTTTTTATCAACTCATCCCTTAAATCACCAAATTAGCACATTTTAGCTTTGTTTCTCAGGTCAGTTATATATGCTGCAAAGGTTTCACCAGGCTTTCAATCCCTTGTGTAAAATAAGTGTCTTTCCATTGTAATATTCATCTGGGGGTTACACATTTCAATAAATTTACGTTTTAAGCACTCAGGGTCCTCCCTTGATTCAGCCTGTACAACGATATGACTGTTTTTTTCTCCCTCTCATGTATAGATAGCAGATACATACACAAATGAGTGTTCCCTTTCTGTGGCTTCTGACCCAACTAAATTAAGCAGAATGCATGCCTTTGCACGGTCATCTTTATCAGAAAATGCAGCCTGTTTGAAAATGTCATACTCTTGCTCAAACACACTCTACATCTCAACAATATTACTTTTAAACACAAGTGCACTGGGTTTTCGAAATCGGTCTGCCATGCCCACAAAGTTTACACACACACTGAAAATATGTCTCTTGTAGTTATGCATGAACAAACATTGCTGTGAGGTTGTAATAACATTAAAATGCACAATAAACTCTCTGAAATACTGTACTTAGAGAAATATGCTATGTAATGGCTGTGTTCTGTGAAATATGCCCTGTAATGGCTGTACTTTGCAAAATAACTTTACTGTAACACTGCACAAACGTGAGAACACTTTATACACTTCTGATAACTCATATCTTTGCATAATACGAAAAATACATGTTTTACGAAAATGTGGTAGTTTCCCCCTTGTTTTATTTGTTTTATGCAATTCAGACTTAATTTCAAGCATTTTCTGTAGTAATTTGAATATTTTACCAGTATCGTACTTATCGGCTTATGCAAATATCATTTAGAATGCTCTGTATGCCCTGTTTCATATTATATAAAAAAGTAGTAGTGCTGAGCAAGTTTTAATGCCTGAAATTTGTTTCTGACCTGTTTTGTGAAGTTTTGCACATTTTAGGGATGATTCACTGCTGTATATTCCACCAGCTTCCTAGCAATTGCCTTAAGTTGTTTTAGCCATGCTGCCTCTAATTTCATGCCCTTTGGATATGAAGTTTCTGATTCCATATCCTTTAGACATGCCACTTCTGGCACCATGTCGCTCGTCCTTATCTAGCACATAACACATGCAGGTGGGGGGTTTCATTTAGATGCTTTAATAACATCGAAACACATCAGTATGGACAGCAGCATCATAAAGTACGAACAAACAAGTTAACAGTCAGAGCTTACATACTTGCATTTAAAATGGCTTACTACAAAATGGCAGTCTAGCTTGCACGTGCTCAGTATTTATACACTTGTGCGAGCCCTTGGATAGCGTCTTGTCGGAAATGCATCCTGTATTAGAGTAGCTGGGATATGTACACTGCCCATTGAGTCTCTCACTGCAGACTCTACAGTTGTGGTAAGGACCAATGACTCTTCTCCCAAGCCTGCAATTGAGTCACCCAGGATTCTCTCACCACAGCTCCTTTTCTACCAAGTTTTCTACAGAATTGGTCCAGTATTTAGACTTTGTGCCATTTTGACATCTGGTGGGATCTCTGCTTGTAGGTATGGAAATATACCCTTGAGGAACATGGGTTGTTGGCAGCTGTGGTCCCTAGGCAGACCTGTCAAGATGTAGCATCAAGTCGAGTTAGCACTTCAGTGGGTGTTTGAAAGTGTAGGCCTCAGTGCTTACCTTGTTATACTGCCATTGTCTCACATGACAGGCAAGTGTGGACTGCTCCTAAGGGAAGGAGAGGATCTTTCTCAGTGTGATACGAGGGTGACTCTAGGGAATCAGAGTTTATCTTCGTGAAGTGTAAGTGTAACAGTTAAACATAACATAACATATGGGTTTACCCACTTTCATTATCCTATTGCTCCTGCTGGATTTTTACAAGTAGTGTCTGCCTTCCCTGCTATGACCAATACATGTTTTGCACCATCTTAAGTGCTGAAGACGTGAGGCTTCCATATATACTCCACACTGATATTTGCTCTCTCCAGTTATTTTTCACCATTTCTGGGTGCTGTTGGTCCCACATTCATATGGTAGAAATTTTAGCTTTGTAGTAGCTCTTATTTTATTTGTTTTGGGAATTTATTCAAAGTTTTGAAGCTTTTTCCATCATGTGAGGCAATTGTCAAAGAATTTCCAAAAGTTGTTTCTTCGGAGCTGGTGAACAGGTGTGCTTTTCAGTTTCAGATTTAGACTGTGTGGTTTTATGGTATATCATTGAGGGTTGCAGTCATAAATGAGAGACTAAAGTTCATGTTTTGAAGAAGATGCGTACTAATGCAACGCCAGTTATTCTAGCAGTGTTCTAAGTAAGAAGAGTAATATTTCAAATATGTCCCTGATTTTCATTTTTTTTTGTGTCTGACTTTTGTGCTAAGAGGAGATGCTGCTAGTTCTTTGAATGAAATATTATGTGGTCCTTACTTTAAGAGGTGGGCATCTCAGATATAGAACAGATGAAACCCTTCTAGTCTAAAACTGGCCATCATCAGAGGTGTGCATAGAAGGTCCAATATAGCTTGAATGTTGGGGTGGGCTGGGGATGAGGATAATATAGATGTCTTTAATTTTTTTTGTAGATCTCAGAGTTGTGCACACAAGGTCAATGTATCTTGTGTTGGGCTAGCAGTGGTGAAGACATCATTTCTCTAATTTTTATCACAACCATAGAGGGGTGCATAGAAGGTTGCTTTCTCTTGTTTTGGGCCTGGGGACAACTTATTTAAGTGAAGACTACAGCCTAGGAGCAAGAAGGAATATATTACTGTGATGTTTTTTTTTACCTTATTCACGATCAGACATCAGCTGTGTATACCTATGACTATTTTTTGGGAGTAGGGATAAGGTGGCATGCTTTTAATAAACACATGGCAGCACCAAGTTGAAATGTTCTGTTCTGTTTGGTTTTTCAGCTTTGTCTCGGTCTGATATCTGAGAGGTACACAAAGTCGCTGTCTTTTGGGGATAGGGGTGAAGGAGGCATGCTGTGTGTGTGCGTGTATCTATATATATCTATATATATCTATATCTATATATATATATATATATATATATATATATATATATATATCTATATCTATATCTATATATATATATATATATATATATATATATATATAGAGAGAGAGAGATTTATTTACTTACGTTTGATGACTGGGCCAAGAAGAGCCCGTTTTCAGTAGAGGCCTGGGGAGAAAAGCTCCACAATAATTGCAAGTTACATTTCACATATTACAAAAGGATATAGTTCATACAGCTAATTAAACATTTACAGATAAGCTCCATGATATTTGCAATTGGCTTGTCACAATGTTATAAAAATGAAAATACATAATTCAGTACATAAATTTCAACATTTACATAAAGTGAATATTTTTGTTATAAACTCAATTGTAGGTTTAACATTTCAAAATATATAGCTACTAGCCATCAGTAGGTTAGGAAAATATTATGCATGGAGAGGGTAATAGTATATTTGAAATTGGATAGTATAGTACCATAGATAGAGGGGAAAATTAGTTTTTAGTAGGGGAGGGATTGTTTTTGGTGGGATGAAGTAATAGAAGTAGTTGGATGAGTCATTGCAAGGTGGAATGGGGGGGGTAAGTTGGAGCGTGGCAAGGGCATTTCCATTTGGAAGAAAGATGAGAGGACAGCTGAGAATTGAAATTTGTATGGTTAGGTAGGTTGCGTAGGTGTGTAGGGAGAGAATTCCACTGTTTAGCTAAGGAGTGGGAAAGCAGTAGATGGCCAGGAGGTCATGCAAGTTTGTAGACCTGAAGGAAATTTTGGTTTTTGGATGTGAGTGAGCAGATGGGAATGTAAGGTTTTAAGAAAGTAGCGAGAGCTGGGCAGTTGGCAGATTTAAAGATGAGCTTGTGGGCAATGGTGAGTTGTAGGTAACTGAGGTAGTTGGGTAGTTCAAGCTAGTTGTGGGTGAGGAGGGAGTGGCAGTGGTGCAATGAGTTTTTTGAATTGATTGCAGATTTGGAGATCTTGTGGTAGCAGGATTCAAGTTTGAACCGAAGGCCAAGATGGAGATTGGTGAAAAGAGGGGCACCGTACATAAGGGAGGGGAGTAAGAAGGTGGATGCAAGAGTTTGGCACCATACATAAGGGAGGGGAGTTGGAAGGTGGATGCAAGAGTTTGATGGGTAGAGGGGCTTAGGAGGTGGTTGTGCCTGTAAAAGAGACCTAACCTTTGGTGGATTTTCTTGATTGTGGAGTGGATGTGGATGTCAGATTTTAGTTCTTCATCAATAATGATGCCAAAAAGCTTGATGTTGGAACAATTTCAAGGAGGGAGTTTTGGCTCTGTGTGGTGAATGTGGATTTGTAAATGGAGTTTTTGGTAGGGGAGAAAACATTAGTTTGGTTTTATTTGCATTTAGTGCCAGATGGTTAGACTGCGTCCAGGTTTCTGATTTGGAGAAGGCTAGTTGGGTTTTTGCTAGGAGCTCGAACGGGGAGAAGGCAGAGCAGATGTTTGTTGAGTCATCTGTGTATTGGATGATATACAAGTCTGGGATGGATTGGTGGAAGTTGTTAATGAATAGGTTGAAGAGAAGAGGGCCAAGAGCAGAACCTTGTGGGACACCTGTGGGTGTGAGAAGGAAGGGGGGGTTGAAGTTTTCCATTGGACAGTTTGTTGGCGGTTGGACAAGTAGCTGGAAAACCAGGCGATGGTGGTGGGACAGAGTTGTAGGGTGGAGAGTTGGGATATAAGTAGGGTGTGTGAGATGGTGTCAGAGGCCTTTGACCGGTCTAGGAATAGTGTGGATATGAACTTGCCTGAGTCGCGTCATGGTTTATGGTTTCAAGAAAGGAAAGAAGGGCAGTCATGGTGCTGTGGCCAGGGTGGAAGCCATGTTGGGTAGGGGAGATGAGATTGTTTAGTGTTAGGTGTGCCATGAGTTGTGCTTGTATTGTTTTCTCTAGTATTTTAGAAAGAGGGGACAAGATGGCAGTAGGCCTGAAGTTGGTGGTATCAGTATTTTTGCCACCTTTGTGGAAGGTGATGATGTAAGCATGGTGCAAGATAGAAGGGACATATGCATCTTGTATGGCTCTGTTTTTAAGAATAGAGATGGGATAGGCAATACTGTCTGCAGTTTGTTTGAGGAATGTGGGTGGAAGGTTGTCGGATGCATTGCGACAGGGTTTGAGTTTGAGGAGAAGTCTTTTTATAGTGCTTATGGGGATGGGCTTAAGGCAGAAGGATGTGGAGGAAGGTTGATGATTGGGGTGGTGGTTGGGGCAGGAGGGGGTGGTAGTGGAGGAGGGGAGTGGGAAGGAGGCTGATAGTTTAGCTATGCAGTCTATGAAGAATGAGTTGAACTGGCTGGCTGTTTAAAGGTTGTAGAGGTTGGGGTCTGGGCAGGGGTTTTCTTTGTTTCCAGGATGCAGCATGGATGAGATGGAGTCCCAGAATTTTTTGGGATTTGTTGAGTGCAAGGACTGGAGTTTGGAGTAGTGGGCTTTGCGGTCTTTAATTATTAGTTTTTTTTTGCGGTGTTTCGTAGTTGCTTATACTCTAGGAGGGTGTTAGGGTTTTTATGTTTTTGATGTTGTTTCCATTTTTTGTCCCTTTGGCGAAAGGCTAGTGTAGTATCTTTTGATAACCATGGACAGGAATTGGATTTGATGCATTTGGTTTGAGGGGGGGCTTGCTGATTGAGAAGGGTTAGGAATGAGTGGTTAAAGTAGGAAACGGCATCATCTAGAGGAAGGGTTGTCAGTATGCTTTAAGCATTCAGAGAAAGACGGTTGAATGAGGAGAGGTTGTGGGTTTGGATGTAGTGGTGGTGTTTATGCAGTGGAGATGGGAGACCGTCGGTGAAGGCTGGTAGGTAATCGCTGAGAGGATCAGGTAATGTTTCGGCTTTGGTGATGAGATTTGGGCGAGTTGTTAGGATCCAGTCAATGATGGTACCAGAGGTGGTATCTTTATTTGGTCTGGTTGGAGATTGTATTAGTTGGGAGAAGTTGTACAGGTTGATTGTGTGGGACGGGGCTTCAGAGATAATGGTATTCTAGCTGATGTTGATATCACCGAATATATAGGTTTCATTTTTTTATATTGGAGGAGAACCAGGACAGGATGTTTTCAAGAGTTTTGATTATATCACCAAGGGGAATATAGAGGGCAGCAATACATATGGACTTGTGGTTGTTTATTTTTAGTAAACCTATTATAATTTCAGCATTGGCAAAGGTTGGTATTTTATTGGAGTAGAGAGTTATTGTATGGGAGGTGGGGTAAATTATTGCTACTCCACCTCCTTTTTTGTGGGCTCTGTTGCGAATGATTTGGAAACTTGGTGGTAGCATTTCACCATCTTTTATATAGGTTTTCAGCCAGGTTTCAGAAACAGCGGTAATGTTGGGGTGGTTATAAGAGAACCAGGCATGGAGGTTAGGGATTTTGTTTTTTAGGCTTAGTGCATTAAGTGTTGTAAGGGAAATGAACTTGTTTGGATTGAGTGGAGGGTTTGGTGAGATTGATGTTAGAGATGGGTCCGGAGTTGGGGTTTATGTCGCCGGCTAGTGAAAGAGAGATGTGGTGGAATAGAAGAATGAGGCAGTGTGTTGGGCAAGGGTAGCTTGGGTTGTGTGAAAGTTGTGATTTTCTGGTACCACATTTAAGAGGGGAGTACAGGGGGGGTTGGGTTGGGAGCAGTTTTGGTTTGAAGAATTAGATTGGGTTTAGAGGTAAGAGTGCATGTGAGATAGATGAGTAGGATGGGAAGTGAGGTTTGATGGTAAGATGTAGCGGAGTGTGTGTGAAAGTTATGACAAGGGTTGGGAAAAAGTGTATGTGGGTGTATGTATGTGTATATATATATATATATATATATATATATATATATATATATATATATATATATATATATGTGTGTGTGTGTCTAAAAAAAATACAATTGCAGTAGATGTATTTTATTTAATTATATGTCTGTGAATATAGCAGTAGATGTTTCTGATTTATTAATATTTTACATTATCTATATGTCTCTGGAGCTTTGTATGCAGGAATTATGGTTAATTTGCTATATTTTTCATACCCAGAACTTTATGTATTTAACCCAGATAGTCAGTTTAATATGTAATGATAAATTATATTTTTGTGTTTATCTTGATTTTGATTGTCAAGATAAAATTGGTTGCAGTTGTATAAGCTCATAGTGTAGCCTAGCAGCACTGAAAAATATGACATATACATACCCACATCAACATACACAATGCCTGGTACAGTACAGGTGGAAGACACCCATGCATAGCACGTATGCCAAACTTAGTACATTGCTGCAAGGAGGTTATGTCTGTTGTACATGTACAGAACATCACTGACAAATTGTGCTTATATCATCGCCTCATTTATGATTGGAATATTTTAAGGAATTTTTACTCTTAATCGATGCAAAGGCATGCACATAGTATACACTTCATTTGAGTGACTGTTGGCATATTCAATGGGGGACACCTACACAGCTTTTAGATCAGTGAATACAGTATTTGTGTGCATTATCCAAATATATCCTTGTCATCTTTCTATTTCATAGCCCTGAAACAAGAGTGCACATAGTTTGCATTACAGTTTACAGTCTTTTCTATGTCAGCATGGTACTGTCATTTGTTACCATATGTAATCATGCTGTGTTTGTGCATACTGCTGCTAGCACATTGTGTACAGTAATAGCGACTGCAGATATGTTCTTGATTATACGTTTTCGTAATCTATATGCACATGACTATGGCGTTGTCTTTTGTTGAGTAGTTACTACAGATACCTACCTGACAGCACTTGCATGCTGCAGAGATACTATGCATCAGTGTTGCACTTGATTGCATGACATTGTCATGTCTTCATGACCTCACTCATCAAGTTGTACTACAGTGTTGTTTCTGAGATATGCTTGTGTGTGATGACTGGGGCACACACATGTTTCTATAACATAGGTATGTCTTTGATGTGTTTGACTACAGATGTAAATGCAGACATTGCTGCTGTTTAGCAGTCACTGTAGGCAGGACACCTTAAGATAATTTTAATTTGTGTCTTCAATGTGGATGAGTGCTGAAATGTTTCAGTATGTATGTACAGTGATTTGACTTGTATCTTGTCCCATTTTTCTACCATCCTTTGTTTTGCACTGTAGAGTAGGGATGACTGTGTGACTTCTAGAAGCATTAATTATTACACATAACCAGCATTTTATTGTATGTCTTTCCAGGCAGTCATTTGAAGGGAGCTAGGGAGGTAGAGCATATGTGAAAACTGATATTCATTACTGAGGCCACCATATCTTTCACTTTCTTTACATCACACATCAGAGGTTTGTACTGAAAATGTCTTTTTGTTTGTGGGGCATGCTGGGAATGAAAGCAAATGGCATTTACTTTGTGCAGAAGAGTTATTGACATGGTTAGTTTTGGGGAGGCGGTATAGAAGTGTAAAGTAGCAGGAGGCAAGCATAAATTGTTATGGTCATCATTCTTTTACATTACTGACAAACATCAGAGCTGTAGCAAGACATTGGATTTTTTTTTGTGGAGGGGTGAGGAAGCATGCTGCATCTGAAAAAAACAGAGTACTGATTGCTGTTGAATAAAATTAGTTTGGTTTATTGGGGGCAGAATATGTCTTACAGCAACAAAATGAAATATGTTACTGTGGCCATTATATTTTTTCCTAAATCAGCGATAAGTAGAATGTATTTATCTTTTTTGGATGGTAGGTGGTGAGTAGGATCACGTCTGAATGATTATTGATTCCTTTTGGAGAGGAGTATCTGCCAAGTGCAAAATGACCATTATATTTATGTGATTTCTTCGCAGTCAAATGTAGTATACCTTCTTAGAAGGGACATATTCCAGTGAAGAGAGCATGTATGCATTTTGTACCCAAGTGTCTTATTGAGACGTCAGTGATTTTTACTGTAAACTGTCTTTGGGGAGCTGACATATAAAGTCCTCTGTCCATGGTAGTAAGTCCAATATTTCTGAGGGCTTTTGTTGTCAGTCTGTCACAATGCTTGGTTTCAGCCGAGGGATTATTTGTCTATTACAGAAAAGGTGTAATAAAACTAATGTCCAAAATGTGTGTATACTAAGCTTTCTTTGTATCAGAAGTAAAAATTGTCAGTATTTCACTAGAAAAAAATGCAAGTTTTCCATTGTAACAGGTTGTGGCTGTGGTGCCATGCTTTGAAGAGGCTGAAGCTATGGAGTCAGATTGCGCTGGAAGCTCTAAGTCAAGAGTTGTAGTCTTAAGTGTATTTTATATCTGAAGGTCCTGTTATTACCTGATGGTTTCATAATGGAATATAAAAGGAGTATAAAGGTATAGTCTTTCAAAGACAGACCCCAGTGGCTTTAGTTCATATGCCTTTATTATGAGTGTGGCATTTTGCATTATAATTGATTTTCATTTTGGGTGCTGTGATGATTTTCTCCTTTGCATGCTGAATACAGCAGTGGTCTGAGACGGTTCATTATTATGTTGTCAGTATGTCAGATGTAAAAAATCAGATTTATTTCCTCTGTATACATTTCTTTGGAGTAATGACCCCCCCCCCCATTAGACTTGTGCAGTAAAACTGCATTATAAGATAAATACATTATATGTGTGTTGACAAATGGAACCATTCAGTAAGTGTATTTTGCAGCTGAAAGTCAAGGATATATTATTCTGGAAAAAATGGTGTAATTCTTCATATGATTACAGAGAAGTGTTCCTTTATTCTTGGTATCCCCAGTAATTTTATATGGTCATTTGGATAGTCTGGTTTCCCATTCATTTTTCACAAATTTATGTTTTGCGTTTTTTCAAGCTGACAAATTCATTATGCTTGTCAGTCATATCACTGGTATGCTGTTATAAAGTGAGACTCAAAATAATACCCTTGTACAAGAAAGTATAATATTTTTTGTTATTTTTATATGTTGTAGCAAATAATGCATGTTTTACATGCTCTTAGAGGCATGCTTTCACATTTTGTCAACTGTCCTTAAAAACCCAACACATTGTAAAACAAAAAAAAAAAAAGTCGGGATCGTCAAGGGTCTTATCCAGAAACTGTCATAAGAATATACTGGATCAATTGGGAGATAAATTGTCACTTGAAGTTAGGGTAGAATTAAAGCAGTAATGGCTTTTGTAAAATTGACAAAAGAGTACCGCTTTTTGCAAAGCAGTCAGCTGAAAACAACTGTGAAACTTTCAGTTCTTACATGTAAAATAAACAAAAGCTGTCAAAAGTGTAAATAATGTTGGTGTGATTTTCAGACCCAAAAGGAGCACATGTTTCTGTATAAAATGAATCTTTACCTTCTTTGTATATGTTGAAGCATAAAATGATATTACCAACATGATTTTTTCATTAAAAATGAAATGCTCCTTTGTCTTGTGATGTCTTATAGGTAATTGTCAGAAACATTCCCTATCTAAACTGTTCTAAGACATTAAGCAGATTTTGAGTTACATTTTTTGCAAAAGGCTGCAGTTATGTGTGTTTTTATATGTTGCATGTAACAGAACTGAGTACTGTTGTAGATTTTTTTAAATAATATGCACTTCCTTAAAGTTTGCACAGATGATTTACTTATACAGATTCTTCATATGTGCTGTAAAACTTGCTGTGGTCAGGTCAACTTCAGTGTAACTGTTTGGTAGGTTATCATAACATGTATGCAAATTATGCCAGTATGGAAAAGGACTGTGATTTGACATAGGTGATCAAAAATCTGTCGCAGGAGTACACTGAAACAGCTGACAGTGTGTATGTTAAGTGTGCTGTTTGACAAGAGTTACCTACTTCCACTGCTAAACCACTCTGCACAGTGATGTGCAACTGAATCTGTATTACTGCATTTCATTCCTGCTGTCTTAAAGCAGCCACGAGTGATCTTCTGTCCACATACCCCCACACCATTGATCTACTTTTTACACACCCCTGTGATGGTCTGTTTACAGACTACACCCCCCTTTTGCAAATTCCTGGATCCACCACTACTTGTGGCATGCTATAATAGCACCAAGACTACACACCCGGTGTTCATTCTGACTGGGCCCAAGTAATAGTGCAGAGGATGGTAGGTGGTGAGTAGGATCCGTCTGAATGATTATTGATTCCTTTACAGAGGAGTATCTGCCAAGTGCCATGACCATTATATTTATGTGATTTCTTAGCAGTCAAATGTAGTATACCTTCTTAGAAGGACGCCAGATATTTCCAGTGAGCATGTATATGCATTTTGTACCCAGTCTAATGTATTGAGGCGTCACAGTGATTTTTAAACTGTCTTTGGGAGCTGACATATATAAAGTCCTCTGTCCATAGTAAGTAAGTCCAATACTTTCTGAGGGGCTTTTGTTTTGTCAGTCTGTCACAATGCTACTTTAGTTTCAGCCCGGGATTATTTGTCTATTACAGAAGAGGTGTAATAAAACTAATGTCCAAAATGTGTGTATACTAAAGCTTTCTTTGTATCAGAAGTAAAAATTGTCAGTTATTTCACACCAGAAAAAAATACAAGTTTTTCCCATTTGTGGCTAACGTGGTGCCATAACTTTGAAGGAACGACTATGGGTCAAGATTGGCTTTTTGGCTGGAAGCTCCTAAGTCAAGAGTTGTAGTGAAGTGTTATTTTTATATCTGAAGGTCCTGTTATTGTACCTGAATTGGTTTCCATAATGGAATATAAAAAGGGTAGTAAAGGTATAGTCTTTCAAGAAGACAGACCCCGAGTGGTAACTTTAGATTTTCTAATATGCCTTTATTATGGGTGTGTTGCATTTATAAAGAATTGATTTTTTCATTTTGGGTGCTGCTGATGAGTTTTCTCCTAACTGCATGCTTTGGAATACAGCAGTGGTCACAAGGGCAGTTCTATTATGTTGTCAGTATGGATGTAAAAATCAGATTTATCTCTGTATACATTTGCTTTGGATAATGACCCCATTAGGCGTGAAACTGCATTACTCCGAATAAATACATTATATGTTGGCTCCGACTGGAACTCCATTTCAGTAGTATGGCTGCAGCTGAGAAGTCAAGGATATATTCTGGAAAAAATGGTGTCACCCTTATGATTACAGAGAAGTGTTCCTTTTATTCTTGGTATCCCGAGTAGATTTTATATGGGTCATTTTGGATAGTTCCTGGACATTCGACTTTTCATATGTTTTGCGTTTTTCAAGCTAATGGTCCATTATGCTTGTCAGGTCATTATCACTGGAGTATGCAAAAGTGGAGACTCCAAAATAATACCCTTGTACAAGAAGAAGTACTTATAATGATTTTTTGTTATTTTATATATTTGCTTAGCAAATAATGCATGTTTTACATGCTCTTAGAGCATGCTCATATTTCACATTTTGTCAACTGTCATAAAAACCCAACACATTGTAAAACAAACAAAAAAAAAAGTCAGGATCGTCAAGGGTCTTATCCAGAAACTGTCATAAGAATATACTGGATCAATTGGAATAAATTATCACTTGAAGTTAGGGTAGAATTAAAGCAGTAATGGCTTTAAAATTGACAAAGTACGCTTGCAAAGCAGTCAGCTGAAAACAACTGTGAAACTTTCAGTTCTCTTACATGTAAAATAAACAAAAGCTGTCAAAAGTGTAAATAATGTTGGTGTGATTTTCAGACCCAAAAGGAGCACATGTTTCTGTATAAAATGAATCTTTACCTTCTTTGTATATGTTGAAGCATAAAATGATATTACCAACATGATTTTTTCATTAAAATTGAAATGCTCCTTTGTCTTGTGATGTCTTATAGGTAATTGTCAGAAACATTCCCTATCTAAACTGTTCTAAGACATTAAGCAGATTTTGAGTTACATTTTTTTGCAAAAGGCTGCAGTTATGTGTGTTTTTATATGTTGCATGTAACAGAACTGAGTACTGTTGTAGATTTTTTTAAATAATATGCACTTCCTTAAAGTTTGCACAGATGATTTACTTATACAGATTCTTCATATGTGCTGTAAAACTTGCTGTGGTCAGGCTTCAACTTCAGTGTAACTGTTTGGTAGGTTATCATAACATGTATGCAAATTATGCCCAGTATGGAAAAGGACTGTGATTTGACATAGGTGATCAAAAATCTATCGCAGGAGTACACTGAAACAGCTGGCAGTGTGTATGTTAAGTAAAAAGTGCGGTTTTGACAAGAGTTACCTACTTCCACTGCTAAACCACTCTGCACAGTGATGTGCAACTGAATCTGTATTACTGCATTTCATTCCTGCTGTCTTAAAGCAGCCACGAGTGATCTTCTGTCCACATACCCCCACACAATTGATCTACTTTTTACACACCCCTGTGATGGTCTGTTTACAGACTACACCCCCCTTTTGCAAATTCCTGGATCCACCACTACTTGTGGCATGCTATAATAGCACCAAGACTACACACCCGGTGTTCATTCTGACTGGGCCCAAGTAATAGTGCAGAGGATTGTTCTGAATTTAAATAGGTCACAGAATTAAAATGTCTGAAGGTGTTTAAACTCTTAACAGAAAAAGCAATGTCTTTTGGCTTTTCCTGGTTAGGGGTCACCACAGCAGATCACAGGTCCGCAGATTGATTGGCAGTGGTGTTTTTATGGTGTTGAGTTGCCAGCCCGGCGCCCAACCTTCACAGAAGGCACACACATACATGTGCACACATGCACCTACGTGCATGTCTTTCAAACTCATTTGACCACAGAGAGGACATGCAAACTCTGCACAGAAGGAGCTCCAGCCAAGAACTGAAACGGAGAACCTCTTGCTGTGAGGTGACAATGCTAACTGCTCCACCACTGCATACTTAGAAACTCTTAACAGAAAAATTACTTTAAATTTAAGTGACTGTATCTAAAGAAAAAAATACTTTTCAAGCCTAGGAGTCGGGAAGAGATGGAGACATTGAAAGACATCATTCAGAAGAGGGCTGACAATGCTCATAGAAGAAAGAAATCCATGCCCTTAAATTCTGCTAATGAGCAACTTGTCAGTAAGCTTCATGGAGACAGGTATATACACTGCAGGCATGCCTCAAAAGAAGGAGCTGACACTAGCCACCAGAGGAGCTTCCATAAACATTAATGCTGCAGAAGTATATAATAGGCCATTATGTCAATAGCTACTGCCTGTAGTCTGAGGGTAATATTGGAGGTAAAAGACATACTGTATGCAGACTGGTCTGTCCATTCTCCATCAGGACAGTCACACTGCCCATTGTGCTCCACAAGAGCAAACAAACCTGTCTTTGCTCTTTCACTTCTACCACTCCCTGCCTGTCTCCTTCTGTGCTGAGGTTGCTAATTGAACCTCAGCTGTTTGGGTCACTGTAAGATATCCGTCTCTCTGTGCCATGGAGCCAGGCTGTATGTCTCTCAGTTTGTCATTTGGTTGTAAACATTCACTTACTAGATGTACTTCCAAAGTGTCATCTTCATGGAAACATTCAACAGCATAGTCAGCCTTGCACATACACTAACTAGGCAGTCACTTTTGGAGCCCTTTTGCTAGGGGTAACTTTCTGACTTGTATTTGTTTTGTTGTTTTTTTCCATTTCTGTACTTGAAAAAAATGACTAAATGAATGTCAGAAAGAAGGATCTAGCTGAAGGGTGTCATGGGGAGAGGTGCTTCTTTTCTACTTATTGGCATGTGACAGCAAGGTGAAAAAAAAAATCTCTGACCTGATTGGTCAGGTTCACTCCACCTGACTAATCAATTCACAGACATTTTTACTCCTTCCTGTTGCACACTAGCGAGTAGAAAACCCATGCTTATTAAACAATGAATAGACTGAGGCATTATCTTTGAACAGTAACAGTAAGAGCAGCCACCAAAAGTATGACTTTTTTTCCCTTAAATTTGCAGGACAAAGCGATAGGTGCTCTGTTTACCCTATAAATGTGTCCACTTCCAGTGTTTCCCTGATTTCACAATATTCCTATTCCTCACAGCCACCTCTGATTTGATGGAATCTTTCTAGTATTGCTTATTGCTTGATATTTTCCCCTGCTTCTTGTAAAAGCATTCATTTTTTGCTAAATAGCTGAGGATTACAGTCAGCAATGCCAGACATTGTTCAGAAAGTAAGTTAATGTTGAAACCTGTTCTGTTAATTTTTAAGGTATATGCAGTCAGTCCTAGACATTAGTTTTGTGCTTCTTATTTAGAAAATTCACATTGGTGCAAAATTATGTGGTTCTGTTAACTTTTAAGTGAATTAGAGTAATAATTAAAAATGTCCACAATTTTGAGCCTTCATCCTTCACCTTCAGTTATTTTTTTTTCTTTGTCTCTGACTCTCTTACAATTGGGAGCTGTGAATGCCCTTAGATGGTCTCTGTTTTGGATTTTCATCATAAAATTTGGGTTTTTTTGGGGAAGTTGTGGGGAGGATGCAGTTGCTTAAATTATGATGAATGCTGTATAAATCTGCTATTTTGTCAATTCTCCAGGTATAACTATCTTTTATCAAAAATTAAACACAGATAAGCACTTTTGCCCTAAAACTAATGGACTTCATCAGAATTATTAATCACAGTACAGACTTCCTTTTATATCAGTGTGGTCACTGGTTAATTAATTATTAAAGCACAGACTTTCATTTAAAGGAACACTGATACATATTTAAAAAAAAACACACACACACAGTGAAATCAAATAAACTTAATAAAAACATTGTGTAATAATTTAAAGTAAAAAATGGAAAACACTGACCGAAGAAACAAGATAAACATTAAAATATCTGCGTTCTTAAATTTAATGTAGGTTGAATGGATATGTTTTCATTAATACCTGGGGGTTCATTTATTTTTACAACTTTTATCTTTTATAAAAAATACAGTTTTTAACTGTATACAGTGGTGTCCAGTTCTCTAGGTATGTAAAACCAAGCTTTAAAATGTGTCCCTGATTTTGTGCTTCTTTCTCAAATAGTTTGGGCTTTGTCATTGATTGTTTCTCTAAAAAGTTGAGAGAGCCTTCTTTATTATTATTTTGTATGAGTTGCATGTATGGGGTATGCTCAAACAAGATTGTATACAATTACTGGGGCCATCTGGAGGGAAATGAACTGATGTTTACATTTTGATTCTTGCTTTGTGAGATTGATATGATTTGTGTTGTGCGACTTGGACTACTATATGGAACAAAGGTTGAAATTTATTTGAAAGTTGAAATTCATTGCATAGCCTTCGTTTTATTATAATCAGACACCTGAAGTGTGACAGAAGTGGCTTTAACTGCTGGGTATTGGGTAGGAGCTTTCTCTGAATGGAAGTATCTGAGCCTCTTGTCATTTGCACAGTTTAAATAGTCACTGATCTGGTTTGAAAGACTAGTGTGCATTTGTGTTAAATAAGATAGAATTCTTAATTATTTGACCATTATTTATTTCACTGAGGTGTACACACTAAAGTTCAAATAATTTAGCAGTATGAAGACCATTTTTGGATGTAAGTGACTTACTCCTGATGCTGTTTAAAAACTGTAGTCACTGATTAGGCATGGCCGGAGTTGTATCCAGCAATGTATTTGCTAGAAGTAGTGTAAAGTCGTATTGCTATGGACGAGTGGTTGGTTAGGGAAAATGGTGTGTGTTTGGAGGTTGCAGTGTATTTAAGTATAACAAGTTGGCCATAATTTCTTTCACCTTCCGTCTCAAGCTTTAGCATTGCACACAATAAATGATGATCTTTGGTTGACTAGTACAAGCAGGATGTATGTGAAAGTAACTGATCATTGGCATAATGGTGCAGTGAGTATTGTTGCCATCTTGCTGCATATAGCCCTTGTTGAGCTTTTTGTTTTGGTTTATCCATGTGATGTGGTTTTCTTCAGCACTCCAAAAGTGAGGCGTAAGTGAATTGACAGTGTTCCATTTTGCCTGTAGGTAACTGCACTGCTGTGTGCGTGTGCTCGAGTGTAAATAAAAACAAGCAAACAAAGGAAAAAAAAAAAAAAAAAAAAAATATATATATATATATATATATATATATATATATATATAGCGAGAGAGAGGTGTGTGTGTGTAGATTATATACATGTGTGTGTGCATATATATATATATATATATATGTGTGTGTGTGTGTATTATGTATATATGCACATGTAAAAGTGTGTATATATAGATTATATAAACACATACATACCTGTGTGTGTGTGTATGTGTGTGTGTATATATATATATATATATATATATATATATATATATATATATATATATATGAATACATGCACACACACACACACACACACACACACGTGCTGTATAGTGTCGGGGTGTGGCTTTATTGGTCTGAATGTATCCACAAAAACTTAAAAAGTAAAAAGTCATAGGCAGTTCGAAGCCATGTAGCTGAAACTCTCAATGTCTTAAGGAGTCCTTTGCATATATCCCATTGGCCTCTATCATGGGGAGGTTTAAGGTTTTTAGTCACAAATTTACCCTGGCATTGGTTGATAAGGCCCTTCTGGAGAAAGGTGTTATGACATAAGGGGGGATACTGGCAAGGTTTGAATAGTCATAAGACTTAATGGCCTTGAAACATCTATGAAATCTTGGAATAGAACAAGGATGGTCTCCTGCTCCACATTTAGTCTTTCTGGATAATTTGCAAGGTAAACTGTTAATGTATGAACTCCCAGGTCTTAATTGATCCCTTCTTTATGTTGTTGTGTCTTTCGGCTTTTCAGGTTAGCTGCCACAGCGGAACTCCGGTCCGCTAATGATTGGCAGTAGATTTTCACGAACGCCGAGGTGCCAGCTCGACGTTCAGCGAAGGCACGCCCATTTACGCTTGTCTTCCGAACGTCCACACAACCGCGGGGAGGACATGCAGACTCCACACATAAGGCACTCCCTGCACTCCAGCCGAGAATCGAACGAGAGAGCCTCTTGCTGTAAGGCAACACCGCTACCGCTGCACCACCGCGGATCCCTTCTTTATAATTAAGTGAAATAAATTAGCACATTTTCCTTTGTCATTATATCCTGAACTCTAGTCTAGGCCTCCGCATGTTGACTGGGAGTATTGTTGCTAATTCTTATGTTTCAACTGACTGATTCCTAAATGCTAAATACCAATCTCTTTGTATTATGTTTGAGAATAGATATGCCAAGGTTCAGAAAAAAGAATCAACAAAGCCAGAGAGGCTGAGTTTCTGGTTGATGCCCTTAGCATGGAAAGTAACCCTGTTCTATAAATAGGGACTTGACTGCTCTAGAAATCTGGCTGACATTCACCAGTAGCTACATCTTATTCATTTATGGAATGCACTGTGCAGTAATTTCACGTCCTATTGTTTGAACATCTTCTTGTTATTTTTGAGAGTGTCATCCAGCTGTATCTTTTCCTCTTCAAAATTACCCAGCTACTACTTCCCCAGCATTCTGGATTCTCTGAATGAAGTCAGACAGTTGGATGATGTATGGAAGTTCCTTTTGGGTACTGTTGAGAGTGTTAGTCATTTCCCTTTTGTATTGTCTCAGTCCGCCATGGTTTCTACTGGTTCAAAAAGCTAAACTCGACACTAGCTTATCTTTTTGTAGTCATTATACACTGGTCTTTGTTTCTAGCTTGATATTTATCTTAAACCTGGATAAGTGCGTGGTCACCTATTGTAGGTTTAGCCTGTGATGCCATATAATAAGAACCTCGTGAAGGTTAACCAGTAGTTCAAGGGAAGATGGCTGTAGGGAGGTAAATTAATTTGGGAGATATTATGAACAGGAGTATTATCAGCTTGATTATGCTAGAGGAAGCAGAGTTGGAGTTGAAGGAGGAAAAAAAAGCAAATAAGGCATACAGAAGATTATGCATCATGTCAGTGTTTAGTTTGGCTTTGTTAAAAGTTTGTGAGTGACCGTGGATTCAGTTGATGAATTAATTGGATCCCATCCATTCATCTTATTGAAATTTGGAATGTGACCCTAGAGTTTTACATTGATATGTTGGGAAGATTGCTCCTTAAGCAGAGGAAGTGCCAACTTGATTTTCGATGACTTCTTATCCCTGAATCAAGACTTGTTGATATTTTGTTGTATAACTGTATCTTTTGAAAAGGGGTATTAAATAAGGAGTTTTTCTTTTTGAGAAAAAAAAGCAGGTCATAGAGAGCTGGGTTTGATATAGATTAGAAGGCAAGACATCAATGGTGGGTCACCAGAAAGGAGTCTCTGGGCCCCAGTGCAAATAAGGACAGGCTTTTTTACTATGTCTGAATAACAGTTCTTTAAATCGAGGATTTTAGGAGGAGGTTGTAGAAATTGTTTGGGGTCTTCTAGATGAAAGTTGTTTAGAGTTGTACATGCTTAGTGGAGCATTGCATTCTGTAATAGAGTGCATGAGAGCAGAATAAAAGGGAATTGTGATTGATTGGGATCTCTGTGTGATCAGATGAGATAAAAGAGAGGTTGAATGACTTTCTGGTGGTACTAATGGATATGCTGATTTAAGGACAGCTCATTTTGTGCACCAAGTTCCTAGATTTCAGATCATGGTGTCAAACTCTAATGTGAAGATTTCCATTTATTTTGATACAATTGTTCAGGACTAATAGTTATATCAAAGATGCACGTTAATCCCTACACATTATGTTTAGGGTGAGATCATTGATTAGTATATTAGTTATTAGATGACATTATTATCTTGTTTGGAGTGCTAAGTAACTATGAAAGTGAGTTTAGGAAGTTTGCTAACTTGCAGTCCGTGGTTAGTCTTTTTGGATTGTTTAGATGCAGGATTTACCGAAAAGAATTGGAAATGTTTTAATTTGTTTTGAATTGCATTTTTTCATGTTTTGTTTTGGCGTAAAACCTGACCTGAAAGAGGTTGTATTCTATTTGGGTTTTTGATTAAGTGATGGATGTGTCTGTTAATAAGATAATTGTCATTTCTTAGTTTTTGGAAGTTGGTACGGTCTAGGGGTGTCTTGGTAGTACGCCATTTATTCCATGCTTTGTTTCTAGCTTTGATTTTGGCTGTGGAGTCTTTTGGTAGCCATGGTGCTATGAGAGCTTTTGTTTTGATTAACCGTTTGGGGGCATGTGTGTCAAGTATGTTTAGAAATGTGGAGTTAAATTTTATTACAGCTTCTTCTAGTGGGAGGTGTTTTAGGATTGACCAGTTACGGGACTGCAGCTCATTTCGGAATCTAGTGATGTCAAAATGTTTGGTGCTTCTAACAGTCCTGAGTACAGGGAGGTGGCAGCTACCACTTTTGCTTTTACCATATAAGTAATGAGGTGATCACTGAGCTCATTAGTAATAGTCCCAGATTTATAAGTTCGGGTTTATGGTTGGTAGTATCCAGTCTAGGATACTTTCTTTTTGTTGTTGCTGCCAATTCTAGTAGAGGTGGTAATATTTTGTGAGAAGCCATGGAGATTGATATTGGTTGGGTCTGTCTCTGACACACATTGATTCCAGTCAATGTTGACATCTCCCAAATTATGGTTTCTTGTGGGAAGTTATTTGTCAGCCAACTTAGAGTGTTCTCAAGAGTGTCAGAGTTGTTCCCAGGGGGAATATAGATTACGATTAGGTTAATACTTTTTTCTTTATTTAGTTGTAGTTTTAGGGTTGTTAATTCTCGTTGGGTATTTGCGGTGGCTGAGTGGGGTGTAGGGTAGCGTTGAGTGTGCTTTTGAAGAGCACAGCAGTACCACCACCTCTTTTGAGGCGATCGGTCCTGTATATGTTGTAGCCAGGTGGCAGGATTTCGTTATCTTTGGTCTCTGGTTTGAGCCAGGTTTCTGTGAGACACATAATGTCAGGGAGGTAAGTTGCTAAAGAGCATGTAGATTATGAATTTTATTATTTAGGCTTCTAATATTAAGGTGGCAAATAAGAAGGGAGTCAGGAGGTCTTGGAAACAAGGATGTTTTATTTGCACTGTCATTTGATGGAGGGCCTGGGTTTGGATATATGTCTCCATCTATATTTATGTTTTTTCTAAGATACATTATTAGCTTCATCAGTTTATGTAGTAGTTTATCTATGTTTTTGGACTTGGGGTAGATTATGTTTGGTTTATAGGAGTAGTGGAAGTGAGTAAGCGGTGTTTTGTTGATTAGGTAGTGAGTAGAGTGATTAGTGTTGATCAGAAATGTGGGAGTACTAGTTTGGTACTTTGGATAATGAAAACCTGGGTGTGTCTGGGACTCGTATATAGTTAGCAGGTATAGTGTGATAAGAATTGGTAGGGTGAGAGTTACAGTTTTTTGGGCTGGTATAGTGATATGGGGTGTTAAGGACTTGATACTGTTGCTTGATTGGTTATAAGATAGTTAGTGTAGGTGGTTTGGTATTGGTTGGGGGAGAGGCGGGGTGGGGAGTGAGGCAGTGTGATTTGTGAGCCTAGTGGACTTGGAGGGGCAGTGAAAGAGGTGGGCCAAGAGTTTTGAGTGGCTAGAGATAAAGGAGGGGTGTGGTTAGTTAAGTATAAATATAGGGGTACTGGGGGCGGGTGGGATACGGAGGCAGGGTGGGGCGCAGAGCGAGCCAATTTGTATAGTGTCGGGGTGTGGCTTTATTGGTCTGAATGTATCCACAAAAACTTAAAAAGTAAAAAGTCATAGGCAGTTCGAAGCCATGTAGCTGAAACTCTTAATGTCTTAAGGAGTCCTTTGCATATATCCCATTGGCCTCTATCATGGGGAGGTTTAAGGTTTTTAGTCACAAATTTACACTGGCATTGGTTGATAAGGCCCTTCTGGAGAAAGGTGTTATGACATAAGGGAGGATACTGGCAAGGTTTGAATAGTCATAAGACTTAATGGCCTTGAAACATCTATGAAATCTTGGAATAGAACAAGGATGGTCTCCTGCCCACATTTAGTCTTTCTGGATAATTTGCAAGGTAAACTGTTAATGTATGAACTCCCAGGTCTTAATTGATCCCTTCTTTATGTTGTTGTGTCTTTCGGCTTTTCCCGGTTAGGGGTTGCCACAGCGGAACTCCGGTCCGCTAATGATTGGCAGTAGATTTTCACGAACGCCGAGGTGCCAGCTCGACGTTCAGCGAAGGCACTCCCATTTACGCGTGTCTTTCGAACGTCCACACAACCGCGGGGAGGACATGCAGATTCCACACATAAGGCACTCCCTGCACTCCAGCCGAGAATCGAACGAGAGAGCCTCTTGCTGTAAGGCAACACCGCTACCGCTGCACCACCGCGGATCCCTTCTTTATAATTAAGTGAAATAAATTAGCACATTTTCCTTTGTCATTATATCCTGAACTCTAGTCTAGGCCTCCGCATGTTGACTGGGAGTATTGTTGCTAATTCTTATGTTTCAACTGACTGATTCCTAAATGCTAAATACCAGTCTCTTTGTATTATGTTTGAGAATAGATATGCCAAGGTTCAGAAAAGAATCAACAAAGCCAGAGGGCGAGTTTCTGGTTGATGCCCTTAGCATGGAAAGTAACCCTGTTCTATAAATAGGGAGTTCTGACTGCTCTAGAAATCTGGCTGACATTCACCAGTAGCTACATCTTATTTATTTATGAATGCACTGTAGTAATTATCCTATTGTTTGAACATCTTCTGTTATTTTTGAGAATGTCATCCAGCTGTACTTTTCCTCTTCAAAATTACCCCCCCGCTACTACTTCCCCAGCATTCTGGATTCTCTGAATGAAGTCAGACAGTTGGATGATGTATGGAAGTTCCTTTTGGTGCTGTTGAGAGGTTAGTCATTTCTTTGTATTGTCTCAGTCTCATGGTTTCCTACTGGTTCAAAAGCTAAACTGACACTAGCTTATCTTTTTGTAGTCATTATTACTGGTCTTTGTTTCTAACTTGATATTTATCTTAAACCTGATAAGTGCATCACCTATTGTAGGTTTAGCCTGTGATGCCATATAATAAGAACCTTTGAAGGTTAACCAGTAGTTCATAAGATGGCTGTAGGAGGTAAAATTAATTTGGGAGATATGAACAGAGTGTTATCAGCTTGGATTATGCTAGAGGAAGAGAGAGAGCAGGAAGCTGAAGGAGGAAAAAAAAGCAAATAAGGCATACAGAAGATTATGCATGTCAGTGTTTAGTTTGGCTTTGTTAAAAGTTTGTAGACCGTGATTCAGTTGATGAATTAATTGGATCCCATCCATTCATCTTATTGAAATTTGAATGTGACTAGAGTTTTACATTGATATGTTGGGAAGATTGCTCCTTAAGCAGAGGAAGGCAACGGACGATGACTTTATCCCTGAATCAAGACTTGTTGATATTTTGTTGTATAACTGTATCTTTGAAAGGGGTATTAAATAAGGAGTTTTTCTTTTTGAGAAAAAAAAGCAGGTCATAGAGAGCTGGGTTTGATATAGATTAGAAGGCAAGACACAGGTCACCAGAAAGGAGTCTCTGGGCCCCAGAAAATAAGGACAGGCTTTTTACTATGTCTGAATAACAGTTCTTTAAACGAGGGATTTTAGGAGGAGGTTGTAAATTGTTTGGGGTCTTCTAGATGAAAGTTGTTTAGAGTTGTACATGCTTAGTGGAGCATTGCATTCTGTAATAGAGTGCATGAGCGCAGAATAAAAGGGAATTGTGATTGATTGGGATCTCTGTGTGATCAGATGAGATAAAAGAGAGGTTGAATGACTTTCTGGTGGTACTGTGGATATGCTGATTTAAGGACAGCTCATTTTGTGCACTAAGTTCCTAGATTTCAGATCATGGTGTCAAACTTAATGTGAATTCCATTTATTTGATACTGTTCAGGACTAATAGTTATATCAAAGATGACGATCCTACACATTATGTTTAGGGTGAGACCGTGATTAGTATATTAGTTATTGATGACATTATTATCTTGTTGGAGTGCTAGTAACTATGAAAGGGAGTTTAGGAAGTTTGCTAACTTGCAGTCCTATGCAGATTTAGTTAGCCAAAGATTTTTGTATATGTGTGTACTTCAAATAGATTGCAGAGAAGATTTAACCCAGAAAAGAACCTTGGAGAATGCTTCTGTTTAAATGTTGCTTTTTCGAGAAATTAGCATTTATTCCAGTCATGCGTTTTCTGTTTTTGCAGCCAGTTAACAATCCAGTAACCTAGAAAGAGGTTGATATTTAGTTGGGTAATGTATTTGATACCAAAGTGGGAATGCTGGCTTAAGTCCAAATAAACAGAGTAGAAGGAAAGCCCTTCATCTCTTTGTTTTTGCTAATCAGAAAGTGAAACTTTGTAAAGCTCATTTTCAGAGAAAGACCTGGGGGGAAAAAGCTGTACAGCGGTTAACAAAGCTACAGTTGTTTTACAAGAAAAAAATTACATGCTTAAGGCTTTGTGACTTTTTAAAAAGTTAAGATTAAGACATGATTTACTATTAACAAAGCCAGTGTGCAAAGGGTCTAGAGTCTGCATATTTTATATGCCCTTATTGATTAAGCTTTACAGCAGTACATTCCATGGTTTTACAGATAAGTCTAGTGTGACTGATGGGCCCATAAGTACCTTGGTTAGCAGATGGGGCTCCCTTTATTGAGGAGGACAGCCTTGCTTTTTCTATTCTTCAGGTGCATATTCTATGGGGAGACTTTGAAACATTTAGGAGAAGGATAGCTAAATGTTGACACTAAGCTTACTAGTAAGCAGTTGGATATGTTGTCTGGCCCCTAGAATGTGTTACCTTTCTTTGTTTTTGAGGTGGTAATTTGAAACCTGGTCAGTATCAGTATGAGAGTTTGGCCATAGCTGGTATGGGAGGACTGTGGTTATAGTAGGTGAAGTAAAATTAGATGTTCATCATATTGATAACTGTTACAGCAGCCTTAACTGTATGGGTTTTATTCTGTCAAGATATAACAGCCAGCTTCCAAAGCATCAGGGCACCTTCTACAAGCTCAAATCATTCGGTTTGAGTGCCAAGACCTTCAGAACTTTCCTGCTGCTAAAGAGAGCACTCCTCTGCAGGCTTTCAAGGATCATCATTTGGCTTGTGCTGTTCCATTGCTGGGCATATTAGTTCCTTTGAGGACAAACCTTCAACATTTAAAAATTTAATTGCACTTTTCTGATTAGCAAAGTTATTTTTCTCCTGGGAGTTTGTATTTTAATGGACTGTCTTGAGACTTCCCTGTACCTGTAACGGAAGCATACTTTTTTCATGTCAGTTTAAAAGTTGTTAAAAACAGTTGAAAATGGTGTCTGTGATGTATAATGTTTGCAGCTAAAGTGGTGTCAATGTTTGTTTTTCATTTATATAACTGCAAAATTCTCTGTGTCATACATGATAATAAAGATGTTTGTTGAAAAAAAAAAAAACAGTTGAAAACTATTTTTATCTGAAAAAAATTGTGTTTATTTTACTATTTGGATCTGGAAAATCAGTAAGGTTGCAAGTAGTGACACAGACATCCTCCATTTAAGACTGCAAAGGAGGAATTGAGAAAGGTTCTGGAAATTCCATTTGTAATAGCTCATTTTTTGAGTGACTGCGAAACCTCAGTGTTTTCGTAAGTGTGTAGTGGGCTAATGACCACTAGGCCCTTTTTAAGCCGAGCCATGCATACAAAGTCTCTGACAAGTACTTGGACCCTTGATAAGGAGCTTAGGAGGTGAAACATGTACAAGCAGGAGCTTAGAAGATGAATCATTTACAGGCTGCCTATGGTGCCAAAACAGGGATACATTTCCTGTTCCCCATCCCGTTGCCCAAGTTATACTTGAACTGGGTTAGGGAGGACCTGTTCTTCACATAGATAAAGAGCCTGTTTCAGAGAAGGGGTAGTCTCTGGATCACATACCTGTCCCTCCAGCAGGTCCTGTTTATATCACTGGCAAAGTTTAAGTCTTTAGAATGGTAATTCTGGTGCTACTTGTTTTGTAGATATGCAGGAGGTCCATCAGGGTGGGGTCCAACAATGGCTTGTATGCCAGGCATAGATCTCCCCTCAGCAGCTTGTAGGAGACAGAATACAAGGTTAGGAATTTGAGGTGGTCTGCGTAGGACATGTTACTCACACCCTGTATTCTTTTAGTGAGGAACCTCTGTGGATGTTTTAGTTGGATGTGCCTGGCTAGGTAATTACTAAAGGGGACAATTTACTCAGTAATAGGTCTGATGGATGCTGAATGTAGTGGAACACTGATCAAGTTGTACAACATAGAATTGATTTCCTTACTGCTGTAGACACATGATGGTCAAAGATTAGATTTCTGTCAAGATGTGTACCCAAGTCCCCAACTACTAGGTCATCTCTTAGGGTTGTGCTGTTAATATAAGTGGGTGACTTCCCAAAGGATATTGTTATGCATTTCCTGGCATTTAGTTTTAGAGCACGACTGACATAAGTTTCGTCTTTGTCAGCCCTTCCTAGAGAAAATTCATGTCTGTGAGGATTCTGTGACCACTCCTAATATTTAATCGTCTGCACATTTGGTCATCCAGAGGCCTTTGATATTGGCCTTAACTTCAGAGAAGTACATGCCACAAAGAAGCAGTTGCAGGACTGATCCCGATGGACTCTGCCTGTGACTGGCCTCGTTGTGGAAGTGGAGTCCCCAATTCTAACTTCTGGGTACTGTCTGTTAGCAATCTGGCTATCCACCTGGTGACACAAGAGCTTATACCTAAACTCCTGAGTTGATCAACAATGCCCAAGTGGGGCTTTGTGTCGGATGCCTTGGTCAAGTCAAGGTTGGCATCCATTGCTTTGGTGACCTTCTCAGAGAAGTCCACCAGGTTAACTAGCCATGACCTGCCCTTGATGAAACCAAATTGATTTGGGTCCAGTGTCTGGAGGTTTCTTATGGTATTATCAATCATTTTCTCACTGAAAATACTGGCACATTCTGGAAATAGTCTCAGAGAAGGAGAAAGCCTCACAGGAACAATCCAAAACCATTCTGTCCTCTGAATATGAATCAGAAATGTGAGGAATAAACCCTGCATCTGTCCCTTCATCTTCTTGTCCAGATTCAGAATCTAGAATCTATTCAGGAAAAAAGATAGAACTTTCTCTTTCACCAGAAACCACCTTATAAGAAGGATCAGTAGCCTGAATTAGAAATAAAGTAATTCTGTCCAGGAAAATTTAAACAGGAGCAGATGCATGTTTAGTTTTCCATTTCCTTTTGACAGGAAAAGAGGGGCATTCCTACAGCTGCAGAGGATATGGCTAACCCAATGTCCATAGTGGCTGTAGGTGCTACACCATAGGGATCCAAGGTAAATGATAAGTAGTATGAGGAACCAAATTACCAGCCTGGTGTGGTAACAAATGGTGTTAGCGTAACAACTTATTTTTTATTGCTGGAAGAAGGACCAACCAGTGGAGCCAGTAGTTTGTTCCATGATCAAGTCATTTGCCTCTGGAAAATGCGTAGCGCAAGCTGGTAAAAATTTGAAAGTTGTAAAAAGTCACCTTTTCCCAGTAAAATCACAGCAAGAGCACTTTAGCACTGCTTGCCAGATCCAAATGAATAATAAGTAGTAGCCTCACAGTACTATTAATGCATTTAAAAGAACAGTGTACAGTTTAGTTTTACTTAAAGGCAGCCATTATACTTTTTCTTAGAGCTAAAAGTTAATGTTTTACTGAAAGCATGCATGTCGTTTTTCATATCTAGGTGGGAAGTAAAGGTAACAAAAGAACAGATGGCAGTCTGTATAAGTGGGAACAGAAATTGTAACTTGCACTTTAGCTTGGGTAACCTTAATTTTAGATTGGGTATTTCCTCTCTGTGCAGCTGTTGATTTGGACATCTGTTCTTATCTGAAGGGGTAAAATTCATGTATTGAAAATATATGTAGTTTTGTGTGTTTGATTTAAGTTAAAAGGGGGTTAGAGGTTCTGAAACTATTTTGTTTCTTGTTTGAATGTTTTCATTGAAGCAAGAAGTCTTGGAAAAATTGTGACATAGATTCACATGGAGATGAGAAGCAAAAAAAAATCAACTGCTTAAAAGATCATCCTGCTCAAACATTAGTGTGTGTATGTAAGCCAGAAGTTGGAAATATATATTCAAAAATAACTAACATGTGTAATAGTTGGGAATAGTAACTTATTTTTGTGTCCAGTAAGTTTTTTTCTGTTATAGAACCTTTTTATATTTGGATTCCACCATAGGGGATTATTGTTTGAATCTGTTATTGTATTTATTTCTGAGGGGGACAGATTTATCTCCTCTGCAGCTTTTTACGTGGGCGTTGAATTGGGCAATGATGGATTCCACATAAACAGTTGAGCCATCTATATGAAACAGGCTTTTGAATTTAGACAAATCATCACTCAGTTTTAGTGCATTAGGCTCTGCATAATCTCAGTATACAGAGGATATTGGAAAATGCTTCAAGATTAGGAGGAGTGTGATTGACTTGTACCCTGATTTGACCATGGAGGAAGTAGTAATTGTTGGGGAGCCAAGCTTCCCCATATTGGTAAAGTCCAAGTCCATGATTGGATTGCCCTGGTTTGGGATGAGAACTAACTGGTGATGGGAGGGTGAACTGGTGAATTCCAGAAGTCCTTTGGGGATACACTTTTGTTTATGGTAGGGCAGTGGAAGTGTTTACATTCTCTGATAAAAATAGAGTTAATTAGGAGGATCTATGAAGGGTCAGGGGCAAGAAATATGGTGTGGGGGGTTCCTTTCTGATCAGCTCTGTTTAAATAAAGTAACCAGGCAGAGTGTCCTCTATCCCCTTTGTTTTTTTGCTTTATATTTAGAGCCATTGGCAAAGAAAACAAGGGACTCATCCATTAAAGGAATACAGTTAGTGTGGTAATGAAGAAAAGTTAGCTTTCTTTTCAGATGATAATACTTTGTGCTTGATTAATCCAGAAAAGGGTATTTTGTATTGTGAATAATTTGAAACAATTTCAAGTCTTTTTGAGAATATAAATTTATTGAAGATAAAACAAATGCTAAAATGGTTAACTATGTACCCCACACCTGAATATTTATGGTGACTTAATAAGATGAAGTATTAAGGCGCATAAATTTAAAAAGGGTTCTGTTATGGAACCTAAGGATATGCGGGAAGAGACTAAACAAAAGAAAATTCAAAAATTAAGAAACTAGAAGTTCTGGATTATAACTATGGAATGCAAGATAAAAGCAGTGAAAATGTTTTTATTCCCTTTAGTTGTGAACACAGATCAAGCTATTTTTTTTTATCATTCAGCGAGGAAGTTGTGGATAACAGTAAAGAGTTGAAGACATTTATTTGGGAAGTTAAGAGGATAAGATTTAAGTGGGATAAGTTGATCCTACCCAAAGAACAATATGATTTAGGACTGCATGATTTGGATGCATACCTTAGAGCTACATAGTACAGGGTGATATCCATAGTGAAAGCAGAAGAAGAAAAATCAAAGTGGAAAAGAATGAAGTTGAAATAGAAGTTGGGTACATAAGTAGAGAGTACAGTTTCAGATGCAGATCATTAAGGAGTATAACAGCCATTAAGAATATTGCGTTCATAAAGTTATATAAAGTATTCTAAGAACTAAGTCAACATGGGAATGAAGAGAAATTTTGCAAATAGGGATGACTGCATGTAGGGGTATCACACTCGCCAGTATTTGCTATCTACCCATGGTCTGTTGTTTCTGGGTTGCAGGCTCAATTCCTTGTCAGTCACGCCTTTCCTTTTCTTCCTCAAGAAAATATACATTTCCTAAAGGAATATTTTCAGTCTCTTTTTTTATTTCTTTGATGTGATCTCAGCAAACAAGTTCTTGAAAGCCCCAGTTTGTATACCTTCCATCATTCTCATTATTCCTTGGAGCAAATTCTTCATTAGTATCTCAAATCAATCTGGCCTCCACATTGTCATCCTCTGAACTTCTCGGTTCCTCTCTTATCATTCATCAAAAAGGAGCTTAATTTAAGAATCACACAGATATCTCCCAACCATACCTGTCAATCTGGAAACATCAAAAATCTGGACAAGGCCCATGAAAAATAGGTACAAATCTGTACGCTGATTAACATAAAATTTGCATACATAATTAATCCTGCTCATGCCAGTGGAATTGTGGGATACCAACTTTCAAACGCAAACTTAAGAACAGACAACCAAAATATGGCATCCGTGTCCCACTGCAGCCATCCCAGTGTCCCATTACCTGGCTATTTCTCCCCATTTACCATAAACACTAATGTGCTTACTGCTTTACTTCTACAGTGATTATTTGGATTTTATTTTTACATTTTATAGCACAATGCACAAACACTAATAGACATCTGCTAAACAAAGCAATACTGTCTCACAATGAAAATAGACTTAGCATTAAAACATCTCTGCCCTTGAAACAGCATTGAAATCCACACCACATCCAAAGAAAATGCATCTGGCCATTGGTGGATAAAGATTACCTTTGGGCTATT
The DNA here is from genome assembly GCF_019279795.1 of Protopterus annectens. Lineage (NCBI taxonomy): Eukaryota > Metazoa > Chordata > Ceratodontiformes > Protopteridae > Protopterus > Protopterus annectens. Next base: position 1,138,216,985 of record NC_056727.1, on the reverse strand, counting down.
TTCAAATCCTAGGCCCCTTGCACACAAAACAAGAAACATACATGTGTTCTTTGATACACCTTCATAACTTTATTAAATTATATTCCTTGTATAATAGAGCACGCTTGTTAGACTTAGAGCACATTTTAAATTTGTTTGAACATTTTTCCAGTAGGCAATGAAACAAAATGCATGAACACGTAATGACAAAACTGCCCAATTCCGAACATTTCCATCATAAAAGTCTACTTACACACACACACACACACACATATATATATATATATATATATATATATATATATATATATATATGGGTCTACTTTGAAACATCTAAAACCCATAACATCTAATTTCATAGCTTTGAGACCAGAACATCTAAAACCCATAACATCGAATTTCGTAACCTCTAACACTACAAATCACAAGAAAATAACATCCCGTCCACGTATAATGACATCAAACTACCAAACATACTTTTTACTACGTTTCTGCAGGGGGGCAAGCCCCCGTGCACCCCCCATAAATTAAATATAACAACTCCAATATCGCACTACAGTGGAAAAAAAGTTAATTTCCTAACCCCACTGTATCAAGCTCCCCTGCAGAAACCTAGTAAAAAGTGTGTTTGGTAGTTTGATGTCATATGTCGTTATATATGTGGAGGGGATGTTATTTTCATGTGATTTGTACTGTTAGATGTTATGAAATTCAATGTTATGGGTTTTAGATGTTCTGGTCTCAATGTTATGGGTTTTAGATGTTTTGAAGGGGACATATATATATATGTGTGTGTGTATATATATATATATATATATATATATATATATATATATATATAATATGTGTGTGTGTGTGTATACATAAATAAAAAGCCATGGGCATCCTGCTTAGCTTCTCGACCTTATTTTCAATTTCAGTTTTTTGCTGGACTTACTCTGATTTGTGTTATCAGACCAACTCAATAGCTGTAAATGCATAACAGAATAAATTAACCAAACTGCATGTTTTAAGACTTCCAGTTTTGAGTCCAAGTACTGGCAGACTCTCTCCTACATTCATTCTGAAGCAAAAACTATCATTGTAATCCAGGTGCTAACTGGCCACTCTTGCTTCTCTACTGTCTGCAGTGGGAAAATGTGTTTTATCTTGAATGCTGGGAAATGTATTGTACTTGTTTAAAAATATTTTCTTATAATGCAGCACAGAACATAATAATTCTGATTTTCTGTTCCTGAATTTGGGTTATTGATATTTGTTGCTCTTTCCACTGAGGCACAAATGCCCTTGTGCATGACATTTTCTCACTTCTGTTGTATCTGTAGCTACACCTTTGACTTGTTACACTCACCCCCTTTAAAAGTGCAACAACAAAGTACAGCATCAGCAATGCATTTGCATACTGTGGGAGTAGAGCCCACAGCCTTCTGCATCAAAAGCAAGTATTTAACCTGTTATGCTATTAACAATGCAAGCAGACTCCGCGTAAGCGACACTAAACTCCTCTTCTGCTGAAGCTCTGAGCCCCTTGTAAAATCCACTCGACCTCAACTGTATCTCTCAACTTTGCAGCACAAGAAATCTAAAAAAAGCCAAAATTTATTGGGGGGGTGGGGGGCAAAAGTCCAAAAATCAGGGACACATTTTAAACATTGCTTGTGTAATTTTGGAAAGTTGCTAGAATAAAATGTGTTACCACCATGTGTTTCACTGCCAAGTCTTGAACCCAGGACCGTGTGCACTACAGTCAGGGCAACATACCACTTTGCCAAATCAGCAGTTTCCTGAACGATAGGAAGACTGAAATTTAAATGGCTATCATTTAGTGAATTCAGTTCTCACTTCTCACCATAGCTCTCAACCTCTCAGCACAAAAAACCTGGACAAAGCCAATAATGGGGGAATAGAGACCCAAAAATAGGGGCAAATTTAAAATACTGATCTTATAAACTTAGAAAATTGCTAGAATAAATGGTTTGTGTTACCATTTATTTTCTGAAGAATATGAAGTCTGAAATTCAAATGCCTGTCATTATTTAGTGAATTTAGTCCTTCACTGATTTGCCACAAAAATCCAGAAAACCACAGATTTTATGAGGAATGGAACAAAACTATGAGGCATAAATCTGGAATATTTTCACAAGTGGTGGTGGGTAGGGACTTAAGGCTTTTGTTAGCTGTACCCATGGTACAGGATTCACCTGGGGCATTTTACACACACACACACACACACACACACACACACACACACACACACACACACACACACACACACACACACACACTACCTCTGCCGTCCTACCAGCATAATAAATACCTCTGCAGTCCTTGTTTCCATTCGTGGAACCACCATTCCTGCTTGCAGCAACTAGTCAGAACGTCACTGCAGTCTGTTAATGCTTGTTTCTATTCAAAATGCAGGCAAGTGAGCCTTTGAGCTCAATTCCGACAGGCCGTTTCATGGAGCAGACGTCATTACGCACATGATGATGTCAGCTCAAAAAGCCAAAAAAAAAAAATTAATATAAAAAAGCTGGGAAAATTCAGAAAATAAGGGGTGCCACTCAGGAATCATGGCACCCCATTATTTGGACCCCAAAACACATTAAAAAAATGAGTAATTCGGTACGGTTGGGAGGTATGCTCCCAACCCAGCTGAGTGATCATTCTGTTTCCTCGCTCTTGCTAAAATCTCTTAATAGATGCCTCAGACCTGGCATGGGGGAGCCTGTTCCATAAGTATAGAAGTTCAGGATGTATGGTCCAGAAAGATAAGAAGGACCACATAAATATCAGGGAAATTAACGTGGCAATTTTAGGTTTACAGTCGCTGTATTACCTCTGGTCTCTGGGTAATTGTGTGCGGTAAGAGCGAATCTTCAGACAACACCATGGTTTTGTAGTGCATAAGCGAGCAAGTGTGTGAGGAGGGACAGTATCATACCCTCTCTCCAGGTTGGCAATGACTGCTTTGTCCATAGAAAAGCAACACTGTATGTTTCTTCAGATGGTTTACATTCCCTTGGGGATCACTTCATTGACAAATTACTTCAGCAGGTACCAGACAGACCCTCAACAAATGGATATTGAACAGAGAGGTCTCCCTACAGATTGTCCTTCAGTAATATACTCCTCCGATAGATCCTTTTGCCTGCAGTCCAAACAGGCAGCTCAGGATATTTTGTTCAAGGATTCTGTGCCAAAAGCTTGGGGAGTGAGTGTCATGCCTTTTTCCTTGAAGGGGATATTCCTTTTTAGTCAGTCAAGCCAATAATCTTGCTGGTGACTCCCTACCAGTCCAGATAACATTGCCCCCCCCCCACTTCTCTTTCATCTGACCAAAGGCAGTCTCCGCAATTTGCTTCTCAAGATGGACTTGCTGATGCATTAAAAGGGCACTCTAATTATTCCAAATCTCCAGACTTTGCATTTAACCCTCTGGATGGTCTGATTTTTATACCTTTTAGGCACCAGTTTTCAGGGAATGTGGTACAAGTTTTACAGGAGACCAGGAAATCTGTTTCATGAAAATCTTATGTTTCTATATTGACGAAATTATCTGTATGGTGCTGCGAGAAGAATCAAGATCCTTAACAACTGACGTATGTAAACTACTCAATTCAGAGTGGGCAAATTTTTCTATAAAAGCACATATGTCAGACGTTTCTACCTGCCTTCTTTTTGATCCATCTGTGTCTTCACATTTTGAGTTCAGACAATTTTTAAAAGGCATCCTTCATTTCATGCCCAGAAAAATCTGTTCCTCCTCCTTGGGACCTGAATTATGGTTTGGAAAATTAACCCCCTATCCTCCATCCATTGCTTATGTAATTTTTTCTACTTGGAAGGCTGTCACAGCTAGGGGTCCTTAACATTTTCCAAAAGGGTTTTTAAACTGCAAGCTCTCGTGGCATCTCCTCATTTTTTGGTATTCCATAAAGATAGAGGATTATGCTTAGGACTAACCCTTCTTTTATGCCTAAGGTAGTCACCGAGTTGTCTTTGAACTAGAGTATTAATCTCCCTACATTTTCCCTCCCCTGTAAATAAGGAGGAGAGAATTCTGCACTCCTTGGATATTCATAAACAATCCTGAAAAAAACAAGTCCGTCAAAGTCAGACTGACTTTTCATTTCCTTTAATAATAAGACGTAATGGATCATTGTTTGTAAGCAAACTATTTCTAAACAGATTTTGTCAGTCAATTGCTTTTTTTCCTTTTTCATGTTAAGGAGTTTGCAGATTTAGTTAAAGCACATCCTGCCAGAGCTGTAACTTTCTCTGGTGCTTTTTTTCAAGGGTCTAGATTCCACATTTATTTTGGAAGCTGTTACTTTGTCCTCTGAACTTACTTTTACCAGGCATTTCAAGATTGATGTAATTTCTAGGGCTGGAGCTGGATTTGCCAGTTTCATCTTGCAAAGAATCTTAGATTCCAGCTCTATTCCTCATTCCTTCTCCCTGAACACTTTAAAAGCTTTGGGACCTTTCCAATGGTTAGCAATACTGCAGCAGTAATATTTGGAAGGATGTAGTACAATTGCTTGCATCATTTATGTAAGAAATTACAGTAGCACTAAATATGACTGATCACTTTTGCAGGATTTCATCCTTCCCTCCTTCCCCTGTTTTGTTCTGTTTTTCCTGAGGTGGTATCTTGTTCTTCTCAAATTTTTGATAGACTTTTTTACGATCTCTTGTCTTCATTGTCTTCCAAGCTTCTGCATCTGAGGCAAGAAAATCTCAAGGTACATTGTGCCAATACATCCCTTATGTACCACAAGTCTTGGCATGCTTTGGTCATATGTACGGCAAAAGGAAGATGCCTAGGCTTTGGTATCCTTGCAGGACATATAGCTATCCCTGGCAGGATATCCCAGTGGTTAGGTCCTTGTATCAGCACCAGGTCCAGTGTAGGCCCCTCTTGTCCCCAACCAGTAGTAGTTTAACTCCCAGGCACCTGATGCCAGTCACTTGATCTCCAGTATGCACCCATCATGTACTCACTCCCATGCTTTAACTTGCTCATTTATCTCATTGATGGCAGAGGAATCTCTCGTATTCAGAGTCTTACAGAGTCTGAGGATCTGGAAGCCAGTGTCTCTGAGACTAATAAAGACCTCTACACCTTCCAAACCTACAGTTTCTCTTTTCACTCGACCCCTTTCTTTGGGAAAACTTAAAGGCTGATGAAATCCTCCATAGTCTGGCATACAACCTGTACTCCTTCCCTGCAAGAATGACTTAATGCTTGTCTAAGGAAGGAAGTGAAACCTTGTGTTCCCATTCCTGATGGAACTGGTCATTAAGGGTGCTATTTATGCAAACTGGAGGCGTCTAGACAAGTGGCTCCTGTGGTGCCCAGGAAGATGATCAAGTAAGAAAGCTTATTACTTTGTTGCACCAAGACTTAAAGCCCACCTCTCCAAACTCTATCCCACCCAGTTGACAAGCCACTGGAGAAGCTTTCCTTTCAATGTCTGGGCTGTAGGAGGAAGTTAGTCTCACGAAACTTTGTGGCTTTGAAAGTGAACTTTATGTAGCTGCAGTTTTGACTCTGGTGATGCAGTAACTGCGGACTGAGGCATGTATTTACACGGGATAGCATTGACAATACCCTCTGTTAAGGAGAAGAGCAGAAAGTTCATCTTAGATGCTGCTGTGAGCAGAGGTCTTTTTTAAATTGCTTTCTTAAAGGTACGGTGGATGACCTGTTAAAGGAGAAACAGGCGGTCACCAAAGTATAGTCTTTAAAACCCCTTCTTCAGACCCTTCTGTCTGTTTTAGACCCATATAGTCCTAAAAGAGTAAAGAGCTGCCTTACAGACCAAGGAAGTTCTTGAATCGTTAAAAGATCTTCCTACCCTTCTCTGCCAGCTATGTTTCCAAAGGTGATGGCCCACTTTCTGTCATTTGTAAACGCCATACTACTAGTATTTTGATGACTACTTATTAAGAATGTTCTTTTTCATGTGGTTGCTGTTAAGGTGCCCCATTTAACATGTGGCATATCAAGTCCTTTGTCAACATTGCCTCTCTTTCTCTGTATCTGCGCCATCCCACAGATGGTATGCATCTTTTTCTTTTTATCGTCTCATAAGAAAGCAATCGGTGTACTGTCTTGCGCAGATGATCAGTGCTGAGCAATGAAAAGCATTGGTTCTGTTTTGACAGTGTAGAAGTAGTGTGTTTGTCGTCATGCAGGTGTTTTCAGGCTTAATCGTGACCTGAAAACTTGAGCTTATTGATTGTAATCAGGGTTAGCAGTGTTTGGAGCGTAGGAACTGTACTAGACAAGCAGTCATGAAGACAGTAAGATGCATAGCCATATTCGCCTTTAAGTATAATACTCACCTCTCAAATCGAACAGGATGGTACAAGATAGTGCTGGTGAAAAATCGTGTTTACCCATCAGGTTATCCAGACTAACTCTTAAAGTATTTAAAGTAGTACTTTGATGTGTACTGCTAACTTTTTCTATAAGCTAGGAATATGTTAACTTAAGAATCGCTTGAGAGAGAGGTTCCTGTTTATTTACTGGTCTCAATTTAATTCCCTTAAGTGGCTGTTTGCAAAGCTAGTGGTTTTGCAGAGAAGCAGGTAAGATAGGATTGAGTTTTTCATGACTCAAAAAGTAAGATACAGATCGCCTCGGATAATTCCTCAGGCTACTGAGTATAAGGAGAGTTGTGCTAATTTGTCAGGATAGTTGAAGGATTTAAGGCCTTTAATTTTCTTGGTAAGGTATTGTTGGGGTTTTCCTAGTTGAGTGGTTTGCTTCAATGTATGCATACCAAAGGGTGGATTATCTATTTCTGTAGTCAAAGGACTACATAGTGTAATACCACAAAGTCCTACTAACTGACAGCCACCTAAGTTGTGTTTTCCCCATCTCTTCTTAACATGAACCAAATTATTCATCTTTGTGTAGACATTTACAGGTTAGTAGTGTTGCTGGTTTTGAAAAAATGGTCATCATGATAAGAAAAAAATATTTTTTTCCAGATTGGTCTTCAGCCTGCATTTGGGTCCTCATGTGCATAATGCCCCTTGTGTTGTGTACATGCCCCTTGTGTTCAGGCTAACTTTTTTGTTGCATATTAGATGTGTGACATCTTATTTATATTTTTTCTGTACTTATTTCATTGCTTAGTTGCTGAAGTTGTAGCTTGTAAGAGTCCTTGCACCTGGCAACCCATCTTACTGACAAATTAATAAAGTTGGGGCTAGGTGTGAATTTGTTCATTTGCTGTCTTCAACTCAAACTGTGGACACATCAGAAGCTAATTCTATACTCATGTTGGGTGTGTGGCAACATTGTCATTGCTGTCATTTGTCTTATTAGTGTGTAAGCTGGATGGGAAAGGACTTGTCAAGGTTTTTCTTTCATTTGTACTTCATCCACATTAGATTCTGCCTGCCTTCAGTTTTGAGACATTATTAATTATAATATTAGTGCTGTGATCATATTTGTCCCTTATATTTTTATGATGCTGGTGATATGTTGTATGATTTTGTGATTTGAGCCAGGATGATGTGGGAACTTGGAATAGTGATGGTGGTTCTACATGCAGAGTAGAATGGGACAAAGGATGATAGTCTGTTTTATGTACCTGCTTGCAAATTTATGTAAGTTCAGAAGAAACTTCATCTTGCCATGTGGTTTAAGTGCTCTGTGGTTTTGAAAACTCTGCTTTCAGCAGACTAAAGTACCCTCCTTTATGATGAACTGCTGTAATGGTTTTGTGGATTTATGCGCATCTTTGTTGTCCGTGACCTTGGTTTTATAAGTTTAAAGTGCAGAAGTATCCAGTCAGAGGGATAAGGTTGAATAGCAGCTGTTCTGTTTCATGTCTGGACTGCAGTAATAGGAAACTAGAGTAACTAAAATGAACAACTTTCATTAGCCATGTTAGGCAGTCTTCCTCTACCTGTGTAAGCACAAGATGTCTGGAGTAAGCCAAAAAATAAAGGCAGGGACAGATTGTAAATATTGCTGTTATATACATCAGCAGTTATTAGGACAACAGGTGTTGCATTACCATACAGTTTCCAAAGGGTCAGAAGTCTGAAACTCAAATGTATGTCATTATTTAGTTGCATTAGTTGCCACTGATTTGCCATTAAACCACAAATTTTATGAGGAACAGGCAAAAATGTAAAGGAAAAAAATCTGGACATTCTGCAAAAATCTGGACACTTGAGAGGTATGAGTTGTCACTCCCCAGCACTACCAGGCTTGCATATATTTAGTTTCATATGAATGTTGCACTGTACCAGAAAGATTACTGCGGGTCTTTATTATATATTTATCTAGCTGAAAGTGGTTTTAATTCAGCACCCTTACATTTGAATGGTTTTAAGCCAACTAGTGAATCCAGTGCAGTGTATTAATTGTTGAGTTGATAATATAAGACAAAAGTAAACACAGAGAACGTGGGATAAGCAGTCCATAATTGTAAATGCTGTGGTGCCTCTCACTGTTTTTGAGCACCTTCTAGACAGTTTGCAAGATAACTTCTTTTGAATAGGGTAAGTCCTTAATGGTGTTTCTTGTAAGCTAATAGTACAATTTGGGAAATGAGGCTTATGAAGCATTAATATGTCCCTTTTTTGCACCTAAAAATATGTGCTATTCTCATACTCATAGCAGTGACACCGATCTTAAGTATTTATGCTGTAATCATAATTTTGTATGTTACTCATTAAGAATTTTTGTTTCATTCCGAATTTTTATATTTGCATTTCATTTTAAGATTGTGGGTCTTACAGAAGCTTTTTTTCCCCCCATAAAAATGCAGGAGGATAGATATTTCCCCAAGTGCCTTTCGTAAGCAACCGTTTCGTCTTGACGAGAAGAAAAAATCTAGAGAAAACAGCCATAAGGTGAATTCTGGTTAATTTGTATATTCCAATTTGTTGCCTGCTGTGAAATGAATGCTTTCCTTTTTTAGATGATCTTCCACTTAAGTTTGTGTTTTTCTTTCAAGGATGAGATATTTCTAAAAATGAAGTGAAAAGTATAAGTTTTATTTAAGTTTATCCGCACAACCTGTGTGAAGTGGGTATAAGTATGATAAATAACCACAAAGTCATTTGAGGTGAGATTGAAATATAAATGGGAGGAATTTTCGAACCCACCCCCAAGATGAGAAGAGAGACTCTTGTAAGTATTTTCTTCAGATACACACAGCAAAACCAGTGTTATATCTTGAAAAATAATTGCTCATCAAAAGCTTAAGAAATGAAATGTATTTTAAAATTAATTTTATTTATTGTCATGTTCCCCTTATCTTGGTAAATTTATTGCAATATCAATGTATTATTGGGATTGAAATGTTTTGCAGCAATTGAATTGGACCATTCATTTCTTTATTGCTGCATTATTCCATTTGAAAACTTTAAATGTTAGTATGCTTCTTGTCATTTAAAATTATGCTGCAGTTTTCCAGAATCTTCAACGCAGTTTGAACTAATAATGTGTTGCTTACTTCGATTTTTTTATCTCACTTATCCCTCATGCTTAAATAGGAAAAAGTGAGTATTGGAAGATGAGTGAATGATGGGTTATAGTGTTTGCCATTTTGCAGGGCTACACTTTTATGTCAGTTAAAGCAATACAATTCAGTTTCAAGACAAGGAAGTTATGGATGTACATGATTATTGTTGACTACTGATCCTATTCTGTCCAATCTGACTGATGGGTATTTTGGCTGCTGACACGAAGTCCTCTGTTATAAAAAAAAAAAAAAAAAAAAAAAAGTGTATATGTGTGTGTATATATATATATATATATATATATATATATATATATATATATATATATAAATGTGTGTGTGTATGTATGTGTGTATATATATATATATATATATATATATATATATATATATATATATATGTATATATATATATATATATATGTATATAGGGTTCCTATTAGATGACTGAAGACATAAGCAAATTTTTTCCCTGGGAACGAAATCGCTTCCTGCCTCCATTACTTTGCCATTTTCACAATGTAGTGCGATCTTGGAGTTGGAATATTTAAGTAGGGGAGTGTGCAGGGGCAAAGCCCCACACTTTATGTTATGGTTTAAGTTTTTTTGAAACAGCATTTTTCCCTTGGGGAAAAAAAATCGCTGTTCTAAGCATTGAGTTTGTAAGCTTTTGCTTACATGGGGTCCATAAATCTGTGTTCGCTTAAGCGTTCGATGATTTAATATAGACCCATATATATCAAGTAAGAAAGCTTATTACTTTGTTGCACCGAGACTTAAAGCCCACCTCTCCAAACTCTATCCCACCCAGTTGACAAGCCACTGGAGAAGCTTTCCTTTCAATGTCTGGGCTGTAGGAGGAAGTTAGTCTCACGAGACTTTGTGGCTTTGAAAGTGAACTTTATGTAGCTGCAGTTTTGACTCTGGTGATGCAGTAACTGCGGACTGAGGCATGTATTTACACGGGATAGCATTGACAATACCCTCTGTTAAGGAGAAGAGCAGAAAGTTCATCTTAGATGCTGCTGTGAGCAGAGGTCTTTTTTAAATTGCTTTCTTAAAGGTACGGTGGATGACCTGTTAAAGGAGAAACAGGCGGTCACCAAAGTATAGTCTTTAAAACCCCTTCTTCAGACCCTTCTGTCTGTTTTAGACCCATATAGTCCTAAAAGAGTAAAGAGCTGCCTTACAGACCAAGGAAGTTCTTGAATCGTTAAAAGATCTTCCTACCCTTCTCTGCCAGCTATGTTTCCAAAGGTGATGGCCCACTTTCTGTCATTTGTAAACACCATAGTACTAGTATTTTGATGACTACTTATTAAGAATGTTCTTTTTCATGTGGTTGCTGTTAAGGTGCCCCATTTAACATGTGGCATATCAAGTCCTTTGTCAACATTGCCTCTCTTTCTCTGTATCTGCGCCATCCCACAGATGGTATGCATCTTTTTCTTTTTATCGTCTCATAAGAAAGCAATCGGTGTACTGTCTTGCGCAGATGATCAGTGCTGAGCAATGAAAAGCATTGGTTCTGTTTTGACAGTGTAGAAGTAGTGTGTTTGTCGTCATGCAGGTGTTTTCAGGCTTAATCGTGACCTGAAAACTTGAGCTTATTGAATGTAATCAGGGTTAGCAGTGTTTGGAGCGTAGGAACAGTACTAGACGAGCAGTCATGAAGACAGTAAGATGCATAGCCATATTCGCCTTTAAGTATAATACTCACCTCTCAAATCGAACAGGATGGTACAAGATAGTGCTGGTGAAAAATTGTGTTTACCCATCAGGTTATCCAGACTAACTCTTAAAGTATTTAAAGTAGTACTTTGTTTGATGTGTACTGCTAACTTTTTCTATAAGCTAGGAATATGTTAACTTAAGAATCGCTTGAGAGAGAGGTTCCTGTTTATTTACTCGTCTCAATTTAGTTCCCTTAAGTGGCTGTTTGCAAAGCTAGTGGTTTTGCAGAGAAGCAGGTAAGATAGGATTGAGTTTTTCATGACTCAAAAAGTAAGATACAGATCGCCTCGGATAATTCCTCAGGCTACTGAGTATAAGGAGAGTTGTGCTAATTTGTCAGGATAGTTGAAGGATTTAAGGCCTTTAATTTTCTTGGTAAGGTATTGTTGGGGTTTTCCTAGTTGAGTGGTTTGCTTCAATGTATGCATACCAAAGGGTGGATTATCTATTTCTGTAGTCAAAGGACTACATAGTGTAATACCACAAAGTCCTACTAACTGACAGCCACCTAAGTTGTGTTTTCCCCATCTCTTCTTAACATGAACCAAATTATTCATCTTTGTGTAGACATTTACAGGTTAGTAGTGTTGCTGGTTTTGAAAAAAATGGTCATCATGATAAGAAAAAAATATTTTTTTCCAGATTGGTCTTCAGCCTGCATTTGGGTCCTCATGTGCATAATGCCCCTTGTGTTGTGTACATGCCCCTTGTGTTCAGGCTAACTTTTTTGTTGCATATTAGATGTGTGACATCTTATTTATATTTTTTCTGTACTTATTTCATTGCTTTATTTCATTGCTTAGTTGCTGAAGTTGTAGCTTGTAAGAGTCCTTGCACCTGGCAACCCATCTTACTGACAAATTAATAAAGTTGGGGCTAGGTGTGAATTTGTTCATTTGCTGTCTTCAACTCAAACTGTGGACACATCAGAAGCTAATTCTATACTCATGTTGGGTGTGTGGCAACATTGTCATTGCTGTCATTTGTCTTAGTGTGTAAGCTGGATGGGAAAGGACTTGTCAGGGTTTTTCTTTCATTTGTACTTCATCCACATTAGATTCTGCCTGCCTTCAGTTTTGAGACATTATTCATTATAATATTAGTGCTGTGGTCATATTTGTCCCTTATATTTTTATGATGCTGGTGATATGTTGTATGATTTTGTGATTTGAGCCAGGATGATGTGGGAACTTGGAATAGTGATGGTGGTTCTACATGCAGAGTAGAATGGGACAAAGGATGATAGTCTGTTTTATGTACCTGCTTGCAAATTTATGTAAGTTCAGAAGAAACTTCATCTTGCCATGTGGTTTAAGTGCTCTGTGGTTTTGAAAACTCTGCTTTCAGCAGACTAAAGTACCCTCCTTTATGCTGAACTGCTGTAATGGTTTTGTGGATTTATGCGCATCTTTGTTGTCCGTGACCTTGGTTTTATAAGTTTAAAGTGCAGAAGTATCCAGTCAGAGGGATAAGGTTGAATAGCAGCTGTTCTGTTTCATGTCTGGACTGCAGTAATAGGAAACTAGAGTAACTAAAATGAACAACTTTCATTAGCCATGTTAGGCAGTCTTCCTCTACCTGTGTAAGCACAAGATGTCTGGAGTAAGCCAAAAAATAAAGGCAGGGACAGATTGTAAATATTGCTGTTATATACATCAGCAGTTATTAGGACAACAGGTGTTGCATTACCATACAGTTTCCAAAGGGTCAGAAGTCTGAAACTCAAATGTATGTCATTATTTAGTTGCATTAGTTGCCACTGATTTGCCATTAAACCACAAATTTTATGAGGAACAGGCAAAAATGTAAAGGAAAAAAATCTGGACATTCTGCAAAAAAATCTGGACACTTGAGAGGTATGAGTTGTCACTCCCCCCCCCCCCCCCCCTCCAGCACTACCAGGCTTGCATATATTTAGTTTCATATGAATGTTGCACTGTACCAGAAAGATTACTGCGGGTCTTTATTATATATTTATCTAGCTGAAAGTGGTTTTAATTCAGCACCCTTACATTTGAATGGTTTTAAGCCAACTAGTGAATCCAGTGCAGTGTATTAATTGTTGAGTTGATAATATAAGACAAAAGTAAACACAGAGAACGTGGGATAAGCAGTCCATAATTGTAAATGCTGTGGTGCCTCTCACTGTTTTTGAGCACCTTCTAGACAGTTTGCAAGATAACTTCTTTTGAATAGGGTAAGTCCTTAATGGTGTTTCTTGTAAGCTAATAGTACAATTTGGGAAATGAGGCTTATGAAGCATTAATATGTCCCTTTTTTGCACCTAAAAATATGTGCTATTCTCATACTCATAGCAGTGACACCGATCTTAAGTATTTATGCTGTAATCATAATTTTGTATGTTACTCATTAAGAATTTTTGTTTCATTCCGAATTTTTATATTTGCATTTCATTTTAAGATTGTGGGTCTTACAGAAGCTTTTTTTCCCCCCATAAAAATGCAGGAGGATAGATATTTCCCCAAGTGCCTTTCGTAAGCTTAACCGTTTAGTCTTGATGAGAAGAAAAAATCTAGAGAAAACAGCCATAAGGTGAATTCTGGTTAATTTGTATATTCCAATTTGTTGCCTGCTGTGAAATGAATGCTTTCCTTTTTTAGATGATCTTCCACTTAAGTTTGTGTTTTTCTTTCAAGGATGAGATATTTCTAAAAATGAAGTGAAAAGTATAAGTTTTATTTAAGTTTATCCGCACAACCTGTGTGAAGTGGGTATAAGTATGATAAATAACCACAAAGTCATTTGAGGTGAGATTGAAATATAAATGGGAGGAATTTTCGAACCCACCCCCAAGATGAGAAGAGAGACTCTTGTAAGTATTTTCTTCAGATACACACAGCAAAACCAGTATTATATCTTGAAAAATAATTGCCCATCAAAAGCTTAAGAAATGAAATGTATTTTAAAATTAATTTTATTTATTGTCATGTTCCCCTTATCTTGGTAAATTTATTGCAATATCAATGTATTATTGGGATTGAAATGTTTTGCAGCAATTGAATTGGGCCATTCATTTCTTTATTGCTGCATTATTCCATTTGAAAACTTTAAATGTTAGTATGCTTCTTGTCATTTAAAATTATGCTGCAGTTTTCCAGAATCTTCAACGCAGTTTAAACTAATAATGTGTTGCTTACTTTGATTTTTTTTATCTCACTTATCCCTCATGCTTAAATAGGAAAAAGTGAGTATTGGAAGATGAGTGAATGATGGGTTATAGTTTTTGCCATTTTGCAGGGCTACACTTTTATGTCAGTTAAAGCAATACAATTCAGTTTCAAGACAAGGAAGTTATGGATGTACATGATTATTGTTGACTACTGATCCTATTCATTCCTTCTGTCCAATCTGACTGATGGGTATTTTGGCTGCTGACACGAAGTCCTCTGTTATAAAAAAAAAAAAAAAAAAAAAAAAAAGTAAAGTGTATATGTGTGTGTATATATATATATATATATATATATATATATATATATATACATATATATAAATGTGTGTGTATGTATGTGTGTGTGTATATATATATATATATATATATATATATATATATATATATATATATATATATATATATATATATATATATGTATATGTATCTAGGGTTCCTATTAGATGACCGAAGACATAAGCAAATTTTTTCCCTGGGAACGAAATCGCTTTCCTGCCTCCATTACTTTGCCATTTTCGTCAATGTAGTGCGATCTTGGAGTTGGAATATTTAAGTAGGGGAGTGTGCAGGGGGGCAAATCCCCACACTTTATGTTATGGTTTAAGTTTTTTTTTTTTTTTTTTTTTTTTGAACAGCATTTTTTCCCTTGGGGGAAAAAAAAAATCGCTGTTCTAAGCATTCGAGTTTGTAAGCTTTTGCTTACATGGGGTCCATAAATCTGTGTTCGCTTTTCTAAGCGTTCGATGATTTAATATAGACCCATATATATATATATATATATATATATATATATATATATATATGTGTGTGTGTGTGTGTGTGTGTGTGTATATGTATGTGTCTTCTATACATTCACTTGTATTTCTCATTTGCCTGTTAGCAAATGTATTAATTCACATTCTTTTTTATTGTACTGTACAATGTATTTATGCTATATTTTTCTCCAAAAAAATGTATTATTTGCTATTGTTTCTCTGTAATTGTTTGGAGCTTTTCTACTCGGGCCTCCACTGAAAACGGGCTCCTCATGGCCCAGTAGACTATCAGACTGAAAATAAATAAATATCAGACCCAAGCTGATAAACAAGTGCTCCAGCCTTAAGCTCCTCTTAACTTTTTCTCTCCCATAATGCACTTGAGCTCACTAGCTAACTTCCCTTCAGATCTCATTTGCTTCCAAAGTGTTTGAGCATGATCCACATAGCTATGACAGTCAAGTGGTCCCTTGATTTCTGTTTATGTAATTATTACCTATTTTTAGGGTAGTTCCTGCTTATTTTCAGTCCTTAGACTAGAGTGGCTGGTTTATCTCTTTCAATGTTTTTATTAGTAGTTTATGCTGAGCACACTTTTTGTAAGCCTTTTGGTCAGATGTCCTTATGAAACAGACATAAACTGATTATCAAAGGGCTTTTGCCTCTTGATTCTGAGACAGATAAGCCCAAAAAGGTAGGAGATAAAACCAAGCCCTAAGAGAAATATGGCAAGTATAAAGATGATTTGAGGAAAAGAAAAGCTGTTGTTGAGGCTTTGCACCCTTGCCAAAGCTTTCCAAAGAACAGCCTTCTCCAAGCTCATAGTCATGTTTCTGCTTTTTCAGCTCCAGCTCTCAAAGAGTCTGTGTTAGTATCCATCAGATATCCACAAAGAAGAGCAAGCCAGACAACTTTGAAGTGGGAGTTGAGCTGCCTTAACTTCCAGGCCACTTTCAGCTTCCTCAAGATCCTTTAAATCCTTCAGAAGTGCTTCAGACGTAGAGCTGGACTGTATGCTGAAGGAATTTTTGAAGATGCAAATTGAAGTTGGTGTCCTTCCCTCCCCCTTGGCTTCAAGGACGTATTGGATAGGTCCAACATATTCCCCATTTTTGCTCCTTCCTTGGTCCATGTCTTGGAACCAGTGGCTTTGGAGATGATATTTATCTCTGAGCTTGCATCCTTGCACTGACTGGAGTGCCTGCCTCAACACCCATGAGAGTAATCCCTACCAGTTGCCTCTGATATTTTCAGACCTGGGTGGGACTCAGCCATGTGCAGTCAACATTGAGTTGTTGCTGCCATCTTTGGAGCGGTCTTGTGTGGTCCCATTTTCAGTACCAGAGACTTCAGTCTTCAAAGTTCGGTGCAGATTTCCTCCTCCAAACCTTCCACCCTGTCTGATTCGTTGTTTCCTTTTTTGATGCAGGCCTTCCCTTAGTTGGGATAGTTGGTCTCCATGCAGGAGGGAGTTCCTCGGATCTGGCAGTTGTTGTAACTACTTTTGAAGTTGTGGACAGGTCAGTAACTGCTATGCAGTGAACTGAACCTCAGGCGGCTTCTTGATTGAAAGAGCTGCTGCTACTGTTATATCCATAGGTCATAGTCAAATGGTAGCTCTCAAATGGTCTACTCAGATGCAGACTGTGTCCACTGAGGAGTCTCACCACCATCCGATGTTCAAAGAAAGAGAGGATGTGTAAGAGGAGACACATTGACTCCTCTTTGGAGTTGACCACATCATATTAGGATGATAGAGAGGGATCACCACAGTCCCCTTCAGAAAATGTCACCTTTGGTGGCGTTTTGTAACTTATGCACCAGAAAGCCAATGCCTAATTGACTTGACTGTCCAGAGGACATGAAATAGCCCGAATATTGTGATATAGTTCCAGGGAAGCATGATAAAACTTTTGAGACGTCCCAAAAACAGACAACACTGGGAAAAATTCCCCTAGTAGATTCTAACATTGTGCCACCTGCCAGCAAAAGAGCTGACAGAGGAGACCACCACTGTCCATCCACCCAACGGGGGGAGACTTGGGCCATGTACAGGTTAGGAAAGAGGGCATATGCATCAGGCACCTTTGTCATCATGGCCTTGAACTAAGGAAAGTATATTAACAGGTTCCAGAGAGACCTTGTTGAGCAGGGATTGGAATCTCTGAAGAAACCGCTTATGATTGATTCAAGGAAAAAAATAGAGACCACCTTAAGCACCATGTATACTTCTAGCCTGTTCATGTGGTACTATATCCAAAAGAGGAAATCACGACACAAAAAAGCTTCAGTAGATAATTTATTCTATAAGATGAGCGCTTTTGCGTCTAACCGATGCTTCTTTAGATCTTAACATATGTATAAAAAAATGTCAGTTTCACATAGCTGCAGTAAAATGAAAACTGCTAAAACAGCGCCATATAATATAATTAAAAAAGCATTACTACATGTCAGATCTTAACAATTACATAATAACTATTGTGTTAAAATGGCTATTGTAGCTCTGTAAAGATATGACCAAAAATATATTCTATACAGTAACATATACAAAAACAAGCCTTAACTTGTAAACTAAAACATCAGTAATCAAATAGCATAACTTTCGTAAGTTAACAAAAATACCCAACCAACCAGGGACAAAAACATATAAAGCAAGGGACTTATGAGAAGCCAGTCAGAACATGTGCATAATCTAATACATTTCAGCACTTTGAGTTTCTCTGTAACCTTTCTGTAGAAGGGACTGTCTGGCAATAATTGATAACATGTTTCAGCTTATGCAAAACAGTGATCCAGTTAGAATTCTGTAGTGGTAATCTCTATGAGGCAAAGCAGGTATCTGGTGCCTTTAACTGAGTAGTCTGGCAAGCGTATTGTTGTCCTTCATCATTATGAATTCTTCCCAGTCCACTAAGCTAACGGTGGGGTTTAACTGTATTTTCTTTTCATCAGTGGTATATCACCTTATTGTTGACCTTCAAAATCTCCACTCCACACAATCAAAATGCTCGCTTAATGTTTTTAAATGTGTTTGAAAATTCTCAGTTTGTTTTAAGATTAGGACCATTTTTCTTTTTGTGATCAAGTTTGAGAGTTACAGTAATTCTTCTTCAGTTTATTAAGTGATGTGGTTGTAGTAGACAAATTGTATTAAGAGATTTTCTTAGTGAATGTTTATTTTGAGTCTTTCATATATTTTGATGACTCTGAATGCAAAAATTAGACTAAAATCTCTTCAAGGAAATTTGCCCTAGATGAATCTTAATAAGTTAGAAAAGAAGGGAATCTCTATTCTACAAATTAGAGAAAAGAAAAAAAAACTGAAGTGGCTTCATAAAAAAAGGCAGTAGCTAAGGAAAAACAGTGGAAGGACTAAATAAAAATGTTTCTACCAATGGTGTTAAAAGAAAGGGGGGACTGTGCAGTAATAAAAGCTGTGGAGGACCTGATACCTGCTGTTCTTACTATGAATAAATAATGACATAGATCTCAATCTTTATTGCCACTTGAGAATGAGAGAGTCCTCTTTAAGGGGAACGTTTGTGGAGGGCAGAGCTAGGACTCAGCAAGGTGGTACCTTTGTTTGTAACTCCATGACAAGGGTGACAGCTTTCAAACTGATCAGACAAAAAAATGCTCATCTTTGTTCTAATAATAGTGGCTGTTGTTGCTCATCTACTTAATTGATGTGGCTGAGTTTCAGAATTCCAGTGGAGACTTTAGCTGTGAACACGGGGGCGGGGGGGGGGGGTGACCCATGCAGCAACACAGCAAACCGTGACGGCTAACATGGGTGTGGAGAATAAACTAGAAGCGGTCTTCTCCTTGATTTAATAAGGTACTAGAGGATATCTCTGGGCGCCTCTATTTTTGGACTTCCTGTAAACATTCCTACTATGGACACTTCTTTGATTGAAGTTCCCAGCAGCTCACAGTAAAGTGAAGAATGAAGAAGTCCCTTTTGATTGCTGTTGAAAACATTGCCTTTATTGGTGTGGAGAAAGATACTGTTCAGTTTGTCATGCTTGGCCTTAAAAATAGCCCTGGGTGTCTTGGCCATGCTCACCTGAGTGGATGCATGGCACAGAGTACATGCTTAGACTTGGTACCCCGTGTAGGCTTAATAGGTGTGGCCTTCATGGTAGCATTTACCTGCTTGCATGGGTGCTACATTGAATTGTAAGGTGTCAGTCTTCAGAGACATCAAACGCTCATTTACTTTTCGCATCATACCCTTGTCACCAGGCTCTGAAGTGATAGGCAGCTCCCACCAGCCTTTTAGTGAGCCCTTTTTTTCAGTTGAGTACATCATATATTCTGATGATGTATGTATTATCTGTTTGCCGAGGAGTTCACTTAAGACTGCCACTCAATGCAGGGAGTTTGGTTCCCTATGAAAGGCTCCACCAAATCAACTATTTTGTGCTGCAAGTACTTTTTCTATCCCTAAAGAGCCTAGACAAAAAGCTGCTTCTGGAGCCACTCCTCCATTTACTTCTCAAGTAAATAATATTGATATTTTAAAAAGTGTCCCTGATTCTAGAGACAGGATGTTGACAGGTATGCCTGCCATGGTGGGCCACAGACTATGGTAGTATTCTTGGCAATTATTGCTGTATATACCTATATGTAAAGTCAAATGTTTGTGTCAAAAATGGGCCTTAAAAACATATAAACAATAAAAGAAAGAGGAGTAAATATTAAAGGTGTTCTTGAGGGTTTTAAAATATTTCATGAAACTATAAATACTATTATAGATAACCTACATAATGATGATATAGTTGAAACTTTTCTAAGGGAAAATATAAATAATAAAATAAGTGAATAAAAAAATTGATCGAAATAGAAAATAAATAGTTAAAAAAATAATAAGGCGCTGGGCTTAGATGGTCTTATACCAGAACTATATAAAATACTACCGGATAATGCAGTTAAAATATTAGATCTGATGTTGTCTCTCTCATTCTTCCTCACAGTTTGGTTATGGATCCAACTCGGCAGCATTTTTTTTTTTGCAGATTAAGATCCCGATCTTGAGCTCCTCCCACTTCCCATAATCCACTCTCCTCTGACTGACTCCTGCCAGATCTCATTTACTGCCAGCATTGTCACACGTGGTTATCAAGTCTCGAGCTTTTTTTGCAGTAGGATTGCTGTCTTCTTCAAAGTTTTCAGATAAGTGCTTTTTGTGGACTTTCCTCCTCTTCCTTAGTAGTGTAAGATTGGAATCCTTCCCTTTTTCTACTAGCTCAACAGTTGGGCTTTGCCCGCGCTTTCTCTTCTAACTGTTGTTGTTGTTCTGTTATATCATAAAAAAAAAGTAGATATATGCATATTGCCTGTTTAGCTAATTTCTGTTGTATAGTGATAGTGTTTTGCTGTGGTTGCCGTGTGTGGTGTTTTTAGTTGTTCCTTCCTGTGCTTGTCTTAATATGTCAGAGAAACGTACCAGTTGTTCATTGTGTTTCACTGTTGCAGTCATTACACTTGGGTTATCCTGCTGGCAGGCTACCCGCAGTCGGCCTGAATTCCAAAGTCCTGGTCCAGCGTCAGTTGCTTTCACCTCTTCCCTGAAACTGCTCCCTATGGAGATCAACGCACTACGCCCCCTACTCAAAGTTGAGGGGCAAAACACACACACATACACACACAAATATAGCAAGAAACAAATTTACGGGGCATTTTTAATGTTTCTAATGTTTCTTAATGTTTCAGTAGCAGTTTTACAATACTCTGAAACGTTTGCACACTTTTCACTTCCTCTACATTACATTAAATGCTGAAAAGATCTAAAATGCTGTTCACCAATGTTTGTGATTTATGTTCTTACCTCCCCTCATTCAGCTCCTTCAACTTCTCCGCTGTTTTTATCCTCTCCTGTAGTTACCGTGTCAGTCATTAATCATCTGGTCTGACAGCTGTACCCATGGTGTTTTTCTGAACACACGCCAACACTGGTTTGTTGTAAAAAGTATTTAAAATTCTGCGAGCTGGCGGAAAGGAAGAATAGAAAGTTTGTGCGACAATACACGCATAGAGGTGATGCGACAGGAGTGTGCAACTGGACCATTCTTAAAGGAGAATGCTGCTAAAAGTAAATACAGTATTTTTTTTTTTTTTTTTTAAATTAAAAAGCAAATGTGGCAGTCCTACAGTAAGTGAAGTTAAAATTCAGGCACCCCCTTGCACATGCCTGCAGGTGCCCATGGTATTGGTATCTGACAAAGGAACACATTATTCCTCACTATAGTACGATCTCGGTCGGAGAGTTTGTATGGACTGTGATCACTGTGACCCGGACAGGTGCAGGACTGTGGGACAGTTCCATTTGTATATGTTGCATGTAAGTTGGAAAGTTACTTGATCTGCTGCAAAAGTGGGAGGGTGCCCCTCCCCCTTCGCTCTATGGTTCTGGCACACATGTTGGTGTCTATGTTGTTTTCATTCCTCCTCACCTTCCCACCTAGCCATCCCCTTTCCCAGTCCTCCAGAAGACTTGGAGAGAACTTTTTAGGAACTGATGCTCCTGGTTTTGAGCCTCTGGTTCTTTGTACTTTATTCTTCTCCTTTCTGCTCTCTATCAGCTATTTGGGCAGCAAACTCAATCTCAGGGAGTTAGTCAGAGGACAGTGCATTATGGGAAGAGGGAGGAGTTCAAGACTTGGATCCTGTTCTGTAAAAAAAAAAATGTGGCCGAGTCAGATCTGAAGGTAGATCCGTAACCCAACCATGAGGAGAAATGAAAGAAGACAGCATCAATACCAAGTTATGGTAAGTACATAACTTATAAGTATGGTCGCTAGAGACATAAAAACAACTGCTGACGTCCCTCCATCATGGAAATATTCCCTTATATCACCTATTTTAAAACGAGATAAGGATCCTACAAAAGTGCTAATCATACAGACTCATTTCACTTTTAAATACGGACTATAAGATGTACATTTCCATTTTAGCTAACAGAGTAGTTAATCTACTTATACCTAAACTCATTAATCATCAAATTGGGTTTATTTTAAATAGACAAGTACAGGATAATATAATAAGAATACATACATTAATAAACTATGCAAATAAAAATAAACTTTCTGTCATTACTTTCAATTTAGATAAGGCTTTTAACTCAGTCAATTGGTTGTACCTGTTTAAAACACTTAACCGTGTATAGTTTCTCACCTGAGCTAATTGCATTAATTTTAAGTTATACAGAAACTGTTGTACTTATGTTAAAATAGGTTAAAAACTGTTGTACTTATGTTAAAATAGGTTCTTGTCTTTCGGGTTCCTTTAAATTATAAAAAGGCACAAAACAAGGCCATCCATTATCACCTTTACTTTTTGCATTAGCTATAGAACCCTGTGCTAGTAGTATTAGGTCCAATAAGAACATTAATGGTATCAAAATAAAAGTAGATTTCGAACTGGCAATTCAGTTCTTTGCTGATGATATTTTACTAACCGTAGGAAATCATTAGAACATATAATTAGTTCTGCGAGTCAGTTTAAAGAAATTACGAACTTAAGATTTAATCATAGTAAAGCAAGTACATTAGTAATAACAATTTTAAAAAATCATGCAAAAAATATCTAAACTTCAGTTGGAATAGCAATCAAATAAAATACCTTGGTATAGCCATTATGTCTGATAGTAAATAAATGATACAAACTTTTCAACAGGATGTTGATAAAATTTTAAGTTTAGTCACAAATTGGAGCAAATTCTTCTTTACCTTGGAAGAACGATTAATGCTTATTAAGATAGTAATTCTCTTTAAATTATTTGCCTTACAATGTTTAGTACCATCTACATCAAAAATTTGATGAAAAAGAATTTTTTGGCATCCTAGTAAACCAAGACTTTCCTTTGTTTGGCACAGAAGAGGTTGGGATAATGATGATCATATTCCCTTATGTTCAGTTGTATGCTACTTCAACAATTGCAAGTTACAGTGTTGCGGATAAATTCATCTTGTGATTTACATTAGTTAATTAAGCAATAACCAACAACGTGGTGTGGTATATTGAAGATTTACCCATGGTTAGTGTGGTTTAATCACAAGGGCGAAACCCAAGTGATTAAAGCCAACCATTGGTAAATTTCAATATACCACAACCACAGAGTCTGTTATTGCTATTAAACAATGACATTATTTAAAGAAAAAAAATACTTTTCCTAAATGTCTTTGTATAACGGCACATTACTGTTCTTCCACTGGTTGTGGTACAATGCTTCCTTGTTTTGATGTACTGAGCATGCGTATGGGACTTGCGTCCCACGCATACACAGTACATCAGTGCTTTGAAACAGAAGCAACGGAGAAAACAAAGTCCTCCATTGTTCCGTTTTTTTCTTTTTTTCTTTATTTGTTAAAAAAAAAAGTTTTTGGCACTTTATACCAACGGAAAAAAGTCCAGGCGACCGGACCTTTTTCTGTTGGTATATTGTGAGATTTACAATGGACACGCTGGCCAATCAGCATGCACGCTTTGTAATATTAATGGGGGGGGGTCATTGTATAATAATAAATATATCGCAACCTGTCATAAATACTCCCTAATAGTTTTATCTGGTTATTAAAAAAATTCTGTGTAAATGAGATTACACCCTCTTCTTAAATTCCCTATTTAAATAACATAATTTCCTCCTTCTAAAAGCTCACATATTCTAATCATTGTTTTAAAATCTTTTCTGTGTTGCCAATTGCGTATACAAATGACTGTGTAGAAATCCATAACTTTAACAAAATGTTTGCATTGAAACAACAAAGTAACTTAATTTATTGGCATCCGTTCTTAAATGATACTGATGTATACTGTTGAAAATTTAAGGTCCAAATACAGTCAAGATTCTGAGAGTTGTGTAATTTTACAAATATTTAGAGATTTTTTGTACACGGAGATTAATAAGATATGTAACCTAGATAAGAATTTGTTCCGCAAATTATTTTAATTCTTAATAATAATGCAATGGAAAATCATATTTGTCACGATTTTATAAAATTCTTAAGTTAGAATTCACATATTTAGACAATTCCTTTTGGAACTACTCCTCAAAAATGAATAATGATGGCTTTTCTGAAGAAGACAAGAAAATAATGTTAAAATCTGCAGATGAAACTAAATCTTTATTATATTGAAAATTTTTCACTTGGAAATTTTTATACAGAACTTTCGTCACTCCTAACAAAATTACAATTATATGTAAATCAAATAGAATTAAATGCTGGTGACATGATTATGAAATAACTGATTTGACACATATGGAATATGTATTTGAAGTCATCTCCCCTTTTTGGAAAGAAATTAGTAACTTCATCTAAGCTTTGTGGTCAGATAGATGTAATATTTCTAACTCTTTAGTTTTATTTGATGCTGCAGTTCCAGAGATAATTCCAAAAACCTAAGTGCCTCTTCTTTGGTGTGTTCTTGGTATAGCCAGAAAAGTAAAGTTCGCTCCTGTAGTGTTGAATTTATTAGCATGGCAAAAATTGTTTGCAGTAGTGAATTGCATACTATAAAGATGAGAACTTCTAATATTACACATTCATATAAATTTTGCTTAAACTTGCTTGAAAAAAAATATTTGTTGTTGATGTGTATAACTTTGATGTTTGTTTTGCAATTGATTTGTTTATCATTTTAAAATGAAATAAAATAAATGTTCAGCTTGTGCATGTCACATAATTAAAGGAAGAATCCAGTGTTCTTCCAGTAAAAATAAAAATACCTGCAAGCGAAAAATTGTTTCTAAAGGTAGACATGTCTGTTGGTGATTAAAGAAAGAATTGCTGCTTTTGGCAGTTGACTTTGTGATCACAAAGAAAGTGAAAGAAACGTCCCATTTCAAATCACTGTAGTGGCCATAGTAATGTGTATATAAATTTGCTGCTGTCTTTCACATCTCTACCCCATCACTGTAATAGCCACAGTTTAATGCACCTGTATTTCAATGTGTCATTGAGTCACTGCTGTTTTTATTATGAGGGATAACTGTTGTAGACTGAGTCGGATCTCATGCCTGACTTTCAGACCTGAGTACCCTTACTCCATTACTGGAGTAGCATCACCTTAAAGCAGATGTTGTCACAATCTGTTATTCAAGTAATGTGTGCTTATATCATATTTAATTTTTTCTTGATGCATTACTCCATGTCACATGCCAGTTCAGTCCAGGCCTGCAATTAAACGAGTTGGAGCAGATATGTATCCCATTGGGGAACATTTTCTACCCACCTTATTACAGATTTCTGTTATGGTTGTTGCTTTCATGTTTGTGCCATAGAAACTAACAGATGTGCCTGCAGACATCTTATTCCTGGGATTATCTTGCCTGCATCTAGAGTATGATTTTACTAATTGGATAAGTGCTCTAGCACATCTGACAGACACTCTGAAGATAAGTCAGGAGGCCATCTGGTCATACCTGACCAGAAAGAGACATGAGGCTTACTTAGATCGGTCTGCCGTATTTAATAAAGCCACAGCTGTTGGGAAGATGAGACAGATACACCCCTTCAAAAAGAAAACCTAGGAAAAGCAAGTATCACAGGGGAAATCAAAGTTGTCCCTTGAACTGGAAGCTTTACTAGAGGCTCATCCTTTCTAAAGCTTAGCTTCACTGTAATACGGTGGATATAAAAAGTTTACACACCCCCTGTTAAAATGCCAGATGTGACGTTGTTCAATCTCGCAATTCATTCTTCACTGATGATGGGCTCGGAGCCGATCCTTGGCTCTGACACGGCCGACTAGCAAGCTCAAAGTTTTCTAGTAGCTCGAGACCCAACCCCTTATCCCACAATGCACTGCTGGAATTACCTCAGATGTCGTTTGCCGCGGCACGGATCTCTTGGTTTCCAGCATTGCTCGAGACTATTATTGGGAGTTTTCAACTTTCAGCAAGTTTTCTATTTGAATTTTATGTCTTTTACTACTATAACTATGTAATATTATCTAGTTAGCAGTTGTTTTCTGTTTTTCCCCCTTTTCCCAGTAAAAATCTTCTGATTGCCTTGGGTCTTTTCTTACAGCTTGTTAGATAGAGTTGCCCTTTTGGTCTTTTTGATATTGGATTGCTATAATCCTCTGTAACTTTAACTATCTTATATAGCTAAATAGTGTTGTTACTAGTTGCCTTTTTGGGCTGTGTGTACTGTGTGTAGTTAATTAGATTAATCCTCTCTAACTTAACTATCTTATATAGTTAAATAGTATGTTTTTTCTCTTTTTTCATTTTGTGAATCGTAGTTAGTACTATGTATGAAGGGAAGGAAAAGCATCCAAATTCTGGGTTTACGGATGCCCATGTGCAGTGTGTATACCGTTTGGGTGAGGTGCACCTGCAGGAGTCATGTAGTATCTGCAACTCCTTTTCTACTAGAGTGCTTGCAGAAAGGAAGAGGAAGTTAATTGATAGGGGTATTATCAAACACCCTTTCTCAGAGGCATTGTCTGACCAGGATGGGGCTAGCAAATCGTCCAAATCTTCCTCAGAATCCAGGACATAGAAAATAAAAAAAGTCGGAAAGTGCGACTTCAGCTCCACTGACTTCGGAGCCGACAGTCTGTTCTTTTCAGAACCGGGACACTGCTCTCGAACCGACTGCCGAAACACCTCCCTCTCTACTGCTCCAGTCGGCCCCATCTATTCACTTTTCCATGTCTTCTGTCAGCCTGTCCGATCTGGATATGTACTTGGCTGGTTCAGAAACTCTTAAAGGCATCAGGCCTAGTTAAATTGCTGTCGGCTCAGACCCAACCGTCTGAGCCAAAGACCACTACTCCTGAATTGTCTGCTCCTCTACCGAGCCATACCGAACCTTCGGAGCCGAAGGAGGGCCGACCTGATGATTGTGGATCCCTTGCAGCAGATACCTGCTCCAGTGTCGTCAGCTCCATCTGTTCGGACATCCTCGGCGCCGACCGGGGACTCTAGGAGCCGACACTCTCCGGTCAGGTCCAGGGATGATAGTCGCATTGACTTGGTGCCAACTCTTCCTCTCGGGGCTTCGGCTCGAGTGAGCTCTGTTCCTACCTCGGGCTCGGAGCCCACGGCTTTGGTTCGGGAGGGGATCGCGGCTTCTTCTGATCCATCGACGACTCCTCATCGAAGCCGTGGTGCATTCTAAGCCATGAAGCGAGTGTTGTCTCCTAAGACTTCCTCATCTCAAGGTCTGGCCTCTTCCTCCCCTAAAGTGCCTGTGTCAGTTTCTGTTTCCTCTGGTCATCCCAAGTGTAGAGACCCAGAGCCTCAGGTAGCCCCACAGGGCGCTCCCTGCTCTTCTGAGACCTCTTCAAAGTTCCCCCTGAAGACGTTCCCAGGAAGAGATTATGCAAGAGGAGGCATTTGGACTCCTCACAGGAGTCTCTAACATCAGACACCGACTTGGATGAATCAGAAGGGTCCCCTAGATCCCCCTCTGAGGACATCTCCTTTGCGGAGATTCTTGAAATTCTTAGGCAGAGGGGTGATTGGCAGTCCAAGAGCCCTACCGAGGACAAGTCGGTTCTCCTGAAGGCATTCGGGTCTCAACCTTCTGCCTCTTGGGTGTCTCCACCCTATGATGAGCTTATGGATCTGGTCTCTCGTAGGGCGTAGGAGTCACCAGAATCTATGTAACCTGTTCCTAGGAGGCCTAATAAGTTTATTTCTGCCCCCGTATACAAGTCCTTTTTGACCAAGGGAGTCCCTGTTGATGCCATGGTGGTGGTAGCAGCCACCAAAAAGGAAATGTCTGAGACTTCCTCGTCTATCCATCCTCCTAACAGAGAATCTAAGATCATGGATAGATGTGGGAAATGCATGTTTAGTTCAGTGACTTTCTCACTCAGATCACTGAACTATTTGACAGAGAGATCTCCTTAAGGAGTTGGGAGATACTTTTCAGGGTGCTGTAGCTACGAGTGTATCCAACAAAGTTGCTACCCAGCTCGCTACCCTTAATTCGAAAGTTAACTCGTCCATGCGTTTCGTATCTTACGCAGCTGATGGTTCGAGTAGAGCTGTAGGTACAGGAATTGCTCTTCGTAGGCATGCCTGGATGCGACTCTATTCCTTCGCGGAACCCTTCAAGTCTTCCTTTACGAATACCCCGTTTGACGGCTCATCCTTGTTTGGGCCAAAGGTGAAGGAGACTTTGACCAGGTGTGAACAAGAAGGAAATACTATGTCTGCTGTCTGTTTTTCCACCCCCACTCGACCCTTTCCTAAAGGTCAGAGGGGAGGAAAGATGTGGTTCTGGAAAGCCCAAGGAGCCTTTCAAGACACGTGGGGAGCCACCCTCGCGGCAGAGGGGGTCTGCAACACCAGGGTGACAGAGATCACTTCTCTGGTCAGTCCTACCAGCGCTCCTGAAGGAAGGCCTGGCTGTCCTACTCTGGAGACAGTCTGGGGTCACTTGTCATTGTACCCAGAAGCCTGGCTAGATATAAGAAATGATATTTGGGTACAAAGTATCATTTCTAGAGGGGATTTCATGCCATTCTCCACCCAGCCCCTTCCCGGCAAAAAAATCCTGGACATTCCACCCAGTCACAGGGAACAAGATTCTTTTTGGTTCCAAAGAAAACAGAGGACTGGAGACCCATTTTGGATCTCAGTAGACTCAACCAATTTGTGAGGAAAGAGAAGTTCCAAATGGTCACGCTACAGTCCATACTTCCCTATTTAGGGAAGGACAATTGGATGTGCTCGATTGATCTCAAGAATGCGTACTACCACATAAAGATGGCCAGACCATCCAGGGATCACCTGCGTTTCTGGCTGGGAGCCAATCATTATCACGTCCGAGCTCTGCCCTTTGGTCTCACTACAGCCCCCAGAGTGTTCACCAAGTGCATGGCAGTAGTCACGGCTCACCTGAGGCATCTAGGATTCCAGGTGTTTCCGTACATGGGCGATTGGCTCCTTACCTCCACCACCAGCCATCAACTTCTTCAAGTGAGAGAGGCTACTCTGACACACTGCGATCGGCTAGGCATTACAGTCAACTTCGAAAAGTCTGTCTTGTTGCCATTGCAGCATATCATTTTTATAGGGACAGAATTAGACACGTCAACCACCACTCTTAGTCTTCCACCAGAAAGGGTTTGTATTCTTCAACAACACATCACGTCCTTGGTATCAAAGAACAGAGCACCAGCTGCAGAGGTATTGAAAGTACTAGGATTGATGGCAGCAGCAGCAAACTTGGCAATCCCGTTAGCAAGAATGCATATGAGGATCCTTCAGTATCTCCTATTCGCATAAAGGTCTTACCAAGAACTTCCAATGAATCACACGATCCCGATAACCAATTCCTGCAAGAAGGATCTTCAGTGGTGGTTGACGTCTCTTCATGTCACAATAGGACGTCCCTTCATGCTACCCCCTCCAGTTGCCACTGTGACCACTGACGCTTCCCTGATTGGGGGGGGGGGGCATTTTCAGGGAAAGACTGCCCAAGGCACATGGACAGATCAAGAATCACATCTGCATATCAATGTCCTGGAGATGAGAGCAGTACTTCTAGTGTTGCAGTACTTTCAGGACTCTCTTCCTCTAGGGACAATTGCAATACAGACAGACAACATGTCAGTGGTCTGGTACCTGAACAAGCAAGGAGAGACCAAGTCTTAGCCCCTTTGCCGAGAAGTCCTCCGAGTATGGCAGTGAGCAGTGGCATCCCAGCGCTTTCTGTTAGCAATGCACATCCCGGGCAAATCCAACGTCATAGCAGACAAACTGAGCAGGGCAATTTTATTGCCCCACGAATGGTCCCTCAAACAAGAGATTGCGGATGGAATTTTCCGCAAATGGGGCCAGCCTTCCTTCGACCTGTTTGCCAGTCATATCAACAACAAATGCAGAAGCTATTTTACCCTGATTCCCCCGCCAGACCAGTCCCAGAAGGATGCTCTTGTCCACGATTGGCCCCCGGGTCTCCTCTACACATTTCCCCCATTTCCTCTGATACCCAGATTTTTACAGAAAGCAAAGTTGCTGGGACGGACAGTCATCCTTATAGCCCCTCATTGGCCTTGGCAGATTTGGTTTCTGTTTCTTTACCATCACATTCTGGAAGACTCATGGATCCTGGACCCAGTTCCATACTTAATGGCACATCCGTCAGGTGCTCCAATTCCTCGCATAGTCAGGCTTTATAATCTTTCCCATGACACTAGTCAAATTCTGTTGGCTTCCTATAAGCCTTCCACTAGAAAACTGTATCATAGTAAGTGGAAGAGATTCTCCATTTGGGCTTCCTCTCATAATATTGACCCTTACCAAGCACCATTATCTTCTATTTTACAATTCTTGACAGAAATTTTCAACAAAGGAGCAGCGGCTGCTACGGTGTGGGTACAACTAGCTGCTTTGTCTAATTTCCATCTAGGGATCAATGGATTGAATATTATGGCTCACCAATTGTCTAAAGCTTTTCTAAAAGGTACCTTTCACATGAGGCCTCCAGTGAAGACTCTTATTCTCCCTGGAATTTGAATTTTATGTTATATTTCTCATCATTCTTCCTCCTTTCGAGCCTGCATCATCATGTGAGCTAAAATTTCTGTCGTGGAAAACTATCTTCCTAGTAGCCATCACTTCAGTCCACAGTGTGTCAGCTTCAAGCTCTATCCATCAAGCCTCCTTATATGGTCTTTCATGCTGACAGAGTATGTCTCAGGACAAATCCATCCTTTTTGCCTAAAGTATGTTCAGATATTAACATCAGTCAAGTTATTGAGTCGCCAGTTTTCTTCCCTGATCACACCAACAAATTGGAATATATGTTGCACAAACTCAGTGTCCACAGACAACTTGGATTTTATTTAGACAGGACAAAAGACATTAGGAAGTCAGATCAGCTTTTTGTGTCTTTTTCTAAACTAGTTGCCAAAACAACTTTGTCTAAGTGGCTGTCTGATTGTATCACTTACACCTATTCTTGTCATAACATGCCCTTGTCTAGTAAGGTGAAGGCTCATTCAACCAGAGCAGTTTCTACCTCTTCCGCCTTTCAAGCCAAATTACCTTTGGACAACATCTGTGCAGCAGCCACATGGTCTAAACCTCACACTTTTATAACTCACTACAAAGTGGATAAGGCCCCCAGGGACAGGGCTTCATTTGGTTCCACGGATGTTCATCGTGTTACTCTGCTGCAGTCATCACGCTTGTGTTATCCTGCCGTCAGGCGGTCCCGCAGTCGGCCCGAATTGCAAAGTCTTGGTCGTGCGTTGGTTGCTGTCGCTTCTTCCCTGATGTCAGTGCGCCAGGGGTATATACGAGGCATCCAACGCCATTTTCCCCAGTCTTTCTTGCCACGCGGTGCCCGAAGCAGAAGCAGTTCGCAAGTGCCGGTCGGCCGACACCTGAGATTTTCGATTTGAATTTCAGTCCGAAGTCTTCAATAAAGCTAAGTACCCCATTGGGGAACATTTTCTTGCCTCAGTCCGATGTCAGAAAAAGTTAACAATTGCATTTCTTGTGGGAAGCAAATACCTCATAAGGACTTCCATTCCTATTGTATTCCTTGCCTAGGCCCAGCCCACGACGTCACAGGTTGTCGGTTTTGTGCTAGGTTTAATAAACAAACTATCAAACGCCGTTTTGACTTCACACGGCATTACTTTGGTAGGAAATTTAATTATATCATGCCGTCGGAGCAGCCGACGGCCGCCATTCATAAAAAACGCAAGGATAAGGACAGGCAGCCTAGGAATAAGCCAGACACAGAGGCCTCAGCTGGGCCTGTCGCCGGTTTTCCGGTTTCAGTGAGACTCCTACGCAGCCCCTGACGACCGCAGAACTGGAACCCCAGACAGCTGCGGATTCCTAAGTGGAGTCTACTAGGCCGACGCAGCCTTCTACCGACACCGGAGCAGAACTAGACACCGGTGCAACGGAAACACCTTCGGTCGCAGAAGGTGTCTTCAGACCGACTACACTCACCATTAAATCTTATGCTAAACTTAAAACTCCTTTAAAACCAAAGAAAACTGTACATCAGTCTACAGTTCAAGGCCCCATGCCTAAGAAACAGATGCTTAAGATGGCTGAAGATTTGATTACCCTTATCAGGGGTTCCCATCCCCCACCTGATAAAAGACCAAGACAAGAGGAGGATTATGCATCCTCTGACCAGGTTTCTCTCGCCTCATATTCTTCTGAGGAACAGGATTACACTTTTCCACCTTATGAAGATTGTGATGCTGAAGACTCTATTCCCTCAGCATCTCCCCCTGAAAACTACTCCTTTGGGGAAACTTTACATACTATGAGGGAACATTTCCACTGGGAAGGCCAGGATTACTCAGATTCTAAGAAAAGGCTCCGAGAGTTCCTTTTACTACCCCAGCACAGACCTCTTGCTATCCTTCCTGTTCTAGATATTGTGGATGATGTTTACTTGGAGTCTAGTTTAAATCCAGACTCTCTTCCTCCTGCTCCAGCCAAACCAGACAGATACTACAGAGTACCTGACTCGCACAAATTCCTTTATAAAATCCCTGTAGCTGACCCAGAAACAATTTCCCAGGGTCCTAAGGGAGCAAAAGCTTCTATGGCTAAAAATCCTGTGCCCTCTGAAAGGGATTCCAGAGCCCTAGATAGATGGGGAAAGAAAATATACACCTCAGCTACTATGAGAGCATTAAATTGCCAGTTTCACATGTTGAAATATCAACAATTCCTAATGTCTAAGTTAAAACAAAAAATGAGCACACATTCAGAACTGCCTGAATTCAAGGAAATGCAGGATCTGTTGCATGCAGCTGAACAGGTGGGCAAACATACTTTACAATGCGGATTTGATTCATTGGAAGCTTCTTGTAGAGCAGCTGTTACTGGCTCTATCATACGTAGACATGCTTGGTTAAAAGAACAAACCCTCCCTGACCATGTTAAAGCAAAATTATTGGATGCACCTTTACAGCAGGATGTATTATTTGGTGTCAAAGCAGAAGAGGTTTTAAAGAAAATGGAGGATAAGGCAAAGTCTATGCAAACGGTCAAGGATTTTTTGCAGGTACAACCCCCTCGTTTCAGCAGAAATTGGCCAACAAAAAACTGGTCCTTTCCAGCTTCAGGCAGATCACAGATGGGCAAATACAGACACCCAAGGGGCAGAGGTCAGTCACAGGGCCCTTACAAACCTCGCCAATGGGGTTCTGCTACCCAGAAAGGAGGAGAAGACAGGCCCCAAGCTAGCAGAAACAAACGCAATGACTCTATCCTCAAACTACCAAGCAGATCTCTCCTGGCAACTCCCTTGGGAGGAAAACTAGCATTTTTTTTCAGACAACTGGCACATCATCACAAAAGACAAATGGGTTCTAAGCATTGTCTCTCAAGGATACAGATTCCACTTTCATACCTTACCAAGGATCAAAGGAATGCCAAACCTGCCACCAAATCAATGGGCAGAGGCACAAAAACAAATTACAGCTCATGAACATGAGAGCCATTCAACAGGTACCTACCCAGGAGCAAGGACAAGGATTTTACTCAAGACTCTTCCTAGTCCCAAGAAAGGACAAAGCATGGGAGACCCATTCTGGATCTTTCAATTCTGAACACCTATCTGCAAGTACCAAAATTCAAGATGCTAACACTACAGCAGCTTCTTCCCTTGCTGGGCAAGAATGCTTGGCTAGTCACTTTGGACCTCAAGGAGGCATAGCTGCATGTCCCTATCGGACAAAATTGCAGAAGATACCTCCGCTTCATTGCAGGTTCAACGCATTATCAATTCTATGCACTGCCCTTTGGCTTATCTACTGCGCCCAGGGACTTCACAAAATGCCTGGCACCAGTAATTGCATACTGCAGACAAAGAGGAATTCAAATGTACCCATACCTGGACGACTGCCTTATTCAGGCAGAAAGCAAGGACATTCTTTTAAAGCATCTGGCATTTGTCAGACACCTTCTAAGTTGCCTAGGGTACACAGTAAATGAAAAGAAATCAAAACTAGTGCCCTCACAAAACATAATATTCCTGGGTGCCAGCTTGAATACAACGGCCCAGATGGCTTATCTCACGCCAGACAAGCAACGACAGTTGTTTCAATATTTCAAAATAATGGCAACAAAGACCCAACTCCCTGCAAGAAAAATTCTGCAGGCCTTGGGATTCATGGCATCTTGCATACTACTAATACCATTTGCAAAACTGCATATGAGGAAATTACAATGGTACCTGAAAAGTGTATGGACTCAGCACAGCCACAGCTTGGAAACAATGATACCACTCATTCCCTGCCTTCAACAGGAGTTTCTATGGTGGGCACAGGCATGTCACCTCAACAAGGGTCAGCCTTTCACCTCACCCACAGCCAGGCAAACTGTGATAACAGATGCATCGGACTATGCCTGGGGAGCACACATGGCAGGGCAGTGCATTCAGAGCAAATGGACTACAGATCAGAGGCATCTGCATATCAATCAAAAAGAAATGCTAGCAGTACAGAATGCCCTAACAGCTTTCAGGGACCTTCTACACCCAGGACAACTAATAATAAAGACGGAACAATACCACAGTCATGTGGTACATAAGCAAGCAAGGGGGCACACATTCCTACCCTCTATGCAGGCAAGCAATGACCTTGTGGAACACTGCACTGTCTTACCATGTTCAATTACAAGCACAATTCCTACCAGGAAAGAAAAACATATTGGCAGACGATCTAAGCAGAAACATCATGGATCCACACGAATGGAAACTTGATCCACAAGTATTTGCAATGATAGCTCAAAAATGGGGACGTCCAGACATAGATCTGTTTGCAAGCCCCCCACAGCCACCAACTTCAAAAATTTTGCACAAGGACCTTCCATCCACTAGCTTGGAAAGTGGACGCCCTCTCATTCAGTTGGAAAACATTAACAGAGTATGCCTTCCCTCCACTACCTCTTCTAGCAAAGGTACTGCTGAAAGTCAGATTAAAGAGACCACAAATGATACTCGTTGCACCAGACTGGCCACGCCAGCATTGGTACCCAATTTTAAGGAACATGGCCCACCTTGGATTTTGCCACAAATTCCTCACCTGCTCACCCAGCGAGACCATCTGATCCTACACAGCCAGCTCAAGACTTTAAACCTGGCTGCATGGCAAATTACCTAAACAACCAGCCAACACCTTTATCCAAAGCTATTATGGATGTCATTCTGGAGGCCAGGAGGCCCAGCACCAGGAAAACCTATTCAGACAAATGGAGAAGATTTTGCACCTGGAACCAGGCTAAAGGCCTAAACCCACTTGATCCAAACATCCCTCAGATTCTACAATATTTAAATGAGATGTTACACAAAGGACTTTCCTTTTCATCTATTAAGATCTACGCCTCAGCAATTTCAGCTCATTACAGCACGGATCCTCCTTTATTCTCACATCCACTCCTAAGACAGTTCCTCAGAGGGGCTAAGAACTTAAGACCGCCAAGGAGAGCTCCAACACCTACTTGGGATCTCAACTTTGTTCTGGAAAAGCTTACACTGCCGCCCTTTGAACCAGCTTTTTCAGCTGACTTAAAATTTCTTTCATGGAAAACTGCCCTACTACTAGCAATAACCTCAGCTAGAAGAGTCTCAGAGCTACAGGCACTAATGGCAGTGGAACCTTTCATCATTTTTCATCAAGACAGAGTCTCTCTACAAACTAATCCTTCCTTTATGCCAAAGGTGGTATACAGTGTGGCCCTAAACCAAACCATTCACTTGCCCACCTTCTTCCCAAATCCCCAGAAGAAAGGAGAAAGACTCCTGCACTCTTTGGACATTCACAGGCAATTACGTTACTACTTGGATAAAACTAAGGCTTTCAGAAAAACTGACCAGCTTTTTGTAGCCTATGCTACAGGATCACAAGGAAAAGCTATCTCAAAACAGACCATTTCAAAATGGATAGGGCATTGCATACATTTTTGCTACATACATCATGGGAAA
The DNA here is from genome assembly GCF_019279795.1 of Protopterus annectens. Lineage (NCBI taxonomy): Eukaryota > Metazoa > Chordata > Ceratodontiformes > Protopteridae > Protopterus > Protopterus annectens. The sequence goes on along the minus strand of NC_056727.1, from coordinate 1,138,180,900 downwards.
CCAGTACCTGTTAACATTAGGTCCCACTCCATTAGGGCTACAGCTACACCAGCAGCCTTTCTCAGGGGTGTGCCAACCAAGGATATTCTGGAAGCTGCTACTTGGAGTTCAGTGCACACCTTCACCAAACACTATCACTTACCTCTATACTCTAAAACTAGAGCTGGTTTTGCCACTGCAGTTTTGAAGGGCTTACTAGCTTCTTCTAACCCTGTCTGACTCTACCTCCCATCCTTAGCTTTGGGATTCAACCCAAGTGCGATGATTGCAGCAGGGTAACACGATGAACATAGTACAGTTTTGTACCTACCATAAATGTAGATGTTTGAGTGTTCACCCTGCTGCAGTCCAGGTTACCCTCCCTCCATCCCCTCTGAACTAGCTGAACTTATCTCTACCACTCTATCGTATACTACCTCTGTGGTGTATTTGCTTGTGCCTAAGGGTTTTGTTTTATTTTTATATAGTTATATGTGTGTGTGTGTGTGTGTATATATATATATATATATATATATATATATATATATATATATATATATATATATATATAGATATAGATATAGATATAGATATAGATATAGATATAGATGTATATTTATATTTTGCCTACCTATTAGGGGCACCTGACATCTGGGGCAAGAAAAACTGAAGAAAATGGCGTTGGATGCCTCTTGTATACCCCTGGCGCACTGACTTCAGGGAAGAAGCGACAGCAACCGACGCCGGACCAAGACTTTGGAATTCAGGCTGACTGCGGGACCGCCTGACGGCTGGATAACCCAAGTGTGATGACTGCAGCAGGGTGAACACTCGAACATCTACATTTATGGTAGGTACAAAACTGTACTTTCTGAACAGTGTATGAGCCACCCAAGATTAGGGTGCTAGGGACGCTACCCATCAGTGAAGAATGAACGGTGAGATTGAACAACTTCACATAAAGAAGTTATGTACTCACCATAACGTTCCATGTGAGTTGTTCCATCTCTTCTTCATTCTCATGTTCCTCCCTCCTTCCCCCTCCTGGCTGGCAGTTGACCTGGAGGGCTGTCTTCATCCTGGTTTCTCAATGTGTCTTCATTCCTAGGCAGAATAATTATTGTATCTCTATATGGTATGCAGCAAATAAGATCTGAGGTAATTCTAGCAGTGCATCATTGTGGGATAAGGGGTTGGGTCTCGAGCTACTGGAAAACTTTGACATTGCTAGTCGGCCGTGTCTCCGAACCCATCAGTGAAAAATGAAGGCGAGCTGGAACAACTCACATGGAACGTTATGGTGAGTACATAACTTTTTTTTTTTTTTTTTTTTTTTTTTTGTGATATAAAAAAAATGAGACCACAATAAATCATTTCAAAACTTTTCCCACCTTTGACGTGATCCATGACCTGTACAGTTCAGTTGAAAAACAAACAAATCTGTTAGGGAAAAAAATATAAAACAATAAAAAACGTACAATAACCTGGTTGCATAAGTGTGCACACCCTCAAACTAATACTTTGTTGAAGCACCTTTTGATTTTAATTACAGCATTCAGTCTTCTTGGGTAGGAGTCTATCCTGACTTGGCAATATTTGCCCACTCTTCCTTGCAAAAGCACTCCTAATCTGTCAGAGTGCAAGGGCATCTCTTGTGCACAGCCCTCTTCAGGTCACCCCACAGATTTTCTATTGGATTTATGTCTGGTCTCTGGCTGGGCCATTCCAAAACTTTAATTTTCATCTGGTGAAGCCATTCTTTTGTTGATTTGAATGTCTGCTTGGGGTGCTTGTCATGTTGAAAGGTGAAATTCCTCTTCATGTTCACTTTCTAGCAGACGCCTGAAGGTTTTGGGCCAAAAGTGACTAGTGTTTGGAACTGTTTATAATTCCCTCCACCTTGACTAAAGCTCCAGTTCCAGCTGAAGAAAAGCAACCCCAAAGCATGATACTGCAACCACCATGCTTCACCGTGGGGATGGTGTTCTTTTGGTGATGAGAAGTGTTGTTATTGCGCCAAATGTACCTTTTGGAGTTGTGGCCAAAAAGTTCAACCTTGGTCTCATCAGACCATAACACATTTTCCCACATGCTTTTGGAGACTTGATGTATTGTTTTGCAAATTTTAGCCGGATCTGGATGTTTTTCTGTGTAAAAAAAAGTCTTCCGTCTTGCAACCCTACCCGATAGCCCAGACATGTGGAGAATATGAGAGATTGTTGTCACATGTACACAACCAGTACTTGCCAGAAATTCCTGCACCACCTCCAGTGTTGCTGTAGGTCTCTTGTCAGCCTCCCTAACCAGTTTTTCTCTTGCCTTTTCATCAATTTTGGAGGGACGTCCAGTTCTTTGCAACCTCACTGTTGTCCCATATTTTCTCCGCTTTTAGATGACTGTCTTCACTGTGTTCCATGGTATATCCAATGCTGTGGAAATTTTTGTACCCTTTTTCTGACTGATACCTTTCAACAGTGAGATCCCTTTAATGCTTTGTAAGCTCTCTGCTAACCATGGCTTTTGCTTTAGCAGGCAATTAAGTAAATGTCAGGAAAATCCTACTGGGACAGCTGAACTTTATTTGGGGTTAATCAGAGTCTCTCTAATTGATGGCAGGTGTGTACCCAAGAAGACTGAATGCTGTAATTAAATCAAAAGGTGCTTCAACAAATTATTAGTTTAAGGGTCTGCACACTTACGCAACTAACTTATTGTATGACTTTTATTTTTTTATATTTTTCCCCCAATAGATTTGTTTGTTTTTCAATTGAATTTGTACAGGTTATAGGTCACATTAGAGGTGGGAAAAGTTTTGAAATGATTTATTGTGTTCTCATTTTTTATAATCACAAAAACCTGGCATTTTAACAGGGGTGTGTAAACTTTTTATAGCCACTGTACTTTAACAGCCTCTGGCCCTGACTTCTGTTACAGCTAAATGCCTCTGGCAGTGCCCCTTGTGAGGTTATCATTGTTTCAGCCCTTACATCATCCCACCAGAGCATAAAACAGACTTATCTACCCACACCAAAACACTATTTAGTTATAAATGAAAGGTTATTGTTAAAAGAGGACATTAGTGGCAGTAAAAAGTAAGGATGAGCTAAACTTGAAGGAAGATAAAGATCGAAGTATAAGGAAAACATGCATAGCTAAATGGAAAAGATTCTCCAGCAGTTACCAAAGAGGAACCAGTTCCCAAACAGGTGGACATGCTAATGGTTGTCCATTATCTAAGTTTTTTTTTTCCATTAGCTTAGCTTATGTATGTGGAAACAAGGTACAGCTTTCAGCTGATTCTGCCTGCCTACTGTTAAATCCCCTGCTGTCATCCAGGACTGAAATCAACCAGTTGCTGAAGAACATCTTTTTGAGACATGAATTTTTTGTTGGAAAATCTAACCTAATCATTGACCTGATGAAGAGAGGAAAGAGAGAAAAATGTCTAGGCCAGATTCTGCTTATATACTAGGTACATGAAGATGTGTAAGGTAAAGATGTGTCTGCCATGGCATGGAGGAGGTGCTTAATTCTGAAAGTCAGACTTGTATGTAGGATTTCAGCCTTCTGCAAAGATGCTAATCTTATGACTACAAAGGTGATCACATTCTAACACTACTACTATGGTAGGTTGCCTGTACAGTTGTACTTTGAATACACATCCCACCTCCATCACAATAATGGGAACAGTAGTGTGTTTCAAGTTGCTGTTGTCATTCAGTACCGCATATCTCCACGGCAATATACTAGTATTTGTTTACTGCTGTCTTGTCACAGGTTTACCACAGTTTGCTGCTATCATTTATATTCATACAAGGAGAATGAATGAATGAAAGCTGTTGCATTGCAGACAGCATAAGCTTAAAACAAATTGTCATTCAAATCTAGCCTGAATCTTCTGGGACCAGTAATCTTACAGTGAGAAAAAAACATCAGTAACTTGTATTTGCCTTTCTTCTTTTCCATATCTTGACATTTTTAATAAATGCGAAACAGAAAATGAAGCGTACTACCTACCTTGACGTGACCAAGGCATTCAGTGCAACACCCCACTCGGGAATTGTTGACAAACTCTCAGAACTAGGCATAAATCCGTACATAACTTGCTAGATTGCCAGCTGCCTCACAGATAAACCGAAGAAGTCAGGATTGGTGAAACTACCTCTGCCAAGAGACTGGTTACTGGCAGTGTACCCCAGAGCTCCATTTTGGGCCTGCTTCTGTTTGGCATGTATTTCTCAGAAGTCAAGTCTAATGTCAAAGACCTTTGGCTCATCAATTTCATAGATGAATGTAAATTGGGAGCTATCATAGATCCCCCATGACACCAATATCTTCCAAATGGGTCTAACAGCAATGACTGATGCAAAAGCCACTGATTAAAACTCAATGCAAAAACTGCATTATAGTGCTATTTGGGAAATCATCCATCCAAGCTAATTACTTCAGTAAAAATACCCCTAAGTACTAACTCAATATTTAGGGATCTGGGAACTTATATAGACTGTAATCTGGCTTTCGAACAACATGTAGCCAAGATAGTAAGAAAATCATTCTGTCACCCAACTCATAAGCAGATTATGGCATCCATGTTCAGTATGGTTATACAACCGCTCGACTAAGCCTTTATCAGACCCATCATTGAGCATCCTGCCCCCTTTGACATGTCCCTAACCACACACTTGCAACAGTTGGAATGCCCTCAAAGGTTCCTTACCAAGAGAATCTAGGGAATGGATATCTTGTCTGCACAGATCTGCCTTACAGTCCTTTCTTTGCACTTAGTCTCATACACATTAATGAAAGGCAGTCAATGTGTAGCATCTAGGGATTCCTCATATCCAGCTCTAATGTATCCCCTGCACATCTGTGAGACAAACAGCACCAGAAATACTAGATCCAAGGACATGAACTTTGCTTGTGACATAAATAAAACATGCTGGAGGGACCTATATGTCTCGAAGAATCCTTTCCCTACGGAATAAGCTCCTCATCTATGTGAAGCAGAATTGACCCCTGGCTCTGTTCAAAAGAAAACTTGATCACTGGGTGAGAAATCGCAAATTAACCCCCAGTCTGGCCCCCATGTCTCTGATGGACAGAGGTTGACAAGTAAATTAATCCCCAACTAACACCCCCACCCCACACATAACCCTTAGCTACCTCTGCTAACATACTCCATTTAGGCATTCAAGGAACTCTGGGACAAAACTGGGTTGGGTTGCATGGCAAGGCTTGTAAAGACACTGGTGGTCATCAGTGTAGTATAAACCAATGGACCAATGAGCAAACTTAAATGAAATAAGTCTCACTGTGTTCCTTGCTGTGTAAAATACAGGTACTGCACTCATTTTTACCAGCTACACTTACACTGAGGTCATTGTAATTTAGTGGGGTTTTAGCCTCAAAATTTACTCTCTACTTGCTTATGAGGTTAATATGTGTTGTATTACCTGAAAAGTTAAGGTGCTTATTGGACTGTTTGAGCTGTTCCTTCTACGATGTCCTTCAAGGATGCATCTGCAGTCCTTACAAATGGGTTGTCCTGTCGTCAGGCAGCCCTTCGGTCGGCCGGATTCCAAAGTCTGGGTCTGGCCTCGGCTGATGTCGCACTTCACCCGACGTCATAGCTGCAGTTATTCGGGTATAAAGGTATCAGCCGACGCCATTTTCCCCAGTCTTTCTTGCCGCGTGGCACCCGAAGCAGAAGCTGTTCGCAAGTGCCGGTCGGTCAGAACCAGAGATTACTACTACCGAAGACTTCTAAAAAGCTAAGTACCCCGTTGGGGACTCTTTCTTGCCTCAGCCGATGTCAGAAAAAGTGAATAACTGTTTAACTTGTGGGAAACAAATACCTCATAAAGATTTCCACTCTTACTGCCTACCTTGTTTAGGCCCAGACCACGACGTAGCAGCTTGTCTAGCCTGTGCTTCTTTCAACCGACAGACGCTTAGACGTCGGTCGGAATTTGCTGAGGAGTTTTTCGGCTCCGCTTTTGCTTACATTATGCCGTCGGAAACTCCGACTACGCAAATAACTAAAAAGCGCAAGGAAAAGGACCGTCACTTGCGGTCCGCGGTTTTGGCCGAAACCGCTGTTAAGCCAACCGCGAGTGTCTCGGTTTCGGCTGAAACCGAGCCCTCGGTTCTTCCTTCGGCCGAAAGCTTGCCTTCTACCGAGGCCTCATCCAGCATGGCTGAATCTGCTACTGAAATCCCACCTGCTCTTGCAGGTTCACAGGATTTATCTGATACTATTCCTTTAGATATTTCTACTCCTGCACGTGGAGCTGCTAGGCCCCCTGCATCCATGTCGATTAAGGCTTTTGCCAGGGCTAAAGCAGCAAAATCTACCAAAACTGTGCCTGCTAAGACCCCCTCTCACAGGCCTAGCTCTAGTTCTCAAATGCTTAGTCTAGCAGAGGATCTCATTTCTTTGATCAGGGATCCCAACCCCACCCAGACAGGGCCTCTCACCCACCTCCAGAGAAGAGGCCTAGAGCAGAGCCCCCTGAGCCTGTTTCTTCAGATGACTCCTCTGATGATTCAGATAATACAAATCCTCCAGAGGGCCCTTTTTCTCCTTATGAGGACTCTGATGCAGAAGAGTCCATTCCTTCTGCCTCTCCGCCTGAGGAATTTTCTTTTGGGGAAACCTTGCATGCTATGAGGGAACAATTTCAATGGCAGGGCCAGGATTTTTCAGACTCTAGGAAAAGGCTTAGAACCTTTTTGCATTTGCCACAGCATAGGCCTTTAGCCATTCCTCCAGTACTTACTGTTGTGGATGATGCTTTTAATGATGCTTGTACTGCTCCTGATTCTCTTCCTCCGGCCCCTGCTAAGCCCGATAGGTACTACAGGGTTCCGGACACACATTATCATTTGTATAAGGCTCCTTTTGCAGATCCGGAAACTATCTCCCAGGGACCCAAGGCTGTAGCAGCTACCGCTGCCAAAAACCCCCTCCCCTCTGAAAGGGAATCTAGGGCCTTAGAGAGATGGGGTAAAAAAGTTTACACTTCTGCTACTCTCTCAGCTAGGGCCTTAAACTGTCAATTCCACATGATTCAGTATCAGGAATTTATGTTAGATCAGTTAACTAAAAAACTGTCCTCGGATGAACCATTAGACAAAAAATCTGTTCAGGAAATGGTACATAACATTCAGCAGGTCAGTAATCATTCCTTAAAATGCGGCTATGATGCACTGGAGGTTTCTTTTAGATCAGCTATGACTGGTACAGTGATCAGAAGACATGCATGGTTAAAAGAGCAGTCCTTACCAGACCATGTTAAATCAAAGCTCCTAGATGCTCCTATGGATAAGCTCAATTTGTTTGGCTCCCCGGCACAGCAGGTGCTGAAGAAGGTGGAGGAGAAAGCAAAATCTGTCCAGACAGTCAAGGATTTCTTGCAGGTCCAGCCTCCAAGGTTTAGTAGGAACTGGCCTTCCAAGAATTGGTCCTTTCCAGACACCTCCAGAGCCCAGAGAGGCAGGAATAGGCGCTCAAGAGGCAGGGGTCAATCCAGAGGTGCCTACAGGGGACGTCAATGGCAGACTAACAACCAGCAAGGTACTGCCACAGATCCAGCCACCACCAATTCCACAGGACAATCATAGTGACTTGGCTCTGGCACCGCCTACCAGGGAACAACTAGAAGCACCCTTAGGCGGAAAGCTAGCCTTATTTTCAGTAAACTGGCACTACATCACAGGAGACAAATGGATTTTACAGACAATAGACCAAGGTTACAGGTTTCACTTTCATACTCTACCAAGGAAGAGAGGAATGCCAAACCTACCTCCAAATCAGAAAACAGAAGCTCTACAACAAATAAATCACTTACTAAGCATGAGAGCTATAGAGAGGGTACCGTCTATGGAACAGGGGCAAGGATTTTACTCCAGACTCTTCCTGGTACCAAGAAAAGAAAACCAATCGAGACCTATTCTAGACCTGTCCGCTCTAAACACATACCTCATTCTTCCAAAATTCAAAATGCTGACCCTACAGCAGCCTCTTCCCATGCTGGGCAAGGAGTCTTGGCTGGTAACTCTAGATCTCAAGGAGGCATACCTGCACGTCCCCATACGACCAAATTGCAGAAGATACCTCAAATTTCTTGCAGGATCAGAGCATTATCAATTCTCAGCATTGCCCTTTGGCTTATCTACTGCGCCCAGAGTATTCACGAAATGCCTGGCATCAGTAATGGCTCATTGCAGACTCCAGGGAATTCAAATTTACCCTTACCTGGACGACTGCCTGTTACAAGCGGACAACAAAAACAAATTAACAAAAGATTTGAAAAAGGTCATTTATCTACTGCAAGCCCTGGGATACACAGTCAGTATAAAAAAAGTCAAGGCTGATACCATCCCAAAGGATAAACTTCTTGGGTGCAGAGCTGGACACATCAAAACAAATGGCATTCCTAACAGCAGAAAAACAGGAACACCTCCCTCTCTGCTTCATGGCATTAACAAAGCAGAACCAGCTAACAGCAAGAAAAGTCCTGCAAGCCCTGGTTTACATGGCATCCTGCATAATATTGATTCCACATGCCAGACTACATATGAGAAAGTTAGTGGTACCTAAGGAATTTATGGTCTCAGCACAAACACAGCCTAGAAACCCGAATTCCAATAATTCCATGCCTGAAGCAAGAATTCCAATGGTGGGCTCAGGCCTGTCAATCGAACAAAGGACTGCCCTTCCACAGACCTCAACCAAGTCAGACCATCACAACGGACGCCTCAGACCTTGGTTGGGGGGCACACATGTTGGACAACTGCATACAAGGTTTATGGACTCAAGACCAGCTGCACCTGCACATAAATCAAAAGGAGATGCTGGCAGTAAAACTGGCAATTCAGGCATTCAGACCATTTCTTCGACAGGGTCAATTGCTGATAAGGACGGACAACACCACAGTTATGTGGTACATCAACAAACAAGGAGGCACGCATTCATACCCACTATGCCGGATGGCAATGGACCTATGGAATGTGGCCCTGAGCTTCAACATTCAGTTACAAGCAATATTTGTACCAGGAAAAGAAAATATACTGGCAGACATCCTAAGCAGAACTACCACGGATGCCCACGAATGGATGCTGCATCCAGACATCTTCAAAGCCATTACAGGGAAATGGGGACTATCAGAAATAGACTTATTTGCATCCCCACACAACCACCAATTGAAAAAATTCTGCACGAGGACATACCACCCACTTGCTTGGAAGGTGGATTCCCTATCCTTCAGTTGGCAAAACCTGACAGCATATGCATTCCCACCTCTTCCTTTGATGCACAAGGTGCTATTGAAGATCAAAGAAGGCAGCCCAAGGATCATCCTGATAGCTCCAGACTGGCCGAGGCAGCATTGGTACCCGTTACTG